>NW_027223770.1:14827404-15274904 GCF_028538775.1 Myotis yumanensis
TCTCTATTTCCTGAGAGATTGTATGAGCTCTAAAGGAGGTTGGAGGAGAAGGTCATATTCTTTATATTGGAGATTTGCTGCATTACTGTTGTCCAGATGCTTGGTATGGAATTATATTATTAAGATACTAGAGTGATAATGTTTGTTTGTTTGTTTGTTTTTATAACTGAATCACTGGCTTTGTTGCCACAGTATTTTGAGAAGGCTTCAGTATAGTTGCGTAGCTTATTTTTAGTTTACATTTTTCCAATACCTATGGAAAACAGTGACTTAGGGCCCGAGATATCAGTGCTTAAAACAGACAGGCTGTCATTGTATTTGCTCTCTGAGTCCAGTGTTGTGGGAACAGTGATGGGCCCTAAAATCAAGTCAGAATTATTTATTTTAGCCATTTCTTCTCCCAAGATAATTGGTCTTTCTCAGAGGACCTAAGGGGAATGGTAGCTGGACGCATCTGTAGATGTTTTTCTCTGCATACCACCACAGAGGTTTTGATTTTTTTTGACGTTATTTTTTATATTATTCCTAACATAGGGTGATGGATTGGAATTCAAGAGACACTTCCTGAAGATTAAAGGCAAGCTGAGTGATGTTGTGAGCAGCCAGAAGGTTTGGCTTCCTGCCACCTGATAGAGCCACCGGCTTTGGGATTCCTGGTGAATATAGTGCTGCTATGTTGACATTATTCTCCCTAGAGAAGATTATCCTAATCTGCAAACAATAGTCCCTGAAGAGTTGTCTTCCTCCTAGTCAACCATTTTCCAATTATTTTGTATTTTCTGCATAAAAATGATACTTATATTTTAATTGTAAATAAGACTTTGGGGAAGGGATAGATAGAATTCATTAGATACTTTTCCATCTGTGTTTAGTGTCTGAATTTGAGACCCACCTGGTGAAAACCAAGCTTTGGGGTTATATGAGTTTACCAGATTTTATACCAATATAATGAAAGATGATATTCTTGTCTCATTTTTACCAACACATTTGGTTTTATCTAAAAAGTACACATTGCTTCCACCTTGATTTAAGTAAGTGGATGAATTAGTGAAAAAAGGAAATCCTTGTGGCTTTTGAACAGTAGATTTATCAGTCTGTGAAGTGAAGTTATCTTCAAAAAATATATCCCCAAGATTGGTACTCATTTTCAGAAGGGCCTGGCCAGGTATCTAAACCCATTATTGAATTATAATTATTCATTGGAATTACACGTTGGTATGTTTTTCCCATTATAGTTAATAAAATATAAATATAAAATGCTGATTGGTCTTTCAAGTAGAAGTTGAGCATAAACTCTAGTGCATAACTACCTTTAAAATTACTGTTGCACATTTTAAATATTTTTCTATATTCTCTACTTTCACATTCATATTTTAATTCTTTATTACAGAAATAAATTCTATTTTGAAAATAAATAACTAACTCTGTGAACTTACTGGTGACTAAGCTTCCAGGTGGTTAGAGATAAAAAAGGAGTCAGAAATAAGGAAGCTATAATAGAAGCAGATCTGATTCCTCATTCTTTTATCTATGAGATTTACTAAGACTTTATTCTAATACACTTTATATTAACTTGAATGTATTAGGTTCGGACCCTGTATTCCTATTTCTTGGTAATTTATAAAATCACTCATCTTAGTCTGAAGTCAAGGACATATGAAATTTTATTGTCCAAGTTTATCATATATTAGTGTATATGTACCAGTAAATTGTTCTACTGCAGTATACCCATAGGAGGAAGAAATTTGAACCGATAGATGGCTCCTAGGAATTGAGCCAGTAAATTCTTAGATATGAAGAAATTTTGTTCTTGAAGATTGCTATCCACCCACCCATCAGTAACTCAAAAACAAATCATTTCTGGCTTTGACCTCCCCTGAGTTCTAGACTTTTGTAGTACAGCCTACCTACCATTTCCTCTAGTCTAATAGTCAAGACCCAAAATAACTATTTTATTGTTTTTATTAATTTTAGAGAGGAAAGGAAGAAAGAGATAGAAACATCAATGATGAGACAGAATCACTGATCTGTTGCCTCCTGTCCCCCACCCCCACCCCCCTGGGGATTGAGCCCCCAACCCGGGCATGTGCCCTGCCGGTAATTGAATCATGACCTCCTGGTTTATGGGTTGATGCTCAACCTACCACTGAGCCATGCCGGCTGGGTAAGGAAGTTTGTAATTTTAATGTAGTCCAATTAAGATCTTCCCTTGGCTGACATTTTTTTTGTTTCTTATTTAAGGATTCATTCCCTACTATAAGTTTATGAGAAATTTCTTCCATATTTTAAAAGATTTATTTATAGTTTTGGATTACACAGATCTACAATCTACCTGAAAGTGTTTTTTGTGTATAATGTAAGATAGAGGTCAAGTTTCTTTTTTTTTTTTAAATATACTTTATAGATTTTTTTACAGAGAGGAAGGGAGAAGGATAGAGAGTTAGAAACAGTGATGAGAGAGAAACATCGATCAGCTGCCTCCTGCACACTCCCTACTGGGGATGTGCCCGCAACCAAGGTACATGCCCTTGACTGGAATTGAACCTGGGACCCTTCGTCTGCAGGCCAATGCTCTATCCACTGAGCCAAACTGGTTAGGGCTCAGTTTCATTTTTCCCCCCGTATTTGGCTATCCGTTTAGTACTGGTTATTGAAAAGATTATTATAGCTAGTAAAATTGAAGCAATTATAAAACAACTCTCAATAAACAAAAGTCCTGGGCTGGATGGCTTAACAGGTGAATTTTATCAAACATTCAGAGATGAATTAACACCTATCCTTCGAAAATTATTCTAAAAAATTCTAGAAGAGGGAAGACTCCCAAACTCATTTTAAGAGGCCAAATAATTCCAAAACCAAATAAAGACACTACAAAGAATGAAAATTATATGCCCATATCCCTGATGAACATAGATGCTAAAATTCTCAACAACATATTAGCAAACCATATCTAATAATACATTAAAAAGATCATATACCACCCAATCTGGTTTGGCTCAATGGATAGAGTATTGGCCTGCAGAGTGAAGGGTCCCGGGTTCAATTCCAGTCAAGGGCAGATGCCCGGGTTGCAGGCTCGATCCGCAGTAGGGAGTGTGCAGGAGGCAGCCAATCAATGATTCTCATCATTGATGTTACAATCTCTCTCCCTTCCTCCCTCTAAAATCAATAAAAATATATGTATATTTTAAAAAAGATCATACACCATGATCAAGTGGGCTTTATTCCAGGCATGCAAGGTTGGTACAATGTCTACAAATCCATAAATTTGATACACCACATTAAAAAGATGGTTAAAAACCACATGATTATATTAATAGATGCAGAAAAGGCATTTGATAAAATCCACCACCCATTTATGATAAAAACTCAGCAAAATGGGAATAGGGGAACATACCTCAATGTAATAAAGGCTCTATATGACAAACCCACAGTCAACATCGTACTCAATGGGCAAAAACTACAAGCATTTCCCTTAAGCTTGTCAGGAACCAGACAGGGATGTCTGCTTTTCCATTCATTCAACAAAATCCTAGCCACAGCAATCAGACGAGAAGAAGATATAAAAGGCATTCAAATTGAAAAGCAAGACATAAAACTTATTATTTGCAGATAACATGATACTGTATATAGAGGATCCTAAATATTCCGCCAAAAAAACTACTAGAACTGATAAATGAATTCAGTAAAGTAGCAGGATAAATATCCAGAAATCAGTTATATTTTTATATACCAATAATGAACTATCAGAAAGGGAAACTCAGAAAATAGTCCTATTCACAATTGCTTAAAAAAAAAAAAATAAGTAGGACTAAATATAACCAAGGATGTAGAAGACCTATACTCAGGAATTATAAGACATTGAAGAAAGAAATTGAAGAATATACAAATAAGTGGAAGTATATACCATGTTCATGGATAGGAAGAATTAGCATCATTAAAATGTCCATACTACCCAAAGCAATCTGTATATTCAATGCAATTCCTATTAAGATACCAATGTAGTATTTTACAGAACTAAAACTATTCTAAAAGTTTATATGGAATCACAAAAGACCCAAATAGCCACAGCAATCCTGAGAAAGAACAAAGTTGGAGAAATCACACTACGTGATATCCAACTATATTATAAGACTATAGTAATAAAATAGCCTGGTGCTGGCATAAAAACAGACATATAGATCAATGGACCAGTATAGAGAGCCTAAAAATAAACTGATGCCTTTATAGTCAATATTTGACAATGGAGGCAAAAACATCTGCAGTGGTTCTCAACCTTCTGGCCCTTTAAATACAGTTCCTAATGTTGTGATCCAACCATAAAATTATTTTTGTTGCTACTTCATAACTGTAATGTTGCTACTGTGATGAATCATAATGTAAATATCTGATATGCAGGATGGTCTTAGGCGACCCCTGTGAAAGGGTCGTTCGCCCGCCAAAGGAGTCGCGACCCACAGGTTGAGAACCGCTGAGTGAGATAAAGATAGCCTATTCAATAAATGGTGTTGGGGAAATTGGATAGATACATGCAAAAAAAATGTAACTAGACCACCTTCTTACACCATACACAAGAATAAAAATATGGACTAAAGACTTAAATGTAAGACTTGAAACAATACAAATCCTAGAAGAAAACAGGCAGTAAAATCTCAGACATTTCTCATAGCAATAATTTTTCTGAAATATCACCTCAGGCAAGGGAAACAACAAAGAAAAATAAGCAAATGGAACTAAAGCAAACTAAAACGTTTCTTCACGGCAAAGGAAACCAACAAAATGAAAAGACAACCAGTGACACAGCTGATAAGGGATTAATATCCAAAATTTATAAAGAACTTACAAAACTCAACACCAAAAAACCAAACAATCCTATTAAAAAACGGGCAAAGGACCTGAATAGTCACTTCTCCAAAGAGGACATACACATGGCCAATAGACATGTGAAAATGTGCTCAATATCACTAATCATCAGAAAAATGCAAATTAAAGCCACAATGAGATATTACCTGTCAGAATGGCTATTAACAATAAATCAACAAGTATTGGTGTGGATGTGGAGAAAAGGGAATCCTTGTGCGCTGTTGATGGGAATGCAGATTGGTGCAGCTACTGTGGAAAGCAGTATGAAGTTACCTCAAAAATTAAAAATGGAACTACCTTATAAACCAGCGATTCCACTTGTGGGAATATATCCAAAGAAACCCAAAACACAAATTTGAAAGAATATATGCACCCCTATGTTCATTGCAGCATTATTTACTATAGCTAAGATCTGGAAACAGCCCAAGTGCCCATCAGTAGATGACTGGATAAAAAAAGCAGTGGTACATTTATACAATAGAATACGACTCGGCCATAAAAAAGAAGGAAATCTTACCCTTTGGGATAGCAGGGATGGACCTTGAGTGAAATGCTAAGTGAAATAAGCCAGTCAGAGAAAGACAAGTACCATATGACTTCACTCAATTTGTGGAATCTAAGGAACAAAATAAACTAATAAACAAAATAGAAACAGACTCATAGAGAACAGACTGACAGTTGTCAGAGGGGAGGGGAGTTGCAGGGCTTGGTGAAAAATGTGACAGGATTAAGCAATTAAAAAATATACTCATAGACACAGACAACAGTATGGTGATTACCAGAGGGAAAGGTATGGGATCGGGCAGGTGAGGGTGTAGGTGGAATAAATGGAAGGAGACTTGATGTGGTGTGGTGAACACACAATATAATACACAGATGATGTAGTATAGAAATTGTACACTTGAAACCTATATAATTTTATTAACCAGTGTCATCCCAATAAACTCAATAAAAAAGGGGAAAAAGAGAAAAGATTATCCTTTTCTTACCACTCTTCATTGATATACATTCAGTGTTTACATTTTCTTATTTTTTTATAGTATGTTTTTTTAAAAACTATATTTTTATTGATTTCAGAGAGGAAGGGAGAGGGAGATACAGAAACATCAATGATGAGAGAGAATTATTGATGGGCTTGCCTCCTGCACATCCCCTACTGGGGATCTAACCACAACCTGGGTATGTGCCCTTGACCCGAATCGAACTTGGGACTCTTCAGTCCACAGGCTGACGCTCTATCCACTGAGCCAAACCGGTTAGGGCTGTATGTTTTGAATCAGAATCCAAATAAAGCCTACACTAGCAATTGACTGATGTCTTTTAAATTACTTTAGGTCTATAAATTCCCCCTTCATCCTCCCTCTCTCTGATTTTTCCCCCTTGCAATTTAAAAAAATATATATTTTTTACTGATTTTATAGAGGAAGGATAGAGAGATAGAAACATCTTGAGAGAGAAACATCAATCAACTGTCCCCTGCACGCCCTCTACTGGGGATCAAGCCCACAACCCAGGCATGTGCCCTGACCGAGAATTGAACCGGTGACCTCTTGGTCAAGGCTCAGCTATTGAGCCACACAGGCCAGGCCCCCTTGCAATTTTTATTGGCAAAATAATCCAGCTGGTTTACCCTATAATTTTCTTTCGTCTGAATTTGTTGATTTTATCACTATGGTACAGTTTCATGTTTCCTCTATCCTTTGTGTTTTCTGTAAATATATACATTCATGATACTCGTCCTGTGTCAATTATATGTGCTTCATATAAGCATTTAAAAATCATAAATTTTTCTCTAAGTACCACTTTATGCCACACATTTTCATGTGTTGTATTTTTGTTATCTGTGTCAAATGGTTTTCTAATTTCTTTATGACTTATTTTTTGACCCAGGGGCTATTTAGAATTATGTTTCTGAATTCAAAATTAGGACTTTCTTTTAATTAAAAACTTTTATTGAGATAATTTATATACCATAAACTTCACCCTTTAAAATGTACCCTTCAGTGGTTTTTAGTATGTTCACGAAGTTGTGCAACCACCACCACCACTGTCTAATTCCAGAACATTGACATCGCTTCAGAGGAAACCTTTTACCCATTAGTAGTCATCACTTTTTCCTCCCTCAGCCCCTGAGAAACACTAATTTCTGTCTGAATTGATTTGCTTATTCTGAACACTTAACAGAAACAGAATTATATAATTTTGTGCCTGGTTTCTTTTACTTAATGTTTTTCAAGGTTCATCCATGTTGTATCAGTACTCCATTCCTGTTTATGGCTGAATAACATTTCATTGTATTTTATTGTTCAATCAATGGACATCATAGTCTTAAATGTAAAATAAAAGACCATTAAACTTTCAGAAATAACATAGGAGAAAATTTTCAAGATCTAGGCCTAGACAAAGCATTATTATACTCTGTCTAAGAGACACAAAAATATCATCCATAAGAGGAAAAACAATTAAACCTCATTGAAATGAAAAAAACACACACATTTGCTGTTTTTAGACCTATTAAGAGGATAAAAAGGCAAGCTACAGACTGGGAAAATACGTTTGCAAACCATGTTGTAGCATGTGTCAGATCAGATTTTGTTCCTTTCAAGGCTGCATAATCATTTCGTTGTTTTTGTATGCCATATTTTATTCATCCATTGATCCTTTGATGGACATTTGGATTGCTTCTACCTGTTGGCTATTGTGAAGAATGCCGCTACGAATGTGGGTGTGCAAATACCTATTTGAGTCTCTGCTTTCAATTCTTTTGGTTATATCCCTAGAAGTGGAATTGCCGGATCATATGGTAGTTGTATTTGTAATTTTTTGAGGAACCATCCCGCTGTTTGCCACAGAGACTGCATCACTTTACATTCTCACCACCTAACCAGAATCTCCTACCCAGGCATCTGCTCATCTGTAGGCCCCTACAGCTTTCACAAGAGCTGCTTACTGCTTCTCGTGGGCTTTTCAGCCTAAGATCGGAGCTGTTCTGCTTTTCCCTACCTGAGCTCCGGAGTTGATTAAAATAGGGTGGTCCTCAGGCAGCCCCCACACAGATTAGCACGTTGCAAACAGGGTCTGCTCCATTGGGTTGGGGGCAGTGTATTGGCAGTTGGACCACTGCCACCTTCTCTAGAAAAGGGGGTGGAGCAAGGGTGAGTAAAAACACCATGAAACTTCCTACCATGTTTAGGCTTTTTCTTGATTGGGTGTTCATTTGTTTGCTGTAGACCTTTGACTGTTTTCTAGCATTCCTACTAAATTATTTTCTCTGATCTCTAATTAAAAAAATATTTCCACAGGGAAAAGAGAGACTGGAGTTACTTAGTCCATCATCTTGATGATGTTGCTCCTCATTGCTGGGCTTTTGGTTGGAATTCTACTAAATTCTATCAACTTTGGGAGAATTGTCAGCTTTCCTGTGGTAAGTCTTCCAATTCATGAACACAACACATCTCTCCATTTCTTAAAATATCTTTGATTTCTTTCATCAGCATGTGTAGTTTTCAGTTTATACAGCCTATGCATATTCATTAGATTTATATCTACATTAGAGGCCCAGTGCACGAATTCGTGCACAGGTAAGGTCTGGCCAGCCCGGCCCCAACTGGGGTGGATCAGGGCCGGGCCTGTCAGGAGGAAGTGACAACGGGAGGTTGTCCGGCCAGCCCACACCAATTGGGCTCAGCAGGGCTGGGGGGAGGAGCCACGGGCGATTGGCTGGTGGGCCCCACCCCTGGTTGGGGTGGGAGGGATTGGGGCGGGGCTGGCTGTGGGGAGGAGCTGTGGGCAGTGGGCCAGCTGGCCCCACCCCCAAATGGGGTGGGGGGGCCGATCAGGGGTTAGTAGCTGGGGGAGGGGTGGTGGGAGGTTGGCCAGCCAGCCCCACCCTCGATTGGTGTGGGGGGGGGGGGGCGATCAGGGGTGGAGCTGGCTGGGGGGAGGGGCCTCAGGCCAATCGGGGTGGTAGGGGCCCATTGGGGGTAGGGCAGGCTGCGGGGGGAGGGGCTGCAGGAGGTTGACCAACCGGCCCCATCCCCATATCGGCTGGTTTGCTGTCTGCAGTGGGCATCATAGTGACCGGTCATTCTGGTCGTTCTGGTGTTCCAATCGCTGGCTTTTTAAATATATATAGATGGTTCTCTTGTTGTAAGCCATTGGGGATGATAGTGTATTTTAGTTTGGGTGTTTAAGTGTTCATTGCTAGCATATAGAAGTACAATTGATTTTTGTACATTAATACTGTGTTCTCTGACCTTGCTGGACTAACTAATTACGAGTGTTTTTCTGGATTTCTTCAGATTTCCTACATGGAGCATCATGTCATCTGCTAATAGGGACAGTTTCATTTCTTCCTTTCTGAACTTTATGCCTCTTACTTCCTTTTCTTTCCTTACTGCACTGACTGGAACTTACGTTGATTAAGATTGTTCCCAGGCTGAGAGAGAAACCATCCTGTTTTTTATCATTACGGATAATGTTATCGGTAGCGTGTGTTTTTAAGTTGAGGAAACTCTCCGTGTTTCAATTTTTCTGAGAGTTTAACATGAATGATTGTTGAATTTTTGTAAATGTGTTTTTCTGTATGAGTTGATATGATAAACTTATTTTTCTCCTTTAGCCTGCTATTATGGATTACATTGAGTTTCAAATATTGAGCCAGCTTTGCACCCACAAATAAACCTCATGGTGTACAATTCTTTCTACATCATACTTAATTTCATTTGATAGTATTTATTCAGGATTTTTTTGTCTGTATTCACGAGAGATATTGGTCTATAGGTTTTCTTTCTTTCTATTTTTGTGTGTGTACTATGTTTGGTTTTGGTATCAGGGTAACATTAGTTTCTTAAAATGAGTTGCTAAGTGTTCTCTCCCCCTGTGTTTTCTGGAAGAGATTGTGTAGAATTGGTGTTAATTTTTCTTTAAACATTTGGTAGAATTCTCAAGTGAAAACATCACAGCCTGGAGATTGCTTCTGGGGGAATTTCTAGATTATAAATTCAATATTTTTAATAATTATAAAACTATTTAAATTACTCATCGCATAATGAGCAAGTTGTGGTAATTTGTGTTTTTCAAAGAGTTGGTTTCTTTAACTAAGTTGTCAAATTTATGTGTGTAGAGTTGTTTATAGTATTCCCTTAGTAACTTTTTGAAGTCTTCAGGATCTCTTTGTATCTTTTTTTTTTTCTTTGTCAGTTTTGCTAGAGTTTTAATTGATCTTTTGAAGCAACCAGCTCTTCCTTTTATTGATTTTTCTCTATTTTTCTGTTTTCAGTATTATTGATTTCTGCTTTTACCTTCATTACTTCCTTCTGCTTACATTGGGTTTATTTTGCTTTTCATTTTCAAGGTTCTTGAAGATGGGAACTTAATTGATTTGAGCCTTTTTTTCCTTTTCTAAGGTGTGCATTTATTTCTATAAATTTCCCCCTCAGCACTGCATTAGCTGTGTTCCACAAGTTATGTTATATTTTCCTTTTCAAAAGTATATATTTTTTATTTCCTTTGATGCTTCCTCTTTGACCTGTGGATTTAGAAATATGTTCCTTAATTTCCAAGTCATCTATATGATTTCAATTCTCTTATTGTTTAAGTGTGTTCTATGGCCCACTATATGGTCTGTTTTCTTGTATTTTCCATGGGCACTTGAGAAGAATGTATAAACTGTAGTGGGGTAGGGTGTGTAAACGTTGACTAGATCCTTTTGGTTTATGGTATTTTGAGTTCTATATCTTGGCTAGTTTTCTGTCCAGTTGTGTGTATTTGTTGCTTATTGCTACTGTAACAAATTACCATGCATGGGCTTAAAACAACATAAACTTATTATCTTCCACTTTTGTAAGTCACAAGTGTGTGACACATGACTCTGTGGGTTGAGATGAAAGTGTTAGCCAGCCTGTGGTCCTCCGTGGAGGCATTTCCTTGTCTCTTCCAGCTTCTGTGGGCTGCCTACACTCCTTGGGTCATAGTCCCCTTTCTGTAACTTCACAGCAGAAACAGAGAATATAACACTGATACCAGGCGAGAGGGGCTATGATAGCATTCCCACTTGCCCCTCTATGGCTGAGACAATCCAGTAACATCGTGTATGAGGAAAAGATTTAAGCATTATGACCTGCTATATATTTATACAGCACTAGATAAAAAGGAGTCATTTTATTATGATTATGTTAAGAGTAGACTCTTGAAGACTAAACACTGTCAAAGAAGGGGTGAATTTTGGACCCCATGATAAGGAGAAGGGGATGGGGTTCCTATAGGGAGTCAGAGAGGGACCCCCTCTCTGTTTAAGCTTATAAAACGTTAGTACCTACTTTGTGTTCCTCTTTGTGGTCTCTGCCCTGGGGGATCCCTTTACTTTGACGAATGTGTGGAACGGGTTAAAAATGCATCTGTTTCCATGTGTGATGTGAAGGACACTTAGGCTGACCCTGCAACTGATGGAAAAGAAATCTGTCTGGAGTCTGTATTCTGTAACCATGCGGGATTTATTGAAAAACAAAAGAATGTTGAGAGATGGATTTGGGGAACAGAGAAAACAGAGGGCAGAGACGAGTGGGTAGGAGAGGCATGGTATGGAGCATCCAGTCTGACACTCAGGCAGAGGCACATGTGACTAGCTGTTGACTGGAAAAGAAACCAAATATAAACTGGGCCCAGTAGGTGGGTGGAGGATTTTTGCTGCCTGAGTCAGAGCCAGCAGCAAGGAAGAGCACCAGCTTCTAGGTCTTGTTGCAGAAAGATGCATCCCGACAGCAGATAAGTTGCATCCTGGTTCCATGGGAGAAGAGGCTCATCGACGGGCACATATTCTCACATCCCTGAACCATGAATTCAAGTTTTCCACCTGAAAGAAGCAGAAACAGACTGTAGTGAGCGAGCAGAAGCCTTCATCCCGTGGTCCCCAGTGTCCTCATGCTGGCACGAGTGAGACCTCCCGTTCCATTTGCCTCTGCTAGGCCCTTCCCTCCCTCTGTTGCCCACTCCCTCTGTTGAGGGACCAAACAAACTACAAGGGAAGTCAGGCAATGTGGTTTACAGGATGGAAGTAACCAAGATCCCTTATTTTGGGGATGAGGGTAGAGAGGTATAGCTGTATACTCTGACAGTTCTGGCAACCTACGGGCACAGACTGGTAGACAATTGTTTATTCATTTATTCAGTATTTACTAAATACCTACCATGTGCTGGACATTGTGCTACGTGCTGGGAATATATAGCCATGAACAAGATAGACACAGTCCTAAGATTACAGTCAGCGACTCAAGGGGCAACTCCTGTTTCTTTAATAAGAAGAGATAGTCATTCTTCCTGCCTCCTTTTAAGACCTGCTGGGAAGGGACTCTATCTCTCCATCAGTAGAGAGATAAGGGTTTGAAAGGATAAGGTTTTGTTGAATTTCCAAGTTTCTGGGAAGCACAGCTTGATTCCTCCACAGGCCCCTGTCCCCTCCCTGCCACCCAACTACTCCCCATAAATACTCAAGTTGGTTGATGTGTTTGCTGGCAAAGATCGCCTCATGAAGTCCCCACTATACCTTCAAAGATCTTCTTTAACATGCACTGCTGGGAATTCTGAATGGTGCAGGATCCCTCTCCACGAAGACATTTCGCTTCACTATTCATATAAGAGCATGTGTGGCAGTTTATCGCTGGGCCTGAAAATTTAAGATAAGCCCTGATGAAATTCTCTTGTGTCGCTTTGAGTCACACCTCTGGGGATGGATGATGGGCAACTTGGAGCCTGGACACAACACATTTCATTTCTTGGTTCTTGTTGGGGATCTCAGGGCCCTGTGTCTCATAGAGCATATTCTTTCTTCTCTACCAGTGAAATCCCTTCATTCTTTCTGCGTCATCTATGATGTTCATTGCTGATGAATCCCAAATTTATCTCTCTGATACTAACTTTTGCTCCAATTCATATCCCCATTGACTTCCTGGGCATTTATAATTAGATGTCTATTTATAGGTCTGCCATGTCTAACAATAGGAGCAAAGGAGAACTTATTACATGACTGATGCCCTTTAGTACGCTCCTCCACACTCTCACTTACCCACAGGCACAAACCCTTGGAGTAAAATTTGACTAATAAGCTACGTTAGAATGCTCTCATTTTGCTAACCCTATAAAGTAGTGGTTCTTAACCTTCTGGCCCTTTAAATACAGTTCCTCATGTTGTGGCCCAACCATAAAATTATTTTCGTTGCTACTTCATAACTGTCATGTTGCTACTGTTATGAATCGTAATGTAAATATCTTATATGCAGGATGGTCTTAGGCGACCCCTGTGAAAGGGTCGTTGGACCGCCAAAGGCATCGCGACCCACAGGTTAAGAACCGCTGCTATGAAGAGTCTGTACCATTCTCCATTTTCAAGTTGACCTTTATGAGAAGGTTAGTTTGTCACAAAGGGCATTCATTCTCTTTGAAAGGCTTCTCTGTTGCCTTTTGGACTCTCTCCACTGCCAATTCCCTAGTTAAGGAAGCATAAGAAGTGAAAAAAAATATATATATCACTTTGGAATCAGACCTAAGTTTGAATCCAAGGTTTGCTATTTTTTAACCATGTGATGTTAGTCTCACTTCTCTCATCTGAAAATTTGGGGTACTACTATTTATGCAATGGGGTAAAATATGAAGTATTTATGTCTGGTAATAACTTAAGGCCTCAAACCTTGGATCTAGTTTTTAATTCCTCGAACAACCCATTTTTATTAAGAGCCAAAGGATTGCCACTGTCCTGGGAACTTATTTTTGGATCTAACAGAATATCTTCATGCTCTACTTTTTATGTTCAAACAAACAAACAATCAAACAAACAAACAAAAACACACACCAAAGCCACCAGCTTGGAAGCTAGATATTTCTCTCTTTTTTTTAAAAAATATATATTTTTATTGATTTCAGTGAGGAAGGGAGAGGGAGAGTGAGAGATAGAAACATCAATGATGAGAGAGAGAATCATTAATTGGCTGCCTCCTGCACTCCCCCCGTCCCCTTATGGGGACCAAGCCTGCAACCCGGGCATGTGCCCCAACTGGGAATCGAACCGTAACCTCTTGGTTCATAGGTCGATGCTCAACCACTGAGTCATGCTTGGTTGGGCTAGATAGCTCTTTACAGGGTTTGCAAAGCATTCTAACAGTCTGCTAAGAGGCAGGTTTAGCACGAAGCTCTTGAAGATTAGTCTTCCAGAAGCCTCTTCCATGGGAGCTGTGAGCATTTGTAGTCACAATTTCTTATGTAAAGTGAGGTTGGAGGGCCTGCTGGCATCTTGCATCTGTGTTATTTTTCTTAAAAGAGGACCTTCCTAATGGGTTCGCCTGTAGAGAGAGTCCCTGGGAGAACGGTTTGCAAAGTGTTTGTGAACTATATTCTCTCTTCTATACTCTTGGGTCCCTTGATGTGTTGCCTCCTTCCCAACCGAAGGCAAGGCCTGGCACCCATCAGACGTGGCTCACCTGCACTAGTTGCCGCTGGGCTGCCTGAAGGCTGTCCCCCCGAAGCCTGTTCACCCGAAGGCTGTCCCCCCGAAGCCTGTTCACCCGAAGGCTGTTCACCCGAAGCGTGTTCACCCGAAGCGTGTTCACCCGAAGGCTGTTCACCCGAAGGTTGTTCCTTGGCGGCCAGTTCAGTTACAGCTTGTCCACCGGCAGCTTGTTCAGCCGGAGCCGGTTCAGCCGGAGCGTGTTCAGCTGGAGCGTGTTCAGCCGGAGCCGGTTCAGCCGGAGCCTGTTCAGCTGGAGGTGGTTCACCTGCAGCCTGCACACCTGGAGGTGGTTCACCGGGAGCGTGTTCACCCGCAGCGTGCTCACCTGCAGCGTGCTCACCCACACCGGGCTCACCTGAAGGGTGCTTACCTGAACTGTGTTCACCGGAAGCGCGTCCAACTAAAGCGTGCTCGAATGCAGCCTGCTTGCTGAAAGCGTCCCGGCCTGCAGAAGTGTCAAAGAAAGCCTTGCGGTCTGAGGGGGTTGCAAGTGAAAAGGGCTCACCTGAAAATTGCTGGACGGAAGCTTGATGATTCAAAGAGCCAGGAGGCTCGTCCAGCTGACTTGGTGCTCCTGGGATGGAGAAGGAACAGAAACAAAAGATGAGGAGGAGGAGAGAATGCGTGTCCGGGGTAAAGACTACTTTCCTGTGGAGGAAGGGTCCTAGGCTTCCTGTGGGCCTGTATCGGGTAACGGAAGATATTACAGATGCTGGAGGAAGCCAGCTAATGATACACAACGGAATGCTACTCAGCCATAAGAAAAGACGGAAGACTGCCATTTGAGACAGCATGGATGGATGGACCTTGAGAATATTACGCTAAGTGAAATAAGTCAGTCAGAAAAAAAGTGAAGAACCATCTGATTTCACTCATCTGTGAGTTATAAAACTGAAACTTGTGGACACAAACAACAGTGTGGTGGCTGCCAGAGGGAAGCAGGTGGGGGGATGAAGGGAGCCTTATATATGGTGAGGGAAAATGATTTGCCTTTGATTGGTGGGCACACAGTGCAATATACAGATCTTGGTATCATAGAAATACACACTTGAAACCTACATGATCCTGTTAACCAATGTCACCCTGATAAATTTAATTAAAAAATAAATGTCTACTGAACACAAACATTACCAGATGGAATTAAGACACCTTTATTTGGCAATTTCAACCTCTTCCCCGCACTCAATCCCCTATCTATGTGGGTTGGAGACTCAAAGCAAAGTTGCTATCAATCTTAAGATAAAAACATCCTTTCCTTATATATCTGAACTGAGATTCCTTGTGACATAACATTTACACCCACTTCATGGAGTTGTCATGAGTAGCCAGGAAGATAAATTGTGAAATGCCTAGTCCATTGCTAAAGTGCTCAATTCATTTTAGTTTCCTCTCCTCCCCTTACACTGGGAATTACAAAACTCTTAGCTGGGCATTCTCTTCTGGCCAGTCTCTTCTGCCTTTAGTCCATTTCATCAATGACTGTAGACAGATATTCCTTAATTATGACTTTCATTTTATCGAGTGAAGCACCCAATAGAATTTGAGTATTACTCTTTGAATTGACTGAGTAACCTAGAGGAGGGAGAGCAAACTACAAGGACTGAGTTATTAACCTAGCCAAAAGCTGAGAGGAATTACAAGATCTTTCAGACAGGTAGCCTAAGGCCCCAAAGTCCTCTAGCTCTGTAATATTCTGACTCATTTATTCACTCTGAGTGATCTGGAGTCCTTAAAATCAATGACTTCCTGGAAAAACTAAGCTCATAATATGTGGATAAAGGAGGAAAGGTAAGACTTAGTAAGGCTTTTATTTATTTATTTTTTTAAAATATATTTTATTGATTTTTTTACAGAGAGGAAAGGAGAGGGATAGAGAGTTAGAAACATCTATCAGCTGCCTCCTGCACACTCCCTACTGGGTATGTGCCCGAAAACAAGGTACATGCCCTTGACCGGAATCAAACCTGGGACCTTTCAGTCTGCAGGCCAACGCTCTATCCACTGAGCCAAACCGGTTAGGGCAGTAAGGCTTTTAGGAGGTTTTTATTTTTAAAAGGCCGTTACAGAATTATCTGCTTGACTGGTTCTTCAATAGTTAACAGAAGCTTTAACAAAGAGATATTTCTACTATAGAAAGGAAGCTTGAAAAAGTACACTGATTTCTTAGTCATCCTCATAGTTTCTGAGTCACTGCTTTGCCGTGGGGCTGACATATATTACCACCTGGTAGCTATGCATCTATGTTTCTGAGTCAACCTTTGAAAAATCTAAAAAATCCAAAAACAAAATGTCGGAGAACTGACGTTACGGGAAAACGCTTTGTCATTTAACCAACAGCTCAGAGTTCATGGCCTCTCTCTTCTCCCGGAGGAAGAAGGAGGGAACACAGCCCGCCATGAATGTGGGTCCTAAAGAGGAAATACAGACACCTGGAAGGCAGGAAAGAGAGGTGGGCCAATAAACTCCGGCCCCAGCCCTGCTGTGTCCTGACACGGCTTTCTGGCACTTTTCATTCCCGCCTCCTTGTAGCTTTCCTTGCTACATTAACGGCACAAGGACCTCTTGTGTTCAGTTCACAGGAACAAGCCTTCATTAGACTTCCGTAGAAGCCTAGACCTATCTTCTCATCTCACGGAGCATCAAGTACAAGAATCGAGTGGCTGAACGAAGTAGGAACAGGCCTGGGCCACACCAGTGGGCTCCTCTGACGGTAAAGCCATAACTAGAAGGAGTCAGCTGGCTCAGAGTTGAAGTTGTTCAGCTTTTCCTCATTATCAGTCAGACTGATTTCGGTAATAAGACACCGGTCTTTCTTCTTCAAGGGCTGAAACAAACACCTTAAGATCTACCCGGAGCTAAGGTAGAGGACTCACCTCTGGCAGATCCAAGCAGATAAAGACTCATGAGCAAGAGAAACTTCATCTGGATTTTGGGAAAGAGGGAACCCTGGTGGAGGGCACCCGAGAGCTGTGAAGAGAAACTGAGCAGAAGCTCCCAGCGCTGAGTCACTGCTTCTGGGAGTTCTAGAACCTCAGCATCAACCCATGTTTGCTAACAATGGGCTGTGCTCTGAGGTTCTCCAACAACCCATCAAACTGTGCCAGTGCGGGTTATGCGTTTGCCACGTGCAAGGCGATGTGTTGGGGCCCTCTGCCCTATTTTTAAAAATCTTATTATCAAATAACATATAGCCTTTGTAATAAAATTTAAAAGCTATATCCTCTCTTCTTCAAGTGTTCTTGGGAGTGAAGTGTGGCTGACTGGTTATTTTCTCTTTGGCTCTCTAAATCAGCCCTTCATTGACTCTGTACCCTGTTATGCCCAGATTTCAAGATCCCCCAAAGAACGCCACCAGGGAGCCAAGTCCGATGCAAGATGCAAAAGAGTCTTTATTCGAGCTAGCTCGGGCTCCCCCACGCTTGCCGACGCAGTGGCAGGAAGCAGAGAGCTTTGTGTGGAGTGGGGTTTTATAGGGGGGTTGGAGTAAGGGGAGGAGAGGACTGTGGGCCCTGCCGATTGGCCAGGCGCAAGTCGGGGTCTTGTTACACAGGATGTGGTTGTATCTATGGCGCGCACTTCCCTTGATTATCATTGGTTAGTTTAAAGAAATCCTAGGTGTGGCTAGCAGAGGCTTGGGCTTCCGGGAAGAAGCTCCTTGCTGACCACATGGCTCTGCCCAAAAATGGAGGATTCGGGGCGAGATGGAGGGTGTAGCCCTCACCCTTTCATACCCCAGAAGACTGACCTCTATTAACTTGATTCCCTGAGTGCTGATTGGGTTTGGATTCAGATTGGGTTTAGCCAATGGAAGATTGGAGGGAGGAAACATACACATACACATACAGAGGGAGAGGGAGAGAAAGAGGGAGAGGGAGAGGGAGAGGGAGAGGGAGAGGGAGAGGGAGAGGGAGACGGAGAAGAAGAAAAGAAAGGAAGAAAGGAAGGAAGGAAGGAAGGAAGAAAGAAAGAAAGAAAGAAAGAAAGAAAGAAAGAAAGAAAGAAAGAAAGAAAGAAAGAAAAAAAGAAAAGAAAAGGAGAAAAGAAAAGAAAGAGAGAGAAAGAAAAGAAGAAAGAAAGAAAGGAAGGGAGGGAGGGAGGGAAGGAAGGAAGGAAGGAAGGAAGGAAGGAAGGAAGGAAGGAAGGAAGGAAGGAAGGAAGGAAGGAAGAAAAAGAAAGAAAGAAAGAAAGAAAGAAAGAAAGAAAGAAAGAAAAGAAAAGAAAGAAAGAAAGAAAGAAAGAAAGAAAGAAAGAAAGAAAGATTGAGATTGAAGTACTTGTTATTCCTATTCCTGCCATTCTTTCCATGATGGAGCTTCTGTTGAGTGTCCTCTCCTTCATGGTTCCAGCTCTCAGCCAGGCTATTGTAACATGTTTTTCTTCCCCTGCCCCCTTAGGCCTAAGGACAATGATAGTTTCTTTCTGTGCTAAAATCTGGATGCCCCAACTCCCTTCCCTTCCTTCCTTCCTTCCTTCCTTCCTTCCTTCCTTCCTTCCTTCCGTTTCCTTAACCCTGCCCACTTCTGTAAATAGTCTCATCATAAAGGTCTATATCAACCATGGTTTTGGCAGGAAGCAGATGGCAAACTGAAATGGGTAACGAGAGAATTTACATGCTATGGGCACAGAAAAGGGATCAACAAGGGATAGTGGAAAGCTGTGCCTTGAGCTCTATGTTCTTTCTCAGGAGTAGCCAAGCTGAGGGGACAGATGCAGTGAGGCATCCCCCTGGTATAAAGCTGGAACTTTGGGGGAACTGGGTGGTAGAGAGCCCCCAGCCTTCATCTACTTCTTCCCTGCCTGCCTCTCTTGGACCACAGTGTGCTGGATCTAGAGTAGATGATATTCATCACTCTATAATTATCTGTCCAGTGTGTGTTTCCTCCATTAGACTCTAAGCTCCTTGAAAGAAGGTTCCTGCCTGAGTCACTGTTGTATCCCCAAATATGCTTAGCAGCATATTTGCCACATTAAAGGTCCATAATACATTTTCTTCTGAATGAAGGAATGAATGAATTGCCTTTTCTGGGCCTCTCTCTGCCTCCTGGACGAGAATCTATACAGAGCATCTAGAATGGGCTGGCTGAGGATGCTGGGTCAGTTGGAGAAGCAGGATCACCAGGGGACAAAAGCTGCAGAGGAGGCCTACACAACTTGGCTTGAGCTGGAGGACAAAACTAGGATTTCAAGGTCAGAGGCTGGGCTCATTTGGAATAAAGAAGAGCAGGAAAAAACACGCTACCAATAGTTCCTTTCTTTCATGCGGAGTAAGTTTGGAGAAACCACTATGAGGTCACATTGAGTCACACTTTTGATGCCAGAAGCAGTGGAAATTAGTGGAAAGGAAGAGGTGCTGTGGTCTACACCACCCCCCAGTTTAAAGTTTAGCAGCACCCCTCTTTGCAATTAGTATTCCTTTCCGGGTCATCCCTGTCTCACCCCTCCCCCATATTGAGAGACAGGACCTTAAAGCCTGATTGTTCTCTCCTTAAACCCTGTGCTCCAACTTTTTCCTCCCTCTTTTTTTTTTTTTTTTTTTTTTTTTTTTTTTAGGTTGGCTTTATGGGACTATAGCCCAGTCCCACCCAGGGTGGCTTTCCCTGAGTTCTCCTTTGGAAATCTCTTTCCTATGTCCAGCAGCCTGGCACTTCTAAGCCAAACCTGTGAGTGTCTGAGCACACCGTATAAGAAAACATGATGATGGAGAATTCACTGTGGAACTTGGAGCTTTCTGGAACTAAGACATCCAGAGGTGCTCCAGTCCCCGCCTCCTTTCTCTCCCGATCTCTTTCGTCCTAATGTTCCAGTTCCAGTGCCCCTAAATGAACCCAAGAATCAGCCAGCTCAGCCCCTATAATGTTCGTGGCCCGGCTGAAAAAGGTGAGCTGGGCCAATCAGAGTCTTCTCCCAGGAATTTGCCGTTGAGTCACAGGAAGACAGAGATAATTTGCGAAAGATCATTTAGCCTTATGTGCTGAGGCCACTATTTGGGGCCAAAAGGAGGGTGAGCAAGCTGAGAAGTCCAGGAGACGGTAACAGAGAGAAAAGAACACAGAAGAGATGGGAGACACCTTGCCTCATTCAGTAAACCTTAACTAATGGGAAATTACATAGATGTCCACGCAGGGAATACCCACCACCCGGACTGGGCCACGTGGAGACCTGAACACATCTGTGACCTGAGATGGGGTTCTGGCTACACGGCCGTGCTAGTTGTAGTTATCTTGTAGGACTTCGGTTCTTACAGTCTTCCTCCCTATGTCCCTACTGCTCTTGTTCTGAACTCACTTTCCTCTATTCCTTCTATTTTGAGACTTCTGCTTACTCACAACTCCTACTGATACATAACTTTTGCTTACTCACAGTCTCTGAATGTTCATTACATCTGCTTACCCTTGACTTCTGAGGCGTGCCTTTGTCTATCTTTTGATCCTAGTGTGCGTTGTTGACTCTCCTCACATTTGGTTTTTTTTGTTGTTTGTTAATCTGCCCCCCGCGCCCCTGCCCCCCCAAGGATATTTTTCCATTGATTTTTAGGGAGAGTAGAAGAGAGAGGGAAAGACAGATAGAAAAATCAATGTGAGAGAAACACATTGATTTGTTGCCTCCTGCACGATCCCCAACTGGGGCCTGGGCCAGGGAGGAGCCTGCAACCAAGGTACATGCCCTTGCCCTTGACCAGAGTTGAACCCGGGACACTTTGGTCCACAGGCCGAGGCTCTATCCACTGAGCCAAACCGGCTAGGGCTCACATTTGGTTTTCAAGAGAGAATCTCAGTGGTAGACTCTCACTGTCATCTCTTTTGCACAAAATTCCAATGCCAGGCTACCTCGTAGGCCATTTATGTGATTCACATGGCCAGAATGGAGGGTATCTGTGATCCCTAGCATGGCAATCCCCATAAAAAGACCTAGGAAAGGGGTTGTAGCCATGGCAACCATTTTCAGGCTTCCCAAAAGTTAGAGGGGGCGAGGGTGCAGTAAAATTGGAAGGCATGTTGCTTCCCCTGGGCAGTGCTACCACCAGGACCTTCTGCAACCTGTCCCCACATATACTTCCTTAGGCTCATCTTTCTGCTCCACCCCCTCTCCATCTGCATCGCAAGCTCCCTCCCAAGCCACAGGCATACACAGCTGCCAGTGTTTTCCTGAGTATGCAGCACGCCTCTGCACATGCATGGTTCTCTCCTCTCTTTTCCTGAAATCATACTGCTCCACCTCATCTTCCTGATGAGAATGAATTCTCAACTCTTCACACACTCCCTGGTTCATCTTATCCATGCCAGTCACCACCTACAAATGGAGGACTTCTTGACTCTATCCATCTGGCCCACAGACACCTGGCACAGGGGCCGGGTGTGGAGGGACTGTGCTACGATGAGACTGTGCTGTCCCATGAGCTGGGCCTGGGCCAGAACTGAGGCTGCTCTCTGCAACCTCCCTTAGGGACTGATGGTAATCGACGTTCCTTCGGAGAAGTCAGCATCCCTTCCAGGCCTGCTGCTATGTGCTGGTTCCTGGAACAGGCTGTTGTCCTGACCTGGTCAAGCACGTACTAGTAATCTGCCCTCCGTGGTGACATTCCCATTCGGTACTAGTGCCCATGCCTGTCTCCCCCTTTACCCTATGTAACTTGCTGGCGTCCGCCGAGCGGTGCCAGGTTCCATTTTTTCTCCCATTCATCTAAGACACTCCTTGTATGTAATATTCCCTTAATAAACTCGTTAATGACCAGACTGGAGGGGCCAGACTTTTTTTTTCTTTCTTGTTTTTCCCTGCCCTCAACTTACCAAGGTAAATTTTCCATCTCAGGGCTTTTCCCTGGGTCTGCGTGTACAAACACAGGGTCAACCGAGCCTGTAGATCCGGGTTTGATTCTGCCATGTGTCCTCTGTCACTTGGGACCGATGACTTCCTTTTAGTTTTCTCATCAATAAAATGGAGATCATAATGACACCTATATAGGCCCGTGTTTGAGAGTCAGCCGGAAGAACCTTGTCTGGCATACGGTAATCTCTCAATGTCACGTGTCCTTCTGGGATGGAGTATGTGACAACCTCCTCAGACTTCAGAGCTGGGCTGGGGAGTGTTGTACCCTGTGGAGCTGGCCCCCCATTTCAGTGTGTTTCCTGTTCTTTCTTAAGCTGGGGGAGAAGGGCCGTGCAGAAGGGGTGGGAGGATGTATTTGCTCCTGAAGTCTGGCACTTGAGGAAGGGTGGACCCCACGTTATGATATGTGCCGAGGGCTGCAGAGGAGCCTGAAGCCAAAGCTACAAAACATGTCCTCCAGATCAGTGTTTTAAAATGACATTTATTGCCCTAGCTGGTTTGGCTCAATGGATAGAGCGTCGGCCTGTGGACTGAAGGGTCCCAGGTTCGATTCCGGCCAAGGGCACATGACTGGGTTGCAGGCTCGATCCCCAGTAGGGGGCGTGCAGGAGCCAGCCAATCAATGATTCTCTCTCATCATTGATGTTTCTATCTCCCTCTCCCTTCCTGACTAAAATCAAGAAAATATATTTTTTAAAAAATGACATTTATCAAGCGACAAACAAACAAAACTCTCTGTCTTATCTGAAATGCAGCCTTCCTGAAAAATAACCCTAAATATTCGGGGTTCAGTGTGTTATTAGCAACAGTCTAGGCCCGTGGTCGGCAAACTTCGGCTCACGAACCACATACGGCTCTTTGGCCCCTTGAGCGTGGCTCTTCCTAAGCCTTAGGAGTACCCTAATTAAGTTAATAACAATGTACCTACCTATATAGTTTAAGTTTAAAAAATTTGGCTGTCAAAAGACATTGCAATCGTTGTACTGTTGATATTTGGCTCTGTTGACTAATGAGTTTGCTGACCACTGGTCTAGGCGCATATCCATTCCCGTGAAATCAGGAGATTGCCATAGCTGGACTCACACGTTTAGGGACGAAGTCCCATAAGTAAGGAAGATCATGTGTCGTGAGCCCCACCCAGGTTCATCTCTCACCTGAATCTCCCAAGTCCCGGAGCTGAGTAAGGCAGCCACAATTCTCCCATTTAAGAGCTGATAGGGCCAGTGAGGGGTGCGGAACTCCATGCCCTCAGGTCCTGGGGAAGGGCAGCCCTCCCTCTGCCTCGGCTCCCATTGGCTGCTCGTCCCGTTATAAAGCTGGACAGATTCTCAGGGGTTGGTGCCTGCAGCGAGCTCTGTTTTACCTTCAGCTACTGCCCGGTCCTGGGATGGAGATGGGTACCAGCCTTTCACCGCGGCTGCTGTTGCTGCTGCTGGGCCTCTCTTTGCTTTGGGGCTCCCTGCAAGGTGAGCCCCTCCAGGGCTTCTGGGGGGACCCTGGGTACTGGGTCTAGGTGAGCAGACCCACAGGGGTGCTGCGGATCAAGGGGCATGGGGACACGAGTAGCAAGACATAAGGACCTATCCTCAACATCAGGGGTGACCGCAGGCTTCCCCCCACCCTACTGTCCCCCCCTCCCCCGCCTCGGCTTCCTCCCCTTTGCTTCTTCCACTTTGGGCCCCCACTCTGCTCCTCCTCCCTTTCTTCTTCCCCCTTTTGTCCTCATTTTACATAAGCCTCCACCTCCCTTCCAGCTCATTTCTAACCTTGATGCTCCCCAATTCCTCAAGCTTCCTTGCTGAGAGCCTTACATTTGAGTATAAAGACAGTCTTCTATCGGTGGACGGTGGACGGTGGTCGGTGGATGTGGGCTCCTACGGGGAGGACTGGGAGGAACGACATGGGCATTGCAGTTGGGGTCAGGCAGACTGCGGGGTAGAACTTGACCTGCTCCAGCAGCACAGTCCAACCCTGGGAGGTGAGGAAGGCCCTGTCTGTTCTTGGGCACAAACCCTGCACCCAGAGAAACCCATGCCTCCCCCCAGGTCCCTCAGAAGTCACCTGCTGTCTGCATGCATCAGGTGGGGCCGTCAGTGTCCATCATTGTCATTGCGCGGCCTGCGTCCAGGCCAGGGGCTGTGCTCTCCCTCCTGACCTGCAGGAGGTAATGGGCCGGACGAGCCTCATGATGTTGGTTTTGCCTTTTCAGGTCTAACTTGTTTCAAGTGTGATGTACTCAACGCCACTGGTGTCTGTGAGCGTGGGGAAGGGTCCTGCCAGGCCAAGGGCAGCCAGGAGTGCTTCCTGAGGAAGGTGTATGAAGGTAGGTGGGCCTGAGCCGCCTCCGGGTGCACTTGGCCCCACCTTGAGGGCGGTGGCTCTCTCAGGAGCCCTGGGGGCAGAGGCAGAGAGGGTGGAATTTTTTCCCCCTGAGAAGTTGGGCAAGTGTCTGGATCTGGTGCTGGATGGCCTCTGACCCTTGACCAGATAAAGAGACTTGTCAGGAGACAAGTGCTTGTGGGGGAGCCCCTGGGTCCTTGTGTCGTCCCCACACACACTCAGGGATGACAGGAGTTGGACTCTAAATTCTGCGGGAGCTTGTTTATGGTATTGATTTGGGGAACGGGAGGCCCTGGTGAGGGCAAGATTAGGGGCTGGGGGAGGGATGGCTCCTGGCAGTCTGACTTCTCAGAAGCAATGTGCTGTTTGCTTCTCCATATTCATTGAATCACGTATTTTTTTTAAAAAACAGTTATTTTTTGCTTCTTACGTGGCGAACACGTGTACTTGGAGGCCACAGATCAAAGATTCCTGTGTTGTTTTTTTTGTCTTTCTTTCTCTCCAGATGACAGGTTCCAGTATGGATACCAGGGCTGCAGGGACCTGTGTATCTCCATGTCCATCTTCAAACCAAATACTCTAGTGACTATCGAATGCTGCCATGACGTGTCGTTCTGTAACCGGCTTTAGAGACCTGGCCCCTCCTTGCTCCGATCTGCTGTTCACTAGCCTGGGCTTCCCATGTAGCCCTATTTTATACCCCTGTAGCCTCTCCCCGTCCCCAAACCTGCTCCTACTCAGCTACAGATGGAAGCTTTCCCCTGCCCCCGACCCTTGCTGCTCCCTCTCAGATCCTTGTCTCCTCCTGTTCCTCCCTTTCTCCCGCCCTTCTTCCCCCATCATTGGCTGCACATAGCAAGACCCATCATCCTCTTTTCAAAAAATATTTTCTGATTGCTTACCCCTGAATTAGGAGCTGATCGTAGAGCAAAGAATAAGATATGGTCCCTCCTGTCAATGAGCCTTCAGTTTAGTGGCTCTTATTCTGCCAGGTTGACCAGGGTCACAGTGGCTTCAATCTTGCCTCCCTCTTATTCACAGGTCTTAGGGCTGGAAGTTTTAAAAACACACACACACACACACACACACACACACACACACACATATTCCCTCTCTCTCTCTCTCTCTCTCTCTCTCTAAGTCTTTCCCCCTTTCTACTGTTTAGCTTTTCCCTAATAAATTTCATACATTATTTTGGTTGGTGTGCTTGGAATTTTTGTTTTTATGTGTGTTTCTTAATCGTCACCCAAGGATATTGTTATGCCCAGATTTCAAGATCCCCAATAGACCACCAGGGAGCCAGCTGAGTCCAATGCAAAAGCAAATCGTGTTTATTCAAGCCCGGGCTTGGCTCCCCTACCCTCCTTACTGACGCAGCAGCAAGTGGCAGATAGAGAGCTAGCCCGGTGGGAAGAGGAGTTTTATAGGGGGATGGAGTAAGGGGAGGAGAGGGGACTGTGGGCCCTGCCAATTGGCCAGGCGCAAGTCGGTGTCTCGTTACACAGGATGTGGTCATATCTATGGCGCGCACTTCCCTTGATTGTCATTGGTTAGTTTAAAGAAATCCTGGGTGTGGCTAGCAGAGGCTTGGGCTTCCAGGAAGAAGCCTTGCCGAGCACATGGCTGCCCAAAAATGGAGGATCCAGGGTAAGATGGAGGGCATAGTCCTCGCCCTTTCAGATATTTTCCCATTAAGTTTTAGAGAGAATGGGAGGGAGAGAAAAGTGGGAGGGTGGTGAAACATTGATGTGAGACACATCAATTGGTTGCCTCCGGCATGCGTCCTCAATAAACCCTGATCCAGGCTGGGGGTGGAACCGGCAACCCAGGTACGTGCTCTTGACTGGGAATCGAACCCCTGACCTTTCAGACCCTTCAGGCCGAAGGTCTAACCATGGAGCCAAACTGTTGTAATGTAGCCCGCAAATCACAGAAGGACACCTCAAGAAGTCGAATTAAAGAGTCACATTTATTGCAATCCGGGACTATGAGGGGCCATTCCCCAAATCTCATAGTGATAAGATGGTGGCAAAACCAGACTTATATAGGCAAAGATCACAAAGGTATCGATTACATCTCAAGGTTTGGAATGAGGAACCTGGTTTGCAAAAAAGCAGTTTACAGAAGCAGAATTAAGCATGTTAATTATAGTTTTGGGTCTCAGGGTCAAACACATTATCTAGAGCCCTGGGGTCTGGAATGAGGAACCTGGGTTAAACTTAGGCATGTCTCGAGACCACTGAGTTTCCAGGAATTCATTATCTAGAGCCATTGAGGTAATTTAGAGTAATTGCGCTGTCCTGGTCTTGGGACCACTGAGTCAACTGGAACGCATTATCTGTGGCCACTAAAACAATTTAGGATAATTGTGCTGTCCTATTTCCCAGGTACAGAAGAATGTGCTTTCTAAAACCAGTCAGATAACAATCAATGGGATATTCACATTACAATCAATAAGGCATTTAATCAAATGGGATGATTTATATAATTCAGAAAATCAAAATAACCTGTCCATTGTTAAACTAAGCAAATAGGTATCATGCTGCAAAACCAACTAGGGCTGTTTTTATGTTTTAACTGTATGAGTTAAATACAAATTCCATTTAGAAAAGTTTAAAATACTGGGAAAAGTATGTTAGTGTAGGTAGCTAAATATTCATAAAAGAAGGAAGCAAAGGGAACCAGATATTGAAAAGCCTAATGTGCTAGGAAGCTATAGCCTCACGCACTCCCCAGGGGACTCCAGCATTGCTCCCCCAAGGGGATGAACACCACTCCCTCCCCCATAAAAAGCTGGATGAGAAAGATCAACTTCTCAATCCCCCAGTCTACTCGCCCAGACTAGGGGGGGTTATGCCCAGATTTCAGGATCCCCAAAAGACCACCAGGGAGCCAGCCGAGTTCGATGCAAAAGCAAAAGAGTCTTTATTCGAGCTAGCTCGAGCTCCCCGTCCACCACACTCGCCGACGCAGCGGCAGGAGGCAGAGAGAGAGTGAGCTTTGTGGGTAGAGGGGTTTTATAGGGGGGTTGGAGTAAGGGAAGGAGAGAGGACTGTGGGTCCTGCCGATTGGCCAGGCGCAAGTCGGGGTCTTGTTACACAGGATGTGGTTGTATCTATGGCGCGCACTTCCCTTGATTATCATTGGTTAGTTTAAAGAAATCCTAGGTGTGGCTAGCAGAGGCTTGGGCTTCCGGGAAGAAGCCCTGCTGAACACATGGCTAATGGCTGCTGCCCAAAAATGGAGGATCCAGGGCAAGATGGAGGATGTAGCCCTCACCCTCTCAGGGGGGGAAGTGAGCACATGTACAACAGGAGCCAAGATGGTGACCACAGAGGCCTGTCTGTCTAGTTCAAGAAAAGCATCAGATTGGATAAGGGACACAGAACCGCAGGAGATCTAGGAAGTGTATTGGCTGGGGGAGGATCCAAGGGCAAGCCCGGGAAAGATTGGGAAGTTGATAGGTTACTTTGAAAAAGCAGCTTGCCCTTCCCAAGCCCAAGATAAGATAATCATCTTAACAAAGAAGTTCTCTCTCTCCCCGCTGCTAACACACACTTGCCTCATTCATGTGTGAGTTCTGGGGGCAGACTGTGCTGGCCTGAGCACAGTGCCAGCCAGGCACAGACTAAGCTAGCCGATCAGGACAGATATGGACTGAACCAATAATATAAAATGTCCAGACACCGGCCCTATTCCTGGGCCTGATGAAGACAAGATTGGACTTCTTTCAGAGCAGGATGGACGGAGTTGGGACATTGGGAACCTGGGGGCAGCCTTCTATTTTCACCCACATAAATCTTACCAACAAACCTCATCCTCCCTTGTGGGTTCCCGGAAATGCTTTCTTCAAGACACTGCAAGAACCCCACTTCTATCAGCAACAAGTAGACCTCACAACCCATCATATCACGCAAGGACTTACCTCGTTTACATTTTCAGATATCTTTCCAGGCTTTTAAAAGCTGAGGTAGGTCGTGATGTGTATCTCTGTGCATATTTAAATATAAATATATATACATTTACATATGTTAAAAATTATATCTTACTTTTTTTCTATGTTGCATCATGGATATCTTTCCAACTGCACATCTATAGTATGTTGCCATCTTTTATTGGTTGCATTATAGTGCATCCTCTGACCTATAAAATTTAGTTAACAAGTTCTTAAGTTATTTAGATGATTTTCAATAATATCAAGCTTTCACTCATGTGGGTATAAAACTGAAGTTCAGACACAGACAACAATATGGTGGTTACCAGAGGAAAGATGGTGGTGGGGGTAGTAAAGGGTAAAGGGGGCCAAATATATGGTGACAGAAGATGATTTGACTTTGGGTGGTGGGACCACAATGCAATATACTGATCATGTATCATGTGCACTTGAAACCTATATAATCTTATTAACCAACGTCACCACAGTACATTTAATGAAAAATAATATTTATTAAGTCATCATTGTCATACAGTAAGATTCATGCTTTTTAGGGGTACAGTTCTGTCAAATATGGTCAATTGTGTGTGTGTCTATGTTGTTTATTGGTGATAGATCTGATTATAATACAATTGGCAAAAAGGAATTTGCTTTTCTGTAACAATATTTTAAGATAACAGAATTACAAATGAAAATATTGTACCATGACTTTATAGAATCTTTGAGAGTTTTATATAATCTATTATACTCATTTTAGTAATAAAAATATATGTATACAAATACATCATAATTATTATTTATTTGGCAAAGCTTCCCATGTAGTTTTAGCATATCAAGTAAGTTTAATTAGTTTAGAATTTCTTTTTATAAGGAATGAGTGAACAAATCTTTGAGGTATTCCAGGGGCCCACTGGAATACCTCAAAGCTATTTCTAGCTTTAAAAGATTCTTTTAAATTTTGAATTCTGGGAAAGTTGTCAGACATACTTGACCAAAAATGATTCTATATCATTGTGAAACAACATTAAATTATTCATTTACTCAAAGTGGCAATAGAGGCATCAAACCTAAATATAAGTTAGCTATTGTTAGGATTGGGAATATATGGTGACAGAAGATGATTTGACTTTGGATGGTGGGACCACAATGCAATATACTGATCATGTATCATGTGCACTTGAAACCTATATAATCTTATTAACCAACGTCACCACAGTACATTTAATGAAAAATAATATTTATTAAGTCATCATTGTCATACAGTAAGATTCATGCTTTTTAGGGGTACAGTTCCCTCAAATATGGTCAATTGTGTGTGTGTTTCAACTCATTTCTGAATGAGTTGAAAAATCCTACACCCTAGGATCTGTATCAGAGAAGAAGTTGCTTCGGCATATGTCTGAGACTTTGTTGCCTTTGGATTCTTCTAGTATTTTTATGGTTTCCCGTCGTATATTTAAGTCCTTTATCCATTTTGAGTTTATTTTTGTGTATGGTGTAAGTTGGTGGTCTAGTTTCATTAGAATTCTTAACTCTAGAAACCTTAATTTCAATGACAACCAAAAAGTAGGCAATCAATATTCTGTAGATTGACAAATTTATAAATACATTTCATAACTTTAGAAACATAGGCTCATTTATCGGCAAATATATTCACAATTAAACATTTTTAATAAAGTACAAGATATATTCATTAACATCCAAATTTATTTCTTAGTTTTTCTGTAATAAAAACCAAATGTAAGTAAACTTAGACTTGTCTCGTAATTAATGTTTTTCGTATTTTTATGTTATTTCAAAATATGTAGATATTCAATAATTTTTTATTATGTAACTCATCTTGGAAAATTCTTAAGTTTCAAGTTACTAATAGATTTTGGAAAACTATGTTTAGGAATATATATTATATATATTATAACATAATTATCACTGAAAGTTTTTATCAAAAACCTTTTATTTTAATTCTAACTAATTATTAGTTCTTAATAAATCTGTGAGAGTCTAAAGTCTCTTACAAACTCAGAGACTGAAAATAACCACATAAGTGGTCTGAACATAAAAATTCCCAATTATAAGTGAGTCATGGCCTGGTAGTCACGTCTGAGGCCTGTAGCTTCCTTGACAAAGGTTAATCTTTACCTTCGGCGAGCCTTTCTGTTGTCCTTTTGCATCTAAGATATCAGATCTTTATAATTTCCGAGCATCTTTTCCAGACCCTTCAGGGCACAATAGCAGCTCCACCTCCAGAAGACAGATGCCATGCACAGTAGATTCTGGAGTGTGGGCTACGTGAGTAACTGCATGACTTTGCTGAGTTAACCAGGCACCTTCCTGTTCAGCCTGCCTCTCTAACAGTGGCAGTTGAATTCCAGGGGCCTCACAGTTCCCCAAGACTGCATCACCCCCATTATAACTGTGCAGAAAAAAGGGGTGAGGAGGAAGTAGAAATGAGGTAAATTATAAATAAACCCATTATTAGAGCTTCCAAGGATTACCTTACTGAAGAGACGCTGTTCTGTGCCAGTTGAAGAATGTAATAATGATGATACTACATAATGCATAACGTGATATTGGAAAGGGGCGTGTTATCCTGGGAGAACCTAGGAAAAGGGGGTGGGAAGGAAAGAAAAGAAGGGTCTGGTCAAATTTTCCTGTGGGAATGAATGCTCCACAAACATCCCAATGGTGTTTTCTAAGGCAAGCACAGTGGTGGGTCCTTTACTACGGAATTCTTTTAGCGTGAGGCACCTGATCTATCTAGGCTGCTCACATGGACAGAACTTCTCTGATGGATTTATGGGATGTAGCCCCACCAGAACTCAGGAGCAGAGCTTAGCTCCTGAGGTCCTCAAAGGGGCATGCCAGTCTGGATGCAACTTACCCATCAGGTTCACTCTGAACCAAGGGCAGTGGTACTAGTAATGCAGCTAATGCACTTCCTATTGGGTTGCTGGAGCCATCAACACAGTCACTTCAGAGAACAGTTGACATATCCTATATAATAAAAGGGTAATATACAAATCCACTAAGAGGAAAGACTGGTCGCTATGACACGCACTGACCACCAGGGGCAGATGGTCAATGCAGGAGCTACCCCCTGGTGGATAGTGAGCTCCCATAGGGGGAGCGCCGCTCAGCCAGAAGTAGGGCTCACGGCTGGGGAGTGCAGCAGCAGTGGTGGGAGCCTCTCCCGCCTCAGCGGCAGTGCTAAGGATGCCTGACTGATGGCTTGTATTAGTCAGACATACCCTGAGGGCTCCCGGACTGTGAGAGGGTGCAGGCCGGGCTGAGGGATACCCCCCCCCGCCCCAACCCGGTGCATGAATTTTGTGCACCTGACCTCTAGTCTTCTTATAAGGTTACAGGGGAACTAAGCTAGCAAATGAATCCAGGGTCAATTCATTCCCATTAAAGAAAGAACCGTCCCTTTGACCTTTGGTTGACTTTTTTAACTAGAGGCCTTGGCCTTTGCTGGCATAGATTTAACTTATGTCTCTAAGTCAGCGGTTCTCAACCTGTGGGTCACGGCCCCTTTGGGGGTCGAATGACCCTTTCACAGGGGTCGCCTAAATACATCCTGTATATCAGATATTTACATTACGAATCATAACGGTAGCAAAATTACAGTTATGAAGTAGCAACGAAAATAATTTTATGGTTGGGGGTCACTACAACATGAGGAACTGTATTAAAGGGTCGCGGCATTAGGAAGGTTGAGAACCACTGCTCTAAGTGGCCCATGCGTGATCTCAGATATACAAGTGGAGCCATTTCAGTCACACACCAGCTCCATGTTATTTGGCTGTAATTACATAGCCGGCACAGACATTGTCATCTGTCCTCAGAAGGATCCAGGTGGGTTGGCTCTGGGAACATTTCCTGGGCCTGGGTGCCAGCAAAACACCCACTGGCCAGTGTGCAAGAGGAAGCTTCTGCCCACAGCCCAGGAGCAGCTCGGTCCAGATCTCCACCCACTACCGTCTGCACCCCAGGGCAGCCTGTCCAGCCCTTCCCGGGACGCAGCTCCCTGCTCCAGGCCCCTCTGCATCTCCCTGCCATCCCGGACTGAGATGGACAAGCCTGTGCTCCTGCTGCTGCTGCTGCTGCTGGGAGGCTTCCCTTTCATGTTCTTCCAAGGAGTGGGTGAGGCCCTGGGCTAGCTGGGCAGGGGTGAGGACATGGGGGCAGGGGAGCACTCCCGGGATGATGATCTGTCCCCTTGAGAAGGAATGAGGTCAAGGATGAGGTTCTGGGATGATCACCAGCAAGGGTTTAAGGTCTCTCTCTGCTGTCCCACCCGAACTACCACTAGGGAAATGGTTCAGGTCCTTTCCAAATAGCCCCCGAGTGGGGTCAGTCACTCCCTTGGGACAGATTGGTCCTGGGGGCCCTTCTGCATTTGGGGCTTTGGGGCTGTGGGCTGCCTGGAATGAGCTCCAAGCTTTGCCCAATGGTTGCTTAAGACTTTCTCTAAAGCAGCAGCCTAGGGGCAGTGGTCTAGCTGGAAGAAGCAATTGGATGACTCCTTTTATTTTTATTTTATAAATATGTTTTTATTGATTTTACAGAGAGAGAGGAAGGGAGAGGAGAGAGAGGGAGAAACATTGATGAGCGAAAGAAATACCTCTTGGCTGCCAGCTGCAAGCCTCCCACCAGGGACTGAGGCCACAACCCAGACATGTGCCCCAACAGGGAATTGAATCAGGGACCTCTTGGTCACTGATGACGCTCAACCAACTGAGCCACACTGGCCAGGACTGGATGAGTTATTTTGAACCAATATTTTCACAGCTCTCTTTTCACGTCGATCCGTGTGTGCTTTGGATGACTTTGGTGCTGTGCTAGCAAATCTTTGGATACTAAAATCTGCCTCCTCATCTTCAAGCTGTGTAGTCCTTATGCCCTATCCATTTCCCCAGAGGCCCTGGCCCAGAGTGGCTGTACGTAGATGTTCTCATTGGGTTCTGCACAAGGCTACACAGCTAAAGGGAGAGGGTTTGCTTAGTGAACCTCTCCTAGATTTTATGAGCGTGTGAGCACAGAACTGGTACTAGGGAAAGTTCAGCCAGGTTCTGAGGGAACAAAAATTAAGGAGACACTATTTCTTAGAGTTTAGGGACAACGTTGGAAATTTCACTTGCCCCGTTAGAACCATATCTTTTCCCCTTATATCTCACCTCCCAGTATCTCCCACGTCGCCCGGCAGTAACATCTCATATTCTTGTTCAAAGTTTTTTATTTTTTTTTTAGAACAGCTTTCATGAGATATAATTCAGACCACGCAATTCACACAAAGCTAGTGTACCTTAAGTCATTTATCCTTGATGGCTTTTGAGATTCCCATGATCAAAGGCCCCATTTCCTTAAATACCGAATGGAAGTAATCCAGTGGGGACATTTCCTGCCCCAGATCATGTGTGGGAGAAGTATTTAGAGTCATGCTTTGTCCCTAGACTCCTGGGTCCTCAGGTGCTATAACCCACCGTGGTCCCAGCCCATTCAAGACCAGGCTCAACCTCCATGTCTACTTCTCCGTAGAGCCAGCCACATTGTGTATGGTCTGCAAGATTTTTAAGAAGGGCAAGTGTCTGGAAGGTAACGACACCTGCACTGTGGAGGAAGGCCCCGGATGCAGAACGCGGGATCTCTTCTTTGCCCACCTGAGAGGTAATGCTGTTGAGCCAGGATCTACGGTGTTGAGAGGGCCCCTGACTTCAGACACTGTGTTGGGCCTCTCCAGTCTGAGGAAGGCCTTGCCGAGAGGTGGTTGTGTCTGTCCTCTGGACCAGGCTTGGTGTGGTTGGGGAAGGTCCTCTTGAGCCCCAACCATTGTCCTCTGGCACTGAGTGTGAATTCCTTCTCTTCCAGATAGGTGGCGCTACAACCACACACAGTTGGACTGCTCTAATGAGTGTAGGGCTTGGAAGTTGTTCCGCGGGGACCTGAAGGTTTCAAGCTTTTGCTGTCAAGGTCAAGATTTCTGCAACATGTATCGAGGAAAATCGGTGCTTTGGAAGTCGCACTAACTGATGAATCCTTTGTCAGTGGTGCTGGCCACGGGCCCGCTCCTGTTCCTGGCGTCTCTGGTCCTATCTGCCTCCACGCGGGCTCCTGAAGAGCATGCCGGACCCTGCTCTCTCCTCCATGTTTCCCTCCTCACTTTCCTCCTGGCCACTGGCTCCTTCCCCGTGACACCAAACACTCTCAGCTCACCCTTGTCTCAGGGCTCTGCTTCCTGCACATCTGAGATCACCACCAGCCCCTCTCACCTTGCACATCCTGGTCTCTCACGATTATCACATTTCTCTGGCTGCCTGGCTGCCTGATCTGTAATCCTGCCAATTCGGAAGTGACTGGAATGTGCCCAGAAAAAGAGTGGGTTCCATCCTACACATCAGGCGTTTGAGGGTCAGAGGGAAAATTCAGGAAAATGTGTCCAAATGTCAGGTGGACAGAGAGGCCTCAAAGTCCAAGATGGTTCTGAACCCTGAGGCGTAATGATGGGATCATCAGCTTTAGATGCTACATACAAACTCGGGGCCTACTGAGAGCTTATGTTATGAGACTTAAGAAGGTTGTCCCATGAGAGGAAAAGGGAACGGGGGGAAGAATCTTAGGTCCTAGAGGCTGCCACCATAATAAGTGGGTGATGCCCGGCCAGTGTGACTCAGTGGTTGAGCGTTAACCCATTAACCAGGAGGCCACAGTTTGATTCCCAGTCAGGGCACATGCCCGGGATGTGGGCTCGATCCCCAGTGAGGGGCATGCAGGAGGCAGCTGAACAAAGATTCTCTCTCATTGTTGATGTTTTTATCCTTACCTCCCTCTCCCTTTCTCACTCTAAAATCAATAAAAACATATTTTTTTAAAAAAAGTGGGACCTAGCCGATTTGGCTCATTGGATAGAGCATCAGCTCGAGGGCTGAAGGGCCACTCGTTTGTTTAAGGCCAAGGGCAGGGGCACATGAGGGAGGCAACAAATCGATGTGTCTCTCTCACGTCGATGTTTCTTTCTCGCTGTCTTTCCCCCTCCCTTCTACTCTCTCTAAAAATCAACGGAAAAATATCCTCGGGTGAGGATTAACAACAAAAAAGTGGAGTTTCGACCTATAGTATGAACCAGGAGATCGCTATTCAATTCCCAGTCAGGGCAGATGCCAGGGTTGCAGGCTAGGTCCCCAGTAGGAGGCTTGCTGGAGGCAACCTATCAATGATTCTCTCTCATCACTGATGTTTCTATCACTTTCTCCTTCTCCCTTCCTCTCTGAAATCAATAAAAATATTTTAAAAAATTAAAAAGTGGGTGAAGGTCACTCTCCAAGAAGCCACATTACAGTGAGTTGAGAAATGGATGGACGATGATGGGAGGAAGTAGTGAGTATGGGCAACTCTTCCCAGAAGTTTTGGAAGAACTGAGGAAGTGAAATAGTATTTTTTTTGTAAGACGAGTGAGCTTAATATGTTTTTAGGCAAAGAAAGTTCTGTGTCTTCTCTTTAGTGTAAAATGGCTCTCATATAATGACTGTGAGAATACCTGCCACCATCTTATCATCTTTCTCAATGTACAGTTTAAAACTTCTCTGTCCAGCAAGAGTTAAGGGGTTACATAGGACAGGGCAGGATGGATGGGGGTACGAAGGGTTGACCTGCCCCAGGTAAAGGGGAACCCTTCACACGCTGTCCCAGGAACTAGCAGGCATGGGCCACAGGGAGGGGCCGGAGAGTCTCTGAGGGCGTCTACAGAAAGCAATCTGTTCTGCCCCGGATGTAACTGGATCTCGCATGAGGGGCTGGCAGTGGTCAGCCAGCGGTCACATCATGGAGCAGCCTGTCCTTCACAGGAGGGATGGGAGGAGTCAGGCATCCTACTCACAGCCTCTTCCTGGCCCCACAAGAACCATCAGAGCAAAGGCCTACCCATCCTTGCTCTATGTTGCATATTGTGCTAGAAACCTAACATTCATCCAGTATATAAATGTAGATACATACATTTCCTTACAGCCATTCTATGACTTAGGTAGAATGATTATCATTTCTCCTTAGTAGAGGAAATCTCTCCTCAATAGAGGACACTGAGATGCACAGAGATGATGTAACCTGCCATGGCCTCAACATTTTCAAATGCTGGACCCAGGCTTCCGACCTAGATCGGTCTGATATCTGAGTTTGTGCTCTGGCCAGGACACGCCCTTGTTGGGTCTGGGCCTGGACACATTACTGGCAGATCTGACGGGGGTTGGCGTGGGCCTGGAAGCTTGTGGTGGCTCCGGGTGCCCACTGTCTGGCTGCTGCAGAGAAAGAGGCTCCTACACAGGCAGAGAGATGGTGCCTGACGACCAAGTAGGTGGGCCATGTGATTTATTTCCTGGACTGGAACACTTAGGTAGTAAATGGGCACTTATTAATATTTAACTTGGAATAGAGGCATGGATTTGTCTAAATATTAGATCTCTGCCAACTTGTGAGTCTGGCCAGCACTCATGGGCACAGAATGAATTTAATACATGCATCCATCATGCTTCCAATTCCTCATTGACCTCCCCTAGACTCCCTACTTCAATTCTACCATTAAAAATGACCTTCCCATCCAACCTGCGGTAGAGACCTTATGGAATGGTGTTCAGGAAGAGTGGATGAAGGTAGGCCAGAACCCTTGGCGTCTCTCAGTGACCCATGTGTGGTATCAGACATGTAAATGGAGCCATTTCAGTCACACACCGACTCCATTTTATTTTGCTATGATTACATAGACATCACAGACCTTTATTAATAGGGCCTCAGCCCATAAATCTGTCAAAGTTTGTTCATTGTGAGCAGCCTAGATAGATCAGGTGCCTCTCGCTAAAAGAATTCCGTAGTAAAGGACCCACCACTGTGCTTTCCTTAGGAAACACCATCAGGATCTGTGTGGAGCATTCATTCCCTCGGGAATATTTGACCAGACCATTCTTTTCTTTCCTTCCCACCCCCTTTCCTAGGTTCCCCCAGGATAACACGCCCCTTTCCAATATCACGTTATGCATTATGTAGTATCTTCATTATTACATTCTTCAAGTTGGCACAGAACAGTGTATCTTCAGTAAAATAACGCTACGGAAGAGCAAATCAGCTCCTTGGAAGCTCCAATAATGGGTTTATATCTAATTTACCCCATTTCTACCCCATTCACCCCCTTGTTTGCACAGTTATGATGGGGGTGATGTAGCCTTGGGGAACTGTGAGAACCCTGGAATTCAACTGTCACTGTTAGAGAGGCAGGCTGGACAGGAAGATGACTCTGCGACTCAAAGTCACTCAGTTACTCACACACCCCACACTCCTCCAGAATCTACTGTGCATGGCATCTGTCTACTGGAGGTGGTGAGGGGAGCGCTCATGTGTGATCGCTCTGCTCTCCAGTGTGGGATGCAGCCAGACTCTCTGTCTGTGGGTGCTTGGCCCTTTCCCTCTCCTGGTGGCTGGCTGAGCCTCATGCACTCATTCATTTGTCCCATCAATCCTTGTTTAGCTGGAAATGCTTACCGTGTGCACAGCCTGACCAGGCATTGTGCCAAGTTCTTCTGATTTCCTGGTGAGTATGACTGTCAAGGTCTGTGTCATGAAAGGGTGTCTAGATGGAGAAGGAGAGAGAGAGAGAGAGAGAGAGAGAGAGAGAGAGAGATGCCCTGCACCCTGGAAAGTTTTCTCTAGTGTGCACTCTGCACTTTGGGATCTCTCTCTAGCTTCTTTCTCCTTCCCTTGACTGGATCTCCATGTATAAACACTCTGTTGGAGGCTTGGCTATTTGTAGTAGGCACGATCAGTGAGCTGAAGAGATTTACTTACAAAATATAAGTAGAAAATTTTAATAAAAATGGAGAAAAAATATTTAGAACCTGGTTTGTTCACACTGATGAAGAAGTGTCTGTACAAATTTTGAGCCTTCCAACCAAGTCCTGCAGCGATCGGCAAGAGCCGCTACCTATATACATCCTGCTTGGTGAACGTGGGTCTGTGTGTTGGCTACAAAGAATAAAAGAGTTGAACATAGTAGGAATTGTTTTATAGTTTGTAAAATAACATGGCCATCTAGCCATCTGTTAGGCCTCTATCCCTTGCTGTTCAGATAGTAAATGCAGTATATTTGATGTGTTTATGACAGACTGAAGGTGTATCTTAAATGATGTATTGTCTGATAGTAAGGGATGCAGATCTGGTTTATAGAAAGGACTAAGTAAGTGTTTTTTACTATGCATAACCAGGGCGGATTTTCAATACCAGTTTAGTACCGAGAGATGATAAAACACTCTACTTTCATCAAACAGGAGTCAAGGTCCTCTGAGTACTCTCTCTGACTAGTCCCAGACCGGTTCCTGATCTTGACACATTTTGTTCTTGTTTTAGCTATCACCCTGCTAGGTCAGTTTCGCAAAAACCCTTCACTTCGATATTTCATGTTTCCTCTTAGTGATGTTGCATGACTGACCCCCACGCTACTCCTTGGGTACAAATCTGCACTTGTCCTTGTAATCAGAGGTGAGATTGATCTCTCTCTCCTACTACCAAACCCCATTATCACCGGCCACTTGAATAAAGTCCACTTCACTGTCACTGACAAATGTCATGAATAATTTTTTCTCCAACACTGGGCCATGTTCCTAACTGTGAACACAATGGTGGAAGCATTGAACCTATGGGGAAAGCATCCTGAGCCCTGAGAGGGGATGTCGGCCAGTTTGTGGGCTGGCTTGGGCTGAAGGACGGGAGGGAAGATGGTCGCAAGGGGCACTGGATCTAGAAGAAATGGGCATTTTAGCACAGCCCTGTTCTTCGGCCTGGGCAGTGGGATGTCCAGACAGTAAAGGGTCAGACTAATGAGGGGTCCAGTCGATCTGGTCAAGAATCATGCCTCTATTCTTCAGGGGGCCAGACTCAAGAGAGCAGGAGGGGGCACCTAGAACATCCTCCGTCCTCAGAAGTATCCAGGTGGGTTGGCTCTGTGAACATTTCCTGGGCCTGGGTGCCAGCGAAACACCCACTGGCCAGTGTGCAAGAGGAAGCTTCTGCCCACAGCCCAGGAGCAGCTCAGTCCAGATCTCCAGCTCCTCCCATCTGCACCCTAGGGCAGCCTGTCCAGCCCTTCCTGGGACACAGCTCCCTGCTCCAGGCCCCTCTGCATCTCCCTGCCATCTCGGACTGAGATGGACAAGCCTGTGCTACTGCTGCTGCTGCTGCTGGGAGTCTTCCCTTTCATGTTCTTCCAAGGAGTGGGTGAGGCCCTGGGATAGCTGGGCAGGGGTGAGGACATGGGGGCAGGGGAGCACTCCCGGGATGATGATCTGTCCCCTTGAGAAGGAATGAGGTCAAGGATGAGGTTCTGGGATGATCACCAGCAAGGGTTTAAGGTCTCTCTCTGCTGTCCCACCCTAACTACACTCAGCAAAATGGTTCAGGTCCCTTCCAAATAGCCTCAGAGTAGGGTCAGTCACTCCTTTGGGACTGATTGGGGTTTTCTCCATTTAGGGTTTTGGGGCTGGCTGGGAAGGCCCTCAGAGGCAGAGCCAATGGTTGGTTGCTCAAGACGTCCTCTAAAGCAGCCACCAGGGGGCAGTGCTCCAGCTGGGAACAAGTCAACTGAAGGACTTAACTAGAACCAATACTTTCATGCTATGTGCATTGTCATCACTTAAATATGTTTGAACATCTAGTGAATTTTTTTTGGGTGGGGAGCTGTGGTAGTAATTTTGTGGGACTGCACCCCCACTTTGGAGCCAGCACGGTTGTTATGTCTCATGATATTCTAACAGATCTCTAGCTTCACGTGGATGTAAGCAGGTACTTTTATTGTACTCTGCACAATGACGCCAAGGTAAGGGGAGACCATGCCCTTTATTTTCTTTAAAAGTATTCTTTTAAATTGTTGATACTCTTACATATGTCCCCCACTTTTCTTCGTCTTCCCCCCTCCCCCTGCCTCCCCTCCTCCCCGTGTATTCACCACATTGTTGTCTATGCATATATGCATTTGTGTTCCTTGGCAAATCTCTTCCATACTTTACATCCCATGACTATTCTGTAACTGCCAATTTGTACGTCTAAATCCCTTCACCTTTTTCACCCATACCCCTAACTCCCTCCCATCTTATTCATTGCCATTTTATTGTCCATATTTTTATCTTTCTTTTTCTTTTTTAAAAAGTATTTTTATTTTGGAATTGTTCCTTTGTCTCCACAGTTTGTCAGCTTCCCTATGTCCCTGCCCCCTTCCCGCCCCCCCCCCCCCCATGTATTAGGTATTGCTGCTACATCTCCCAGACTTGGTAGAGTGACCTTGTGTAGTGTGTGTCCTGCAGGGCCCAGGGACACAGTGTCTCCAGTCACCCGAGCTGGGCATTCCAGGTGTGCCCCACTGTGGTTGTGTGCACTGTCCTGTCATAGTTGAGTCTTGAGTGCTGTTGGTGTCACTGGGACGGAAAGACCCCCACGCCAATGCTGTGAGGATTGGTTGCGACTATAACGAGGGAACTACTGCGCAGGAGTCGAACCTATGGAGCAGGGCTTGCTTTAGTGGGAGCTTTGGTGCTCATAGAGCCCATGCCTTTAGTGTGTCACTCATGGAGATAGGAGGGTGGTAATCTGACGTGGTATGAAGCTTTCCAACAGGTGCACTGGCTCAGGGGCCTCCCATGAGGTGCAAAGTCAGCCACCACTTGTGCCCTGCCTGGGGCCACCCAGCACAAGGGACAGGGCTATCTGCAGATGACTTCTACTTGTGTTGGGCTTGGAGGTTCCCAGGAGGAACTGAGCTGTGAACCAAGGCGGGGGAAGCTGCTAGTGCTGGGCCTGTGACCTTGCAAGAGGTAAGGGGTACACAGAGGACAGATGCTGCTAGTTTGAGAGATTTTAGGAAAGTCTAAAGCATGAAGCAAGAGAGGCCAGTTGTATGGAAAAGCCACTGGAAACAGCTTGGATGGGCCTTCAGGTTGGGTGGGATGGGTCCTCAGGGAATTACCTAGACAGGAGAAAATCAGGTTGATGGAGTCTCAGAAATGTCACCTACCAGTCTGCTCTGTCTGTGGGAGGGTGTCTCACAAAAGGAACAATGGCCTCTGCCAGTCCTTTCGTCTGTCAGAAAGCTACCCCCCAATTCTTGCCCTGATGTCTGATAATTCAGTTCCTCCCAGTATGTTCCTGGTTCCTTTCAAGCTGCTATCCCAGCACTGGAGCTCAGAGGGAGTGAGTCTAAGTAGTCTGTGCACTGGCCCTTTCAGAGGAACTGCCTGGGTCTCTGAGATCACTCATCCCACCAGCCACACACCCCTCAGGGTTTTAAGGGGACTTCTCTTGCTGGCACTGGAACCTTGGGCTGGGGGGTACGGGGGGCCTGGTGTGGGACTGGGATCTCTCGCTCCTCAAAATATCCCTCCTAATTTTAAATCACCACACGTGGGTATGGGGCCAGCCTGTTCTGCATCTCCATCCCTCTTACCCGTCTTGATGTGGCTTCTTCTTCAAATCCCTAGTTGTAGGACTTCCATTCAGCTCTATTTCAGGCAGCTCTGAATTATAGTTGTGCTGTCATTTAGCTGTAATTTTGATGTGGTTGTAGGATGATTTGAGTACTCACATTTACCTCCCAGCCATCTTGACTGGAAGTCTGACCTTTCACTTTATTTTTAATGGAATCAAGAACCTTGTGTTGAAGTCCCGTATACTTAAAGACTCAATGGACATCATCAGATGGGAATACCTTCAGGCTTTAAGAGTACACTAGAGGAGGTATTTTAGGCTGTACTTTACCCTTGAAATCCTCAGCCCTCTCATTGTCCTAGCCCACCTTGGTCTCATCCCATTCAATCCTGGGGTCAGCCCTCATTTCTATTTCCCACAGATCCGGCCACATTATGCATGGTATGCCAGAATTTTAAGCAAGGTCATTGTTTGAGGGGCAAGGGAAATTGCACCATGAAACAAGGCCCAGGATGCAGAACCAGAGATTTCTTCGTTTTCAATGAGAAAGGTAATGCTGTTGAGCCAGGCTCTACTGTCTTGAGCAGGCCCCCGACTGCAGACACCGCGTAGGGGCTCTCCAGTCGGAGAAAGCCCTTGCTAAGAAGTGGATGTGTCTGTAGCCTGGACCAGGCTTGGTGTAGTAGGGAAGTTCCTCTTACTTGAGTCCCAAGCATTGTCCTCTGGCACTGAACATGAATTCCTTCTCTTCCAGATGGGTGGAAGCACAATCACACCGAATTGGACTGCTCAGAATATTGTTTACCGATGTCTTTTCATTATGGGGACATGAAGATTTCATTATTTTGTTGTAAAGGTCAAGAGTTCTGTAATCGATATCAAGGAAAGGGACGAGAATACAAGTAATAGAATCAACGGATTCTTTGTGATGGTGATATCCACTGCACTTGTCTTTTCCCTGGCATCTCTGGTCCTAGTTCCCTCCACATGGGCTCCTGAAGAGCATGCAGGGCACTGCTCTCTCCTCCACGTTTCCCTCCCCACTTTCTTCCTGGCCCCACGGGCTCTCCCCCATGATGTGGAACACTCTCAGTTCACCCTTGTTTCAAGTCTCTGCTTCCTGCACATCTGCAATTCACCATCAGCCTTCCTCACCTTGCATTCCTGGTCCCTCACCATCATTGCATTTCCTTGGCTACCTGACCTCTACTCCCTCTCACTCAGAAGTGACTGGAATGTGCCCAGAAAGGAGTCAGGTTCCATTCTACACATCAGCAGTCTGAGGGGTCCGTGGAAAATGTGTCCAACTGGTAGATGGGCCGACAGGCCTCAGTGTCGGAGAAGGTTGCAAGGGCTAAGGCATGAAGATGGGATCATCAGCTTTAGATGCCGGGGGGGGGGGGGGGGGGGGATTTAGATGCTAAACTTTTGCATGCATTTCTCTTGTCTTTTGACCCCTTTTTCTTTCACCTTGTTGCGCTTCTGTCCTTATCCTCTTCCTTCATTCCATTTCCTTTATCAGTCTTGATACAAAAATAGAGAAAATTATTGTTGTGTTAAATTACTTATCAGCCCGGCCAGTGTGGCTCAGTGGTTGAACGACAACCTATGAACCAGGAGGTCACAGTTTGATTCCCGGACAGGGCACATGCCTGGGTTGTGGGCTCAATCCCCAGTGTGGGGTGTGTTGGAGGCAACTGGTTGATGATTCTCTCTCATGATTGATGTTTCTCTCTCTCCCTCCCTCTCCCTTCCTCTCTGAAATCAATAAAAATATATTTGAAAAAATTACTTATAAAATATAATCTTACATTTCTCAGTTATAAATTAAAACAAAGCGAGAAGGATATTTTGTGTCTCTTGTAGAACAAATTCTTTTTGTGTGATTTTTACGTGGTTGATTTTTTTGGGGGAACTCATGAGAGGACCTTTTAAAAATCTATTTTTATTTTCAGAGTGTCAAATGGAATTATATTTTATGGATTTACCTTTTTAAACTGAGGTCGGATATGAGCTAAAATGGAAGGCCATTTGGCTTAGCCACTGTGGACACAATCTAAATCGGGGCCTCTAAAACATCAGGAACAACGCCAGTCGTGATAAAACGTACCTCCAGCATTCCAGCTGACATTCAACTTGTCTAGATAGGTCTTGTTGTAGTAAAGAGAAGCCTGGGAGAGCCAGAGTAATGGAGGCAGGACAAGTAAGAGGCCTCTTTTATTTTAAAAACTGCCTTAACCCTGGCCAGTGTGGCTCATTTGATTGGGCGCCATCCCATACACCAAAAGACTGCCAGTTCCCTTCCAGGTCAGGGCACATGCCTGGATTGCAGGCTCAGTCCCTGCAGGTGGGATGGATGCAGGAGGCAGGCGGCTCTTGTTTCACTCTCACGTCGATGTTTTTCTCTCTGCCTCTCCTTTTCATCTCTCTCTCTCGCTAAAAAAAAAAAATCAATAAAAATATTTTAAAAAATGAAAATTGCCTCATTAGCCATCTTCTGATGGGCAATGTAAATCCTAACTACTGTTAACTATTCTAAAAAACACTAACCAAGTAATAGAAAAATTTTAAAAAGAATTAATGGGCTACACTCAATGATTTGCTTTCAGAAGGCACAATATGGAAAGGGGAAAAGTCGCTTTATTGTGGAGTCACCTGGCAAACAGTGTCAGCCAGGTGACCAAGGTCAACACCAACAGCAATACGGCAGGTGGACAGCATGTCCCTTTGACATGATGTGATGAGGATGGCACTTTGCCTCTGTGGTCCTCTCTTCATACCCACCACCCTAGTCGAAGCAGAAAAACATCAGATAAACCCAAATTGAGGGGCATTCTGCAAAATATCTGCACAGTCATCTTCAAAGTTGTCAATATCACAAAAACAACAACAGGCACAGTCCAGAGGAGGTGAAGAGACATGATGGGTAAAAGAAACACAGTTTCCTGGAAGAGAAAAAAGATACTGGGTGTGAACCGAAGGAAACCTGACTACCACACACTAGGCAATAATAATGAATATTTTTTTCCAGTTGTGACATATACCAATATAATGTGAACTGTGAGCAGTAGGGGAAACAGAGTAAGAAACTGCGTAAAATTTTTGTAAGTTTTCTGTAAGTCTAAAACAAATTTAAAATCCAAAATATTATGGAAAAAAAACACCCACCAAAGCAATGCTTAGAGATTAACATTTTACACGTTATGTGTGATGTGTGGACTTCTCATAAGCACGGATGCACACATGGAGATGTATACATATACACAGACATGAATTTTTATCCACATATTTTACGAGTATATTGAATGTTAACTGTTCTTTGGTGACCTGGGAAAGGCCACAGACAAAGTCTCAGACGCCTGATGTGTCTTAGACCAGCTTAGGTCTTGCTCCATCCTACCCTCTCACACTCCCTCACAGAGCAGCTCCTTCAGGGGAGGGGTTATGTCAGATTTCTTAGGGCTGAGAGATAAAAGAAAGAGTTGTCACACTCCAATACGACATTATGACTTTATTAAGGGAGCTTATATGCCTCACTGGGCAGCAACACAGCATGGATTTCCTCAGCACCACCCAGTAGGCATTAAGGGGTCAAGACAGGGCAGGATGGATGGGGGTACAGAGGGGTGACCTGCCCCAGGCAAGGGGGAAAGCTTCACACGCTAACCTGGGGAAGGGCAACAGCCTGTCCCAGGAACTAGCAGGCATGGGCCACAGGGAGGGGCTGGAGAGTCTCTGAGGGCGTCTACAGAAAGCAATCTGTTCTGCCCCGGATATAACTGGATCTATAGGGTGTTCCAAAAGTCACGCAAGAAGTAATTTTGATGGAAAACACAGGTTTATAATTAAAAATTGTAAATTTTTTATTGATTCGTAAAGTATACAGTATAGGGTTATGTATGGAATAGCACATCGGGTAAATGGCCTCCACGGCTTTGCTGGCACATATGCAAAGCTGTGGTTTTCATTGGTCTTCATTGTCCCTGCTCCGGCCATAATTGGTGCTTGGTAATGCTTATCAAATTGAAGGGATGAAATCAAAGGGGAACAGATATTAGAATCTGATTCAATAAACCAAGTAAAATTAGGCTTTTATTTCTTTGTTGTTGTTGTTAATGCTCACATAAAATTCAAATCTTGCGTGAATTTTGGGACATCCTATAGCAGGAGGGGTTGGCAGTGGTCAGCCAGCGGTCACATCATGGGACAGCCTGTCCTTCACAGGAGGGATGGGAGGAGTCAGGCATCCTACTCACAGCCTCTCCCTGGCCCTACAAGAATCATCAGAGCAAAGGTCTACCTGTGGCGAGCTGGCATGGCCATGGCATACTCAGCCCCACATTGGCCTTATGTGCCGCGCCAGCTCAGCCAGGTTCGGTGACCCTGAGAGGGGTGGTGAAGGATGGAGAAAAGACAGACAAGAGAATAAAAGCTGGGTCTGGGTGGGACGCTGTCCTCTCTGATGGAGAGCCTCTCTGATGGAGAGCTAGCGACAACGCCACGGCCTACAAGCCCTGTCTTTCTTTTATAGCCAGATTCCACGAGGCAAGTAAGGGCGTGGTCAAGATGTTTACAACATTTTGGTGGGTTTTGATCCTACTCAACTACATGCACCTGAACTCTATCAAGCCGACATCACTCAGACATGTGGGGCCACGTGTTTGGACCATAGGTTCAAGCTTACAATTCTAGCTGTTGGCTATCATTGTGCTGGGAGGGCTCTGCCCTCCAAGCTGGGACTTGCATGTGGCCATGAGAGGACTGTGCCCTCTCATTAGTCCATGGCTTGAACCTGTTCAAACACTGTAGCAGCTCTCCACACCTACCCATCCTTGCTCTGTGTTGCATATTATGCTAGAAACCTAACATTCATCCAGTATATAAATGTAGATACATACATTTCCTTACAGCCATTCTATGACTTAGGTAGAATGATTATCATTTCTCCTTAGTAGAGGAAATCTCTCCTCAGTAGAGGACACTGAGATGCACAGAGATGATGTAACCTGCCATGGCCTCAACATTTTCAAATGCTGGACCCAGGCTTCCAACCTGGATCGGTCTGATATCTGAGTCTGTGCTCGGCACGCCCTTGTTGGGCCCGGGCCTGGACACATTACTGGCAGATCTGACGGGGGTTGGCGTGGGCCTGGAAGCTTGTGGTGGCTCCGGGTGCCCACTGTCTGGCTGCTGCAGAGAAAGAGGCTCCTATACAGGCAGAGAGATGGTGCCTGACGACCAAGTAGGTGGGCCATGTGATTTATTTCCTGGACTGGAACACTTAGGGAGTAAATGGGCACTTATTAATATTTAACTTGGAATAGAGGCATGGATTTGTCTAAACATCTAAATATCTCTGTGAACTTTGAGAGTCTCCAGCAGTGGTTCTCAACCTTCCTAATGCCGTGACCCTTCAATACAGTTCCTCATGTTGTGGTGACCCCCAATTTCATTTTTACACATTGAACATAATTAAAGGATAGCGATTAATCACAAAATAACATGTAATTATATATGTGTTTTCCTATGGTCTTAGGCGACCCCTGTGAAAGGGTTGTTCGACCCCCAAAGGGGTCGCGACCCACAGGTTGAGAACCGCTGGTCTCCAGGAAGTCATGGGCACAGAATGAATTTTTTTAAAAAAATGTTTTTATTGCCCAGCCAGCATGGCTCTGTGGTTGAGCATCGGCCTATGAACCAGGAGGTCAGGGTTCGACTCCCAGTCAGGGCATATGCCCTGGTTGCAGGCTCCATCCCCAATGTGGGGCCTGCAGGAGGCAGCCGATCAATGATTCTTTCTCTCATCATTGATGTTTCTCTCCCTCTCTCCCTCTTCCTTCCTCTCTGAAATCATGTCTCTACTCTTCAGGAGGCAACCTCGATGGAGCAGGAGGGAGCACCTAGAACATCCTCCGTCCTCAGAAGTATCCAGGTGGGTTGGCTCTGTGGGAACATTTCCTGGGCCTGGGTGGCAGCGAAACACCCACTGGCCAGTGTGCAAGAGGAAGCTTCTGCCCACAGCCCAGGAGCAGCTCAGTCCAGATCTCCACCCACTACCGTCTGTACCCCAGGGCAGCCTGTCCAGCCCTCCCCGGGACGCAGCTCCCTGCTCCAGGCCCCTCTGCATCTCCCTGCCATCCCGGACTGAGATGGACAAGCTTGTGCTCCTGCTGCTGCTGCTGCTGGGAGTCTTCCCTTTCATGTTCTTCCAAGGAGTGGGTGAGGCCCTGGGCTAGCTGGGCAGGGGTGAGGACATGGGGACAGGGGAGCACTCCTGGGAGCAGGAATGAGGTCAAGGATGAGGTTCTGGGATGATCACCAGCAAGGGTTTAAGGTCTCTCTCTGCTGTCCCACCCGAACTACCACTAGGGAAATGGTTCAAGTTCCTTCCAAATAGCCTCAGAGTTGGGTCAGTCACTTCCTTGGGACAGATTGGGGTTTTCTCCATTTAGGGTTTTGGGGCTGGCTGGGAAGGCTCTCAGAGGCAGAGCCAATGGTTGGTCACTCAAGACTTTCTCTAAAGCAGCCACCAGGGGGCAGTGCTCCAGCAGGAACAGGTCACTGAAGGACTTAACTAGAACCAATAGTCTCATGGTGTGTGCACTGTCATCACTCAGATATGTTTGAACATCCAATTCCCTTTTGTGGGAGTTGTGGTAGGAATTTTGAGGGACTGCACCCCCACTTTGGGGTCAGCATAGTCGTTATGCCCCATGATTTTAAACAGATTTCTAGTGGAAGGCGGCCTTATGTAGATGATTTTATTCTATTCTGGGACATGACACCAAGGTAAAAATGGAGACATTTCACTTTATTTATTTTTTATTTTTTAAATTTTTCTTAAAACAAAACTTGTCATTCTATATATATATTTCTTTATTGATTTCAGAGAGGAAGGGAAAGGGGAGAAAGAGAAACATCAATGATGAGAGAGAATCATTGACCGGCTGCCTCCTGCACACCCCCCTACTGGGGATCAAGCCCCCAACCCAGGCATGTGCCTTTGGCCGGAATCGAACCTGGGACCCTTCAGTCCACAGGCCTACGCTCTATCCCCTGAGCCAAGCTGGCTAGGGCTCACTTTATTTTTAATGGAATCAAGAACCTTGTGTCAAAGTCCCATATACTTAAAAAAATCAATGTACATAACGTGAGGGAACATTTTCCAAGCTTTAAGAGTGTATTGGAGTGGCCAGGTGGCTTGGTTGGTTGGAGTGAAGTTCCCTGCACCGAAAGGTTGTGGGTTTGATTCCCAGTCAGGTCACATGCCTAGCCTGTGGGTTTGATCCTGCGGGGGCTGGGGTGCGGGGGGACTACATCCAGGAGGTAATCAACTGATGTTTTTCTCTCACATTGATGTTTCTCTTGCTCTCTCTCTCTCCCTTACTCTCTCTAAAATCAATAAACCTATCTTCAGGTGAGGATTTTTTTTTAAGCTGCACATATCGGAGGAGGAATTTGGGGTCAGACTTTTCTCTTGAAGTCCTTGGCCTTCTGTGTCATAGCCCACTTTGGCCCCAGCCCATTCAACCCCGGAATCTGCCTTCATGTCTATTTCTCCGTAGCTCCAGCCACATTGTGTATGGTCTGCAAGAGTTTTAATAAGGGCAAATGTCTGGAAGGCAATGGAAACTGCACCGTGTTGGAAGGCCCCGGATGCAGAACCAGAGATTTCTTCTTTATCAATGAGAAAGGTAATGCCGGTGAGCCAGGCTCTACTTGACTTCTTGAGCGGGCCCCTGACTTCAGACACCGTGTAGGGCCTCTCCAGCCTGAGGAAGTTCTTGCTGAGAGGCGGACGTGTCTGTCGTCTGGGCCAGGCCTGGTGAGTGGGGGAGGTTCCTCTTACCTGAGCTCCAAGCATTGTCCTCTGGTGATGACTGCGAATTCCTTCTCTTCCAGGTGGGTGGAGCCACGAGCACACTGAATTGGACTGCTCGGATCACTGCTCACCGGCACATTCCTATCATGGGGCCCTGAAGATTGTAACCTTTTGTTGTAAAGGTCAACGTTTCTGTAATAGAAATCAAGGAAATGAACGAGAATACAAGTTGTAGAAACCACCAGTTCCTTTGTCAGTGGCGATGGCCACGGGCCCTCTCCTGTCGCTGGCGTCTCTGGTCCTATCTGCCTCCACGCGGGCTCCTGAAGAGCACGCGGGACCCTGCTCGCTCCTCCATGTTTCCCTCCTCACTTTCCTCCTGGCCACTGGCTCCTTCCCCGTGACACCAAACACTCTCAGCTCACCCTTGTCTCAGGGCTCTGCTTCCTGCACATCTGAGATCACCGTCAGCCCCTCTCACCGTGCACATCCTGGTCTCTGGCAATCATTGTGTTTCTCTGGCTGCCTGGCTGCCTGATTGCTTCCTACCAACTAAGGAGTGACTGGAATGTGCCCAGAAAGGGCTTGGATTCTATTCTACACATCAGGGGTTTAAGGTCAGGGGACAACTCAGGAAAATGTGTCAAATGGAGAGAGAGAGCTCAGAGTTTAAGAAGGTTCCAAAGCCTGAGGCATAAATTTGCGATCATCAGCTTTAGATGCTACATACAAAGTTGGGATCTACTGAGAGCTTATGTTATGAGACCTAAAGAGGTTGTCCCAGGAGGAGAGAAGGGGACGGGGGTGGATGAATCTTAGGTACTAGAGACAACCACCTTAAAAAGTGGGTGTAGCAGGTCACTCCCCAAGAAGACTCATTGGTGATGGTCCCAGAAGCCACATTACAGTGAGTTGAGAGATGGATGGACGATGATGGGAGGAAGTAGTGAGTATGGGCAACTCTTCCAAGAAGGTTGGGCAGAACTGAGAAAGTGAAATAGTATTTTTTTGTAAGATGAGTGAGTTTAATATGGTTTTAGGCAAAGAAAGATTTATTTCTTCTCGTTTACATTTGTTTAATGTAAAAATCTTAGCGATGTGTATTTCTATATCTTTCTCCATATCTATAATAATAAAAGGTTAATATGCTAATTAGACTGGACATCTTCCCGGACCACCTTCTGGACAAAGCCGGGGCTGCAAGGGAAGCCCAGGTCCCGGGTGCCAGAGGGAAGCAGTGCAGCAGCTGGGGGAAGGAAGGCCTACTCTTGCACAAATTTCGTGCATCGGGCCTGTAGTATATACATAATGATTTCTGCTCATTTTGTTCATCTCTTGGCTTTTCTTTTTCTTTCCATCTCTTGTCCTTAGCCTTTTCTTTATCTTTTCCTTTGCTGTTTGCTATAGGAAAATGGAGATTATTTGTATTTTTTATTATTCATTGACTGTCTCCCACTCATAATTTAAAACAAACTAAATGGAATATTTTACCTTTCTTTTGGAAAGACTAACAAAATAAATTAAATTTATTTTCTGTGTGTTTAATTTAGGTAAAAATTTTTTTGAAGTCACCAGAAATAAACTCTAAAAATCAACTATTTTTAGAATATCAAATTTAAAATTTTTATAGATTTTTATCTACAAATCTGAGCTGAGAAAGGAGATAAAAGGGAAGACAGGTAGGATTAGCCATTGTGGGAGGCTTGTTATTAAATGCTAAAATGCCAACAACAACCCCTTTAAGATCAAAGCCAATAGAACCAAATATTGTAGTGTATATTAAGCTGGGTGTACTTATTATGTCTGATCTCATCAGAAAGAACTACAGATGGGTCATGATGATGGTGGCAGTATGTCCAATAAAAAAACAAAAAACAAAAAACCAAAAACCACAGAAAACAAAAGTTGGCAAGAATGTGGAGACATAAGAACACTTGGTCACTCTTGGTGAAATGTAAAATGGTGCAGCCAACAGCATGATTGTTCTTCAAAACATTAAAAATGGAATTGCCATATGATCCAGCAGTTCCACTCTTGGTATATAGCCACAAGGATTGAAAGTGGGTCTCAAAGAGATATTTGCACACCCCTGTTCATAGCAGCATTATTTACAATTGCCAAAATGTGTAAACAGCCCAAGTCCCCACCAACCAATGAGTGGATAAATAAAATGTGGTGTATACATGGCAATAAATATCATTTAGCCTTAAAATGAAGAAAATTCTGCCCGGCCAGCATGGCTCAGAGGTTGAGTGTCGACCTATGAACCAGGAGGTCACAGTTCAATTCCCAGTCAGGGCACATGCCGAGGTTGTGGGCTCAATCCCCAGTGGGGGGCTTGCAGGAGGCCGCTGATCAATGGTTCTCTCTCATCATTGATGTTTCTGTCTCTTTCTCCCTTTCTCTCTGAAATGAATAAAAATATATTTAAAAAATAAAATAAATATATATTAATAAATAAATAAAATAAAAATGACACATGGTACATCAAAGGTGAAACTTGAGAACAATAAGCTGAGTCAAACGAGACAGCCTCTAAATGCAAATACCGTATAATTCCACTTCTACGAGGGTCCTCCGGAGTCAAATTCACGGAAACAGGATGTAGAATGGCAGTTGCCAGGCGCTTGAGAGAAGAGGGGGTGGGGAGTTGTTATTTAATGGGCCTAGAGTTTTAGTTTTGCAACATGAAACATTGCTGGAGAGCTGTTTCACAACAATGGGAATTATACTTCACACTAAGAAACAGTACACTTAGAAATGGCTAAATTAGTAAAATTTATTTATGATTTACCATAATTCAAGATTTGGAAAACAAAAGAGGAAATGAAAGAAACACACTTTTACCCTTCTTTTTAAAAATCCTCACCCAACGGTATTTCTTCCATGGATCTTTAGAGAGAGAGTGGAAGATAGGGAGGAAGGGGAGAGAGAGAGAAACATGGATGTGAGAGAGACACATCGACTGGTTGCCTCCTGCACATCAGGGCTGGGGATCGAACCTGCAACCAAGGTACATGCCTTAGACCAGGAATTGAACCTGAGACCCTTTGGTCCAGGGGCCGACATTCTAACCACTGAGCAAACCAGCCAAGGTTACCCTTCTGAATAAAAATAAAAATAAGAGCAAAACAAACACCCAAATAACTCCTGGCTTTAATTACCCCCTCCACACTGCACTAATGACCAATGGGAAATCTGTGCCTATTGGCATCTCTGTATTCTTTGGAAAAATATCATGCAGGCCACGTGGCCATTTTTTAATTGAGTTGGTCTTTTTTTTGTTGCTGAGTTGTATGAGTTATTTACATATTTTTTAAAAATATATTTTATTTATTTTTTTAAAATATATTTTATTGATTTTTTACAGAGAGGAAGAGAGAGGGATAGAGAGTTAGAAACATGGATGAGAGAGAAACATCGATCAGCTGCCTCCTGCACGCCCCCTACGGGGGATGTGTCCGCAACCCAGGTACATGCCCTTGACCGGAATCAATCTGGGACCTTTCAGTCCACAGGCCGATGCTCTATCCACTGAGCCAAACTGGTCAAAGCTAAAATATATTTTATTGATTTTTTACAGAGAGGAAGGGAGAGGGATAGAGAGTTAGAAACATCGATGAGAGAGAAACATTGATCAGCTGCCTCCTGCACAGCCCCCTCTGGGGATGGGCCCGCAACCAAGGTACGTGCCCTTGACCGGAATCGAACCTGGGACCCTTCAGTCCGCAGGCCGACACTCTATCCAGTGAGCCAAACCGGTCAGGGCCCTATTTTTTTATATTAACCCCTTACCTGGGGAGTTGTTGTTTCATAGGGACAGTTTCTGTTTGAGATGATGAAAATGTTCTGGAAATGTATAGAGGTGAGGGCCAAACCGCAATGCAAATGTACATCACTGAATTGTACACTGAAAATGGTTAAACTGGTAAATTTTGTCATTTATAGCTTACCACAATCCAAACAATAACTGGCATTGTCTTGGTTTTCTGCTACTGCAACACTGAATTCTCTTTGATTTAGGATTTAAATCGTAATAGGACTGTGAATAATAATATAGTTACTTCCTATTGGGCAGTTAATAGGTGCCGGTCCCTACGTAAAGTCGTACGTTTTATCATTTGGTCTTCACAGCAGCCACACGAGGAAATTCTTCTCAGCCCAGTTTGCAGAGGAGGAAATGAAGGCTCAGGAAGCTTAGAAAATGTTCCCAAAGTTACATGCTACCCAGAGCCCAGGTCTCTCTGGGTGGGCAGAGCCTGTGGCCTACTTTCCTGCTTCCGTTTTCTTATGCTGAGTCGTTTCATGCCATCTCCTGGGAAGACGGAGCGGCGGGATTCAGACTCAGGCAGTCGGCAATCTCCTTCAGAATACGGGCTTTTTAACACTTAGGTCAGTGGTTCTCAACCTTCCTAGTGCCGCGACCCTTTAATACAGTTCCTCATGTTGTGGTGACCCCCAAATCCATTGCTACAAATTGAACATAATTAAAGCATAGTGATTCATCACAAAAACAGTATGTCATTATATATGTGTTTTCCGATGGTCTTAGGCGACCCCTGTGAAAGGGTCGTTCGACCCCCAAAGGGGTCGCGACCCACAGGTTGAGAACCGCTGGCTTAAGTCGTGCAGTGGCCAGAAAACTTCCTTCCCCCGCCCTCATCACCCAACCTGCTCCCAACCAGCCCTGAGAAGGCGGAGGGTCCCCCAGGGCAAACCCTGCCCTGCTGGTCAGGCCCTTCTTGTTTCTGGGACTCCCCAGACCTAGAAGGCCTGGTGGGATTTCAGATCCTATACATTTGATCCAAAATGTGGTCTATTTTTGAAAATGTCCCATGTGCACTTGAGAAGGACGTATATTCTGCGGCTTTGGGGTGAAATGTTCTGAAGATGTCAATTAAGTCCATCTGATCTAGTGAGTCATTTAGGATTGCTGTTTCTTTGCTGATTGTTTGTCTATTTATCCAGTGATGTCAGTGGTGTATTAAAGTCCCCTACTATGATTGTATTGTTGTCAATCTCTCCCTTGATATCTTCCAGGAGTTTTTTTTTTTTTTTTATGTATTTGGGTGCTCCTACATTGGGTGCATATATGTTTATCAGGGTTATATCCTCGTGTTGTATCGACGATCCCTTTAGTATTATGAAGTGGCCTTCTTTATCTCTTGTTATGGCCTTCACTTTGAGGTCTATTTTTTCCTATATAAGTATTGCTACCCCAGCTTTTTTTTTTTTTTTTCACTTCCATTTGCCTGAAAGATGGATCCTATACATTTGAGAGATGAAATGAAATGAAGTGACTTGGGAACCTTTGCCCGACTCTTCTCTGCCCTGCATCCCTTCCTTCTTAACGGGCCGCTAGGGAAACAGCCCATGGGCTGCCCTGCATCCGGTCTTGTTATTCATGAGAGTTGTTCTTGTCATCCATTCAGGGCCCCCAGATGTCCCAGGGCAGCTTCCCCCACTTCCTCACCCCACTTAGACTTGGGGTTTGGCCAGAACAGAAGAAACAGACTACCAGGCCTGGTGGGCCTCACTTGGCCCAGACGGCATTTCAAAGTTGTACCACAGTCCTTCCTCAGCCACAGTTCATTTCTCTTGGGCCTCTTGGCTCTCAAGACAGTGGGAGGTGGCGGGGGTGGGGGTGGGGGTGCGGTTGAGAGCAAAGGCTTTTCTGGATGTTGGGGTTTGTTCAGAAAGGATGGGCCTGGCGTAGTTGGGAGGAGGTCCCTGCCAGTCAGCTGAGTTGTAACTTCTCTGATATGAGGGGGTAGAATGGGACCTCATCCTTGACTGACAAGCTGTTGCAGTAGCTTTCATTGCAGCAGAGCAATACGTCTTTCCTCTTGTTGGTGATGCGTATATATTCCACACACCTTTTGGGGCAGCCCAGGGTGGAGTACTGGTAGACGTATTCTGAAGAGGGTGGGAAAATAGCAGAGAGGCCCAGGTTAGACTCGGGGTGTGCCAGGGAATGTGGCTGAGTGAGTAGCACCCCTCCACTCCCGTCCCCTTAGGAAGAGTCTGAGACTTGAAGACCCATCCACCAACGGGGTGGCCTTCTTCCAGGCTACCCCACTCCCACCCCCAACACCCACATGCATATGCAGCTATAATAGTTAGACTTGATTAGGGATTCAGTCCCTGGACGTCAGAGATGGATGGGATTTGGAGGTCATCCATTAAAACTCAATCATTGGCCAGCTGGTGTAGCTCAGCGGTTGAGCATTGACCCAGGAACCAAGAGGTCACCAGTTCGATTCTCGGTCAGGGCACATGCCCAGGTTGTGGGCTCAATCCCCACTAAGGGGCGTGCAGGAGGCAGCCAATCGATGATGTTTCTCTCTCATTGATGTTTCTTTCTATCCATCCCTCTCCCTTCCTCTCTCTCTAAAAATCAATATATATATATATATATATATATATATATATATGCCTAAGCAACCGTTATGACTGATCTAACGAATGACTGGTTGACCAGTTGCTATGATGAGTCACTGACCACGAGGGGGCAGACGCTCAATGCAGGAGCTGCCCCCTGGTGGTCAATGCGCTCCCACAGCCAACCTCCCACGGTCCCTCCCCGCTTCCTGCCGGCTGTCTCCAATCATGGCCAACCTCCTGCGGTCCCTCCCCCCCAGACCGAGGGACCCTACCCATGCACAAATTTGTGCACCAGACCTCTAGTAAAAACATATTAAACACACACACACAACTTAATCATTGTACAGATGAGCAATTTGAACTCAGAGAAGGAAAACCATGTGCCCTAGACCATCCGCTGAGTTCACGCTAGAGCTGGTGGGACTAAAGAATTCGAACTCCAGACCTAAGGCTCTTTTTGTTTGTTGGTTCGCCAGGCCAAGGCATAACATTCAATCTCCCATCCCTCCCTTCCCTCCAGCCCTCACCTCACCTCCGGTGTAATGTTGAGTGTACACTTCTCTGGTCTGGCAAGCAAAGTCAGGGTATCTGGATTTACAGGAACCTAAATTCTTTCTGCAGGTCTTGCCGACAAATTCATCGCAGGAGGTGCAAACTGGAATTCTCCTTGTAGGATCTGGACATTATGTGAGAACCGTGGGGTGAGGCCAAGGAACGCCAAATAGTTAGGGAAAGAGAAAAGGGCCCTGCTGCGGCGGGAAAGGACTTTCCAGGCTTCTTGTCCTCTCGGGAGACCCTCCCTGCACAGCCCACATTTATCTCAGGGAACCCGGTTCTTTGTCATGCAGGGTTACCAGAGAGCTCTCTCCCTTCTTTCTTTTCAGGCTCATCCTGCATCTGTGGCTTCTAGAGGGGACACTGAACTAGGCATTTTATTGCTGGTAGAGCCAGGTAAGCTTGTCTGAGAGAGAAGACCCAGGATCCCTTGGGGAAAAGGGAAGAGGGGGATCCCTATTCCAAGTTACTTATGAAGGCCTGGGGCTCAGTTGAGAGAAAAGGTGTATTGCTCTCTAACTTGCCCATGTACAGACCTCAGTGGTTCCTTCCCAGCCCTTCCCCTCACATCATCCCAGGAGTTACAGGCACAGCAGGGCCCCTCCCAGGAGGGTTTCCATGGTAGGGAAGGGAATTTGCAGCAGCCAAGGGCTCAGGGGCCTGGGCCCAGCCAACACTGTCCCTGCAGCTTCTGCTCCTCTTCCTCAGGACTTTCTAGGACATTACTCCCCGACCCCCTCCCCCTGCCCACGTTGACTCCCTGCTATGGGACTCACCGCCTGCAGAAGAGCAGCACAAGACCAGGAGGGCTCCTGGGAGCAGGAGGAACGGGAGCCAGCCCATATACGTTGGGAAAAGGATGATGCAGCAGGAAACCAAGCTCCAGGGAGGGCTCAGGGATGGTGTCCTAGACAGGCTGTGGGGTGGAGACGAAGCTGCATTTCCTCCCAGCCTCCCGCTCTTCCAGTTGCATCCTGAGCTCTACAAGGTGCCTTTCATTCCCTTGCATTGGGAGGCCCCGCCTCTAAGAGAGTGGGTGCTCGGCTTCCTCTCTCTATTCCTAGAGCCCACGCAGGGCCAGGACCAAGACATTTGCATATGAAAGAGGTGATCAAAGGAAGACTCTGGGATGAGTCACAAGCTCATCCCAGAAAAGGCAGGGGATCAAAGGGAAGCAGAGCTGGGAGCCACCTTCAGATTCCACACATTCTCTGCCTTGTCCAACCTTTGGCCACCTTTGGGTGTTCCGGACGAACTCTGTGTGAGGTTACCAACTAGTCCACTGAGCCCCGGTACCAGGCTCTACCCCACAGGCACACAAATGCGTGGCACACCCACGGATTGTGCTGGATTCCTTGATTCAGCCACATCGCCTAACACTGGGCTGGTCAAGGGGAGGACCATTCAAGTGAAGGTAAGAAAGGAGCTCACCTCAGATTCTCAGTATGTCTGATAAGAATGGAGTTGGAGACCAAAAATTCAGTTATCATTCAATAAAACATGTCTGGCATCATGCCCTCCCTCCGTGGCTCACGGGAGGAGCTGTAGCTGAAACTCGGTACCTACATTCCGGTGGAGACTGGCAGTGGTTCTGCTGTGGCCAGATAGGCCCTCCGATGTGAGCAGCAGGGCGAGTCCCCTGCTCCCATCCCACGTCCTCTAGGTCTGGGTGGCCGGGGTGGTTGATTCCTCAGTTCGTTCTGATGCAGGTCTTTTGAGGAAAACTCCGAGACCTTGACCCCAGGCCAAGGCAGTGTTATTTTTCTTTCTGACCCAAGACGTCACCATATCAGATTGTCCCAAGTGGTGAGCCAATTACAGGATAGGAAATCTCAGAGGAATATATACTATTAGTCCACAGCTGGGAGAAATTGGAGGCAGGAAAAGAAAGGAGTTCATTTACATTCTATTTTGCAACAATTCCATTTTTCCCCAGGCAAACAACCAGATTATATGTTAAGGAAACCATGGCACCTATTCAAAGGGAGGGGGGCTGCAACTTAAAGGTTGCAAGCCCCCCAACATGTTTTTTTTTCTCTCTTTATGCCCCTCTCTGCCCCTTCTGACAGCTCATTAAGTCCACTTGTTTTTCTTTCCCATGTCTCTTGACAAAGTTGTATTTCAGTGATGGCGAACCTTTTGAGCTCAGCGTGTCAGCATTTTGAAAAACCCTAACTTAACTCTGGTGCCGTGTCACCTATAGAAATTTTTTGATATTTGCAACCATAGTAAAACAAAGACTTACATTTTTGATATTTATTTTATATATTTAAATGCCACTTAACAAAGAAAAATCAACCAAAAAAATGAGATGGCGTGTCACCTCTGACACGCGTGTCATAGGTTCGCCATCACTGTTATTTGGACCATGACTAGGACACAATCCAAGTCTAAGCGTTAACTGCATTAGCCCGGCTGCTGTAGCTACCGTTGCTGGTCCCCCAGTTAGTTCCCTCGCTCTTTTTTCATATATTTCCGCCCCTTTGAGGATGAATTAAAAACAGTTGCCTTTGTCCAAGAAGCCTGTTCGGGGGTTCACTGCTATGGAACCCCATTCCTTTCCGAGAGTTTCGCAGTCCAGTCCTAATCAGACCAAAAGCTATTCAGTAGAGGAGTCAAACACCATTGACTAGAATAAGAGAACAACTTATGGAGAGTACAATGTAATGAATAGTAGGACTTGGCTAAGCAGAATCAAGATCAATGGCATTCTTTAAAGAGAGAAAGGTGCACGCCAAGTTCTAGAAGTTGAAAGCTATGTCACATATCAGAATCTTTTCTTAGAATGTCTTTATTTGGTTTTGGTATTAAGGTAATGCTGGGTCCATAAAATGAGTTAGGACACACTAACTCCTCCTCAATTTTCTGGAAGACTTTTTTGAGAATTTGTGTTATTCATTTTTTGTTTGTTTGTTTTTTTGTTTGGTTTGTTGTTTTTTTTGAGAGAGAGAGAGAGAGAGAGAGAGAGAGAGAAAGGAAGGGGGAGAGAGAGAGAAACATTGATGTGAGAGTGAAACATCCATTGGCTGCCTCCTACACACCCTCTACCAGGGATCGAGCTTGCAACCCATGCATGTGCCCTGACTGGGAATTGAACTGGCAACCTTTCAGAGGACAAGATAAATCATACTGGCCAGGGCAGTGTTATTCCTTTCTGAACTGTTCAATAGCGTTCACCTGTAAAGCATCTGAACTTTCCTTGTGAGAAGATTAATATCTTGAAAAGTATATTTCTTTCTTCTTGAGTGTCCTTCGGTAGTTGGAGTCCTTAATAATAATAAGCACCATGTGAGTGTGCTAATGCGAGGGTGGAAGATCATGTGTTTGCCAGACTGATGGGTGCCAGAGGGGAGGGGGTTTGGGGTTATAGGTGAAGGGATTGAGAAGTATAGATTGGTAGTTACAGAATAGTCCTGGGGATGTAAAGTTCAGCACAGGGAATATAGTCAATAATATTGTAATGACTATGTATGGTGTCAGGTGGGTATTGGAAATATTGGGGGAACATTTTATAAAGTATACTAGAGGCCTGGTACACAGATTCGTGCATCGGTGGGGTTTCTGTCCTGGCCTGTGGGGATTGGGCCGAAACCGGCTCTCTGACATCCCCTGAGGGGGTCCTGGATTGTGAGAGGTTGCAGACCAGGCCTAGGGACCCCACTGGTGCATGATCAGGGCTGGGGAGGGATCATAGGAGGGCCCCAGGGCGTGTTGGCCTGTCTGGTCCAGTCCTGATCGGCGGGACCCAAGCAGCAAGCTAACCTACTGGTCAGAGCATCTGCCCCCTGGTCATCAATGCATGTCATAGCGACTGATAGAATGGCCGAACAAATGGTCGGACACTTAGCATGTTAGGCTTTTATTATATAGGATGATTGTCTAACCACTATGCTGTAGACCTGAAACTCATACAAAATAATATTGAATGTAAACTGCAATTGAAAAAATTTAATATCTCAAAAAAAGATAATGTGTTTGCAGTGTTTCTAACAGAGCAGGTGCTTAGAAAATATATAGTCTTTATTATTGTTATCTTCTGAAGAGAAAAAGAACAGTCCCTGACTAAGACAAAAAAAGGTCACTAGATTAATTTCACTCAACAATCTATGCTATAGTCCTAGCTGGTGTGGCTCAGTGGTTAGAGTGTCAGCCCAAGGACTGAAGGGTCGCAGGTTCTATTCCAATCAAGGGCACGCACCTCGGTTGCAAGCTCGATCCCAGCCCAGTCAGAGCTCATGCAGGAGGCAACCAATCCATGTGTCTCTTTCACATCAATGCTTCCCTCTCTGCCCCCCTCCCTTCCACTCTCTCTAAAAATCAGTGGGGAAATATCCTCAGGCGAGGAATAACAACAACAAAACAAATCTGTCCCATAAAATGACAGGAATTCAAAAGCCCCAAATACTAACACTTTGGAAGAATAAAAGCATCAACATTGCACCCCAGGGGCTTTTCACCGCACCCCTTTCCTCTTTTAGAGATTATAATCTTTAAGCAGCCAGCAATCATTTTTTCTCAGGGTGACTCTACAGCTCACATATGGGTATAGAAAAGTCAGTTAAGTCGCTGCCACAGCTCAAGGGAACAGTGGGTGACTGGTTCTGCCCGCCCTCCATGGCTCACGGGAGGAGCTGTAGCTGAAAGTCGGTACCTACATTCTGGTGGAGACTGTCAATGGTTCTGCTGTGGCCAGATAGGCCCTCCGATGTGAGCAGCAGGGCGAGTCCCCTGCTCCCATCCCACGTCCTCTAGGTCTGGGTGGCCGGGGTGGCTGATTCCTCAGTTCGTTCTGATGCAGGTCTTTTGAGGAAAACTCGGAGAACTTGACCCCAGACTGTTTCCTCCTTGGGCATCCGTCTACCCAGTTTTTAGGTTTTGAAATGGAGGCGGGGAAAGGTTGAATGATTTGCCAGGGTCACAGTGCGAGGCGGCAGAACGGAGATTTCCACTTGGGCCACTAGCTATTTAAAATGTACATCATGGTGATTCGATACATATTGTGAAATTTGTACAACTACAAAATGAGTATCTTTAAAAGCGGATTATGACACGACCTCTCCCCCACCCCCAATCTAGTTAGTTAACACACCTGCCGTCTCACATTGCACTAAACAAAATAAGGCAGACAGAGAAAGACAAATAAAAACAGCAGCAGCAGCAGCAAGAGTAAAACTCATAGAAACAGAGATAGAAAAGTGGTTGCCAGAGACGGGGGTGAAGGGAATCGGAAGAGGTTGGTGTAAGGGCACAGACTCTCAGCTATAAGATGGATACAGTCTGTGACTCGAATGTACAGCGTGGTGACCCTAGTTGATAACAGAGTCTTGTAGAATGGAAATTTTGGCTATTTTCTCACCTTTGAAGTTATAGAGACCCGGCACTCCAGCGAACCCCAGCAGGGGGGTCCTCATCACAGCGTCTTTGGACATACCTGGCCGACTTGGGGGAGAACTTTTTTTGGGATGAGGGGGAGTGTGGAGGTATTATAAGAACCTCACTTCCTTATTCTATGGGTGAGCATACATTTTCAGAAAATTTCTAAGACATGGAGAGAGGCTATGTCCTCTTTCTCACCTGGCATTTTCAACACTTTGGCTCATGGTAAGTCTTTGAAATGATAAGAGCTGTGCTTTTTTCCCCCTTGAGTATGTTCATATCTGCTAAACGCACGGACACCCTTTCCCGTGTTCCTCACCCACCTCTGAATGGCACCTGGAGCTCCATCCTGCCTTGTTCTAATTAGTGCTCCTTGTTCCTTTCTCACCTGACTAAGCTCTTCACCCTTCATCTGCTGCCCACCTGGACCTTAATGATCAGAAACGAGCTCAGCTCAAGGCCCCAAGAAGAAGATGTTCTGTTCGCCTAACCCAGTGGTCGGCAAACTGATTAGTCAACAGAGCCAAATGTCAACGGTACAACGATTGAAATTTCTTTTGAGAGCCAAATTTTTTCAACTTAAACTATCTAGGTAGGTACATTGTTACTAACTTAATTAGGGTACTCCTAAGGCTTAGGAAGAGCCACACTCAAGGGGCCAAAGAGCCACAGTTTGCCGACCACGGCCCTAACCTTATGGGCTGACCCCAGGTTTCTCGGGAACTGCACACATAGCGTTAGTGCTCCTACCTCCTTGAGAGCAGAGACCCAACACTGTAGGTCATGACCAGTGGTGCATTTCTCTTGGGCCTCCTCCTCTCTCTCTTTTTTTAGAAAAAAAATATTTTTATTGATTTCCGGGAGAGGAAGGAAGAGGGGGAGAGAGGGATAGAAACATCAATGGTGAAAGAGAATCATTGATCAGCTGCCTTCTGCACGCCCCACACTGGGGATCAAGCCCGCAACCCGGGCACGTGCCCCGCTCAGGAGTCGAACAGTAACCTCCTGGTTCATAGGTTGACACTTAACCACTGAGCCACGCCGGCCTGGCTTTTTAGGTTTCCTTGAATCTCTGAGATGATGTTTTTCGCTGGTACTGGATAGTTCTCAGCTCTAATAGTCATCTAATGGAATACTATAGAGAAACAAAGCAAGCTTCATACGAAAACATGGATAATTTATAAAATGCAGACTGTTTGACTCCATTTATATTGATATTCAAAACCAAGCAAAAATATGGTGTGGTGACTATAAAACTATACATTTCGTAAGAGAAAGGATCATTTTCCCACTAGATGAGGAGACCGTGGTTAGGAAGGAGCACCTGCCGTGGAGGAGTTTTCTGTGGCCCCGGCGACACTCAATTCCTGACACGGTTCATAGTTATGTGTACACGTTAACACAATTTCAGATGTGCATTCGTGTTCTGCGCTCTTTCTTGGTATGTATGTTAGTTCCCACCAATATAAACATCCCACAGCTATACACACACAGGAAATAACACGGGGCATCTGCTTCAGTGAACTGGTCAGGGACAGTCTCTGTGAATACAGAGAGATTATTTTTATAATTATGACAGATGTAAGATTATTTTTATAATTATGGCCTATGTGATATTGCTTTTATAATGATGATATATGTAAGATTATTTTTATAATTATGACAGATGTAAGATTATTTTTATAATTATGGCCTATGTGATATTGCTTTTATAATGATGATATATGTAAGATTATTTTTATAATTATGACAGAGGTAAGATTATTTTTATAATTATGGCCTATGTAAGATTACGTTTATAATGATGATATATGTAAGATTATTTTTATAATGATAACATATGTAAAAACATGTCATAAACTTGCAGTACAGTGGGCTATGTGCCACGGTGGGAGTGCTGGCAGTTTGCAAAGAGGTCTCTGAGCAAGGCCTTCATGTACCATGAATTCACATTGGAGAGGAGAAGGGGAGTCCCGAATTCTATAGTACAGATTTTTGAATGAATCTCACTCTCTCTCTCCTACTCCCTTCCTCTCTGAAATAATTTTTAAAAAACTTTTTTAAGTAAAGAAAGGAATAATAACACTAATTCTCAAAAAAGTCTTCCATGCCAAAACCGGTTTGGCTCAGTGGATAGAGCAGCGGCCTGCGGACTGAGAGGTCCCGGGTTCGATTCCGGTCAAGGGCATGTACCTGGGTTGCGGGCATATCCCCAGTGGGAGATGTGCAGGTGGCAGCTGATCGATGTTTCTCTCACATCGATGTTTCTAACTCTCTGTCTCTCTCCCTTCCTCTCTGTAAAAAATCAATAAAACATATTAAAAAAAAAGTCTTCCAGAAAATTGAGGTCACCGGTGGGAAGAGTTCTTCTGGAGATAGCTGGGTATGCCGGCGGCATATTAAACGCACAGAACCTTTTATTTGTAACAGGACCAATGGCTAAGCTATTGGCTGCTCATTCTCCCTTGAATCCTAGACCTCCCTCCTTCGTCACTGCAATGGCCATGCTACCCTCTCCAGACCTCAGAAGTACAGGGAGGTGCTGTCTAGGGAACTGTGGGTGTTTTGAACAAGCCTGAGATTCCCAGAAAACCCTCAGGGGTGGCTAGTCTTAGGGTAGACAGGACGCACACAGGCTCCCAGAAACACTTCTCTTCTGTTCTTTATTGGATCTGCACGTGTTGTCTGAAAAGCTTCTGTTTTCACAGCCTTCACGATGGTAGAATTTCTCTGCTTTCAACAGGCCCCAGTAGCCCAGAGCTGTGCTCCTCCCTCGCCCGAGGGAAAAGAGGCCGCTCTGCTCTGACTGTTCTTTCAAACCCTGATGGAGAAGAGACTGTTCTTTCTGCTGGATCACTGGCATATGTCCTGTGGGTACTGGGACAAGCCAGGAGCCTGAGGCTAGCGGTGCCCATGGGGCCAGTGACTGTGCTTCTTCATCCCGTTGACTCGCCTCATCACCTGTGGGATCTGCCACAGCTGAGAGCTCTGTCCCCCGATCCGGTACTCACACCAGCCCCATTAACCTCTTCAGAAAGGTCCTTATGTGGAACTATCTGGATTAGCAGTAAATTTCAGGATATTTGGTTAAATCCCCTGTGGAGAGTCAATCTGTCTCCTTTAAAAGTAATAACTAGAGCCCTAATCGGTTTGGCTCAGTGGATAGAGCGTCAGTCTGCGGACTCAAGGGTCCCAGGTTCGATTCAGGTCAAGGGAATGTACCTTGATTGGGGGTGTGCAACAGGCAGCTGATTGATGTTTCTCTCTCATCAATGTTTCTAACTCTATATTTCTCCCTTCCTCTCTGTAAAAAATCAATAAAATATATCTTTTTAAAAAGTAATAACTAGAAAGCAAATGTCCATTCAAGAAATGTCATTTTTAGTATTTTGCCTAACATCGGAAATGCAAAGCAAAAATCCTAGCCCTGATCTAACAGCTTCTAATCTCACACATATGGACGCCACTGGAGACCTCCCTGGTTACTCTCAGTTGAGATAAACCCTGGCCTCACTTCCGGTCTAATTGCACGTCCGGAACGCTGTGATGGGGAGAGGGGCATCCTGATAAAGGGGCCGTGCAGACTTAGGTAAGGTCTAAAGCAACCCTGAGCACTTTTAAGTCATGGGTCTGAAATTTATGACATAAAAATAATTATTATGGGGTGAGCTAAGAGGATAAGAAAAAGGATTAGAGGCACTGAGAGAAGGAACAGAGTGGGCTCAGTAAGAAAATCAGGAGTATCGGCCCACGTGGATCAGTGGTTGAGCATCAACCTATGAACCAGGTTCAATTCCCGGGCAGGGCACATGCCCGGGTTGCAGTCTCGATCCCCGCTCTATTATTATAAAAAATATGGGGTGCGCAGGAGGCGGCTGATCAATGATTCTCTCTCACCATTGATGTTTCTACCTCTCTCCCCCCCTTTCCCTTCCACTCTGAAATCCATAATAAAAAAATATTTTTAAAAAGGAAAATCGGGCATTTTGAGATATTAAGGCTGGGAGTATGTGAGGAGATTTTGGGAGAAAAGTAAGTCAATGGAATGGGTTCATTAAGCAAAGAAAAGCAGTAAAGCAGGAGAGAGAAGTCTGTTCTTTAGGAGAAGTGGCATAATCACATCAGAGGAGGGTAATTAGTGAGGAGACGGTCCTGGCAGGCGCAGAAGGAGAGCCTGTCCGCCTTTCTGGTGGCTGCCATTGGCGAAAGAAATAAGGATGGAAGGAAAGAGGGAAGATCTCAAATTGTGGAAGAGAGGAATATAGAGAAACAGAGAAGACATGAAATGTCAGGGCGATAAGACTTAGCTTTGCACAGGACAAAAATCAGTCATGCCATCTGTGTGTGTGTGTGTGTGTGTGTGTGTGTGTGTGTGTGTGATGCACAAATACTTAATGGTGCTATTTCACAGCTTCCCCCGGGTTCTAGTTCATGGGTTTGCCTCTCTTCCTCCTTCTTCCCTTGAGGGAAGAGCTAGTGTGCTCTTTGGTAGGCAGTGGTAACTTCCAGTATGTCATGGCGAAAATCTCCTCGATGCATCACTCTTGTCCCCTGTCTCATCAGCCCACATCTGGCTGAGACCACCGCTCCCTTTGCTGTAGACCTACATTGTGCCCTAGGGCAGTGGTCGGCAAACTGCGGCTCTCGAGCCACATGCGGCTCTTTGGCCCCTTGAGTGTGGCTCTTCCACAAAATACCACGTGCGGGCGCGCACGGACAGTGCGATTGAAACTTCGTGGCCCATGTGCAGAAGTTGGTTTTTGGCCTGGGCGAGTCTATTTTGAAGAAGTGGCGTTAGAAGAAGTGGGGGGTGTCGGTCGGTCGGTTGGTCGGGCCGCGGAATACGCAGAGGGAGAGGCTCTCGATTCATGCACGAGTTGAGTGAGCCAGTCAGTCAGCAGTCTCATGTGCAGTGGTTAGTGCTAGTCGCGTCCACAAATCGAGCACGGGTGACAAAAGTACCTACTCGAAGCATAAAGTTACCTGTATTTTTCCAACCAGCTGCAAATCCTACAGGTATTTTTGTCATCAATTTAAGAATTGTAATTCTTTTGTGTTGGTGGCTTTATTACTATAAAATGAAACATTTTTTGAGGTGCCCTGTTTGAGATGGCTACAAAGAAGAAGCAAAGAAAAGTGGAAGACGAAGACCGTGAATTTAAAGTTGAATGTACCTACCTATATAGCTTAAGTTTAAAACATTTGGCTCTCAAAACAAATTTCCATTGTTGTACTGTTGATATTTGGCTCTGTTGACCAATGAGTTTGCCAACCACTGCCCTAGTGCAATCTGCTTCCTTCCAGGTGTTGTTTCTCCCCCTATATGGCTTTGCCCGAAGCATGGACACAGGCCTTACCCTCAATTCCTGGCAAATAACATCAGGGACTAAGTTGAGATTTCCATTATAGTTTGTCGAAGGCATAGGAATAACTGAGGGAAGCTAACAGAAAACATAGAATAAGATCCTGGCTATGGCTGTTCTTGAAATCCGCTGGCTCGGTCCCTCCATGGGACCTTGACATTCAGCCACCTACCTACCTGGACGCATAGTCCCTCTCAGACTTCAGGGAAAACCCACTAATACCCGGCCTGACCGCCAGGGGGAAGGACCAGCTGACCGCCCTCCAGGAGAAGTAATCCAAACCTTCTCTCTTCTAACAAAAGTCTACGTCTCACCCTGGCTGGGGTGGGTCAGTGGTTAGAGCGTTTGCCCATACACTGAAGAGTCATGGGTTTGATTCCTGGTCAAGGGTATGTACCTGGGTTTCGGGTTTGACCACCGGCCCTGGTTGGGGCAGGAGCAGGAGGCAACCAATAATGGATGTGTCTCTCTCACATCTCTGTCTCTCTCTCTCTCCTTCTTCCGCCATCCTTTCCAGTCTTTCTAAAAATGAATGGGAAAAATCTCCTTGGGTGAGGATCAACTCCCAGAGTGGGAAGCAGTTTCCTCCTCGACTCTCATCTCCTACCCTAGGGTTTGCTTCATTCCAGGATGACTGACAGCGGGGGACCACGCCCCTCAGGAGAATCCTCTGTCAGGGCCTCTGAGCCTAACCCTCCCCTTCTCTTCCCCATTCCCTAGAGCAGCGGTTCTCAACCTGTGGGTCGCGACCCCTTTGGCGGTCGAACGACCGACCCTTTCACAGGGGGTCGCGTAAGACCCCAAAACAGTAGCAACATGACAGTCATGAAGTAGCAACGAAAATAATTTTATGGTTGGGTCACAACATGAGGAACTGTATTTAAAGGGCCAGAAGGTTGAGAACCACTGCCCTAGAGGCATCGGCCATTCTGCCTTCCAGTTATCTGCATTCATGCTCTCCTTGCTTTAATGAGCACCTTGGTGAGGATGTCTGAGTCCTACCTGCCCAGCCCTGATCCACCCTGTACTCTCCACCGTGTGGAAGAAAGAAAAGGTCGTAGAACATGACATGGGACACCCTGAGTGGCAGGACTGAAATAAATCAGGGCCAGGATGTGTCTGTCCCTCTCCCGAAATGTGCCGAAAGGGAAATGACTGGTCCCTAGAGGCAGGAGAGTCTCCGAAGGACTTCCACAGTGTCCCCGCCCCTAGCCCTTCCTGGGGAAGCCCCACCTGGCAGGTGTATAAATAGGCACCTCAGCTCCTGCCCTAAGCTACTCCTCTCTCCCTCCACAATGGACAGGCCCCTCCTGCGGGGGCTCCCTGTGCTGCTCTGCTGCTTCAGAGGTGAGCCCCAGGGGTGACGGTTGGAGAGACGTGTGCAGGGTCCTGGAATGGGTCAGGGTTCCCACCACAGAGGTCCTCTTAGGGGAGCCCTGGGGCACCAGAAACTGCCATTCCAATGCCATGCCTTCCACCTCAGGGCATCATGTCCCTGGGATCTCACCAAGGCCATAGCTTCTGTCCGTGCCTCCCCCCTCCCCCTCCCCCCCCCCCCCCCCCCCCCCCCCGCCAGGAAAAAATTGATGGGTTATAAGGAATTGAGAGAATTTTCACAGAAGCTGGGAGGTGGGACTTGTTAAAACAAGGTCTGCAGAGAATGTATCTCTCTTCCCCCAACAGTACTATCTGGGTCACTTATGAACAGAGAATATGCAGGTGAGTAGAAATGGATCAGTAGTGGGGGAGAGGGAAGGTTAGAGGAGGGAGGAGATGAGAGGGGCAGGGCAGGCCTTGGGGATGGAAAGGAACCAGAGATAGACCCAGCCTTGGAACACCCGGCAACCTATTCCCACAGGAGGGGGCTGGGGTGGGAGCTGGTTTTAAGTTTGACTTCCTAACATGAACAGCAGCTGACAAGGCTTAGGGCGAGTTAATAAAGGACAAGGACGAGGGAAAGTGGAAAGGAAGATGTTCCAGGCACTAGCGGGCCAAATCCAAAGTGTAACTACTTAATGGCTATCAGATGCTTTTTCCTATCGTCAGCTTCCAGACAACACGTGGGTAAAAGCCACATAGGGTGGGTTAAAAAGAAGAGAGTGAGGTTTAAAAAAAAAAAAAAAAAACAAGTGTCTTTCCCTGTCTCCCCCTGATCTGCGCTGCGTCCTGGAAGAACGGGGAGGGGAGTCTGAGAGGCCCCATACACGTGAAGAGCATTCAAGTGGGGAAGGAGCTCGGAGGGGTCGTGAGATAGGTGTTCAGGCTCCGGAGGGACAGACATGGCCTAAGGTGGCTCCAGGTTAGAGAGAGGATGGACCCCGGGCCCGGCAAGGATGAAAAGGGCAGGTTTGCTTCACGTTCCATTTCTCTTTGCCAGCGCAGGCACTTACCAGCAGCACCTCTATATTGAAAAAAGCAAATTTTTTGGTGAGTATGAGGAGGACCTGAGCTGGTGGCCTCAGCCTTCGCTTTGTTCCTCTGTTTGTGTCTTTCCCCTCCTGTATTTGTCAGACTAAGGCTCTTGAGACCATAGGCCCCACAGCCTGTCTTGGCTTAACCTCTGCCGAATCCCAGCCTGAAAGGGGAGGTGGGTCCTCCCAGGGCATGCCAGAGCTGCTCTCGCTTCCACTTCCCTCCTCTCTGGTCCAAATTACAGACACTGTCCAGTGCAAGATGTGCCACATCAAGTTTCCGGGGCAGAGATGCTACAGAGGCAGGGGGATATGTCACGCCACACCGGAGGAGGCTTGCACGATTGGGAGGATTTATAAAAGTAAGTTGTGGGTTGCGGGGAGGAAAGAGGGGCGAAGGAAGCAGACAGGGAGGTGTCTGCCAGAGGAAAGAGGCGGGGCTCCTTTCACTCCCGGCGATCTCAGCTCTGAGTGGCTGGTACCTCCACCCCCATCATATGGCAGAATGAAACTAGATGAGGGTGACCATGAAGGAAGGGGTGGGTCTGTAGCCAGAGAGCCAGTATTTCGAGAAGCCCGAAGGGAGCAGGGGAGAGGCAACTGGCTGGAGAGCAGCTGGGCGTGGGGCGGGGAGGGCAGCTCCGTGTCTTTCTCTCTGCCTGCAAGTCCTCCTGGGTGGTTTTCAGCTGTGGAGACAGGAGCTTCGAGCAGCAGTAGCGACTGGCTTAACCGTTTGAGTCTCAAGCAGCGCAATCGCGCTGCTTGGTATTTCTCGACATAAAATAAAACAAGCGCTATCACGCTGTTTGGGTCTTTTCGTACTCATTTAGAGAAAGCGCGGTTTCGCTGTTTGGGATTCTTCGACAGTGTTTTTTCAATACCACCTGGGACTCAAACGAATCGTATGTTTTCTCGACATAAAATCTCAGCAGCGCGATCGCGCTGCTTGGGACTCAAACGGTTAAATAGCCCTCAATGGGTAAGACTAAGCATCGTGACTTCTCCGATCGCCTACCCTTCGTGCTCAGTGATCCCTTGGCATTTATCGGTCTTACTTACACCAGTGCTGATTCTCGATGGAAGCGGCGCTTTGGCAACCCCAGGATTGCTGCTGGCATTGTTTCTCCACCCCCAACCCTCTCTCCCAACTCCTCTGCCATTGCCTTCCGCCTGGGAAGCTTCCAGCCAGCAGCATCTTCCAATTCTCTCCATTTGAATAACACAGCCTTACACTAAGACCCGAGGTCGCTTTCCTGTGCCAGGGTGGTCTGGACAGAAGTTTCTGGGTAGGCGCCTCTGTGCTGATGTTTCTCCTCCCCCCTGCAGGTGACGGTACTCTGTGGTTGGTCTTCTCGGGCTGCCTGAAGAACTGTGCGAACGTGAACAACATCAGATGGAGCATCTACCGGGTAGAATTCCGGTGCTGCAGGAGCGCTGACTTTTGTAATGAACTCATCTAGAAATTCTGTGGCTCCACCTCTAGGGGGCATTGTTGCCACGGCCTCTTGAGAATGCTTTCCTAAATAAATACATTTCAGGTTGCAAACACATGGCTCTGTCTTCTTCATGGGTAAGAAAAAGCCCTTTCTCTTTTTTAAGTTAAAAAAATGTATCTTTATTGATTTCGGAGAGGAAGGGAGGAGAGAGAGAGATAGAAACATCAATGATGAGAGAGAATCATTGATTGGCTGCCTCCTGTACGCCCCCTACTGGGGATCGAGCCTACAACCTGGGCATGTGTCCTTGACTGGAATCAAACCTGGGACCCTTCAGTCCGCAGGCACTCTATCCACTGAGCCCCACCGGCTAGGGCAAGGTCTCCACTCTCAATTTAGTCCCTACATGGCTACCTGATTACCTGGCTAGGTAGGGCCATCATAACTGCACTCACACCAAACTGTCTCTCAAATCTTAGTGTCCACAAACTGAAATGCCCTCAAACATTTTCCTTGATGCTTTATCCCTATGCCTGCCCAGGTGTTCTAGCTTGATTCCTGCTCCCCTCCCACACACTCCGCCCCCCACCACCTCACCCCCACCACCAAAGAGCTCTCTACCAGAGAAAGATGTGGCTCACATTGCCAGCATATTGGGAAGCTAGAGTGAGTCCTCTTTTATCTCCATTAGACACTTCATAGTGAATGAGACTCAGCTACCCTCCTCTACTTCTTCTTATGACTGCTACCCTTTTCACTATCAGCTGGCTCTCTCACTCGCTGCCATTGTTCGAAGAGGAGAGCAAAATAAGGTCTGTGGGGAGGAAATAAAGGGAATGGGGAGTTGAAGAATGACCCCAAACCCAGGAGAGAGCTAGGATCCCTCGGGGAGGTTGCAATAGTTACTATGGTCGCAACAGAGGAGCTCTGTCCTCTTCTCAAAACCCAAGAAGTTGACGTCCTCACAGTTGGTCATACACGACAGTATTGAATAATAGTATATACTCTGCCCTGAGGAGGTGGAAGAGAGGGAATGCCACTGTAATGACGTTGTTTCCTCCTACCGTATTCCTAGGAACCACCTCTCTTCAGAGCCTCACTAATTTTTCCCTGAGCCCGGATGAGCCACCAAGCTGAGTCTCCTAACTACTGACCCAGATCATGTATTTCATTCCCTAACCAAGAAGGCACATCTGCTGCTTCGTCACTCACTGCTGTCTTCGGGAAAACCAATAATGGATGTGTCTAGGTGCCCCAGGGGCATTTGCCATCCCCTCTAGAGGTTCACCCCTTCCTTCCCCAGCCCATTCTCTCACACCCTCTGAGGGAGGGCAAAAGAACAGCGAGTGTCCAAGGGGGGGGAGGGGGAGGTGGGTCTTTCTCAGTCACACTGCACCCCACACTACCTTTTTTTGTGAGGATGTATATGTTCTCGATGGCACAGGACTGCTGGAACTTCAGGGTGCAGGAGTCCATGATGTCATAGCATAACCCAAGATGAAATTTCTTACATTTATAACATAGTACGGAAGGCTCTGCCAGACACAGAAAGAGGTGCTTAAGCAGAACGTACTCAGCAGAGGGTTCTCCAGGCTGGGGGGCTTCTCTACAGGAATGTACTGTTGCCTCATGGCTCCTACTCTTCCTCAGGCCATCGAATCCTTCAATAATCTCCGTGAAAGCTAACACGTACAGACATACATCAAATGTTGCGTATGATTTCAAAAGGTCAGAGTCCCTATAAAATTTATCTATGCGCCCACCCCAAAGATTTAGCCCCTTGTCAAGTCAAAATCTAGATGACTTTTGTCCAGTAAGGAGGAAAAGGGAGTAACAAAGGGGATTTTAGTCTCCTTACGGAAAGGAATAGACGAAATTGGTCTGGAGTGGACTAAATTGGTCTGGGAGAAGAGAAAAATCCTAGGACTCTATAGCAAGAATGTTTTCTAGCCCTCTCTGCAGATGGAGGGGAGGTTTACTTCTAAACACGTCACAAAAGACCTGTTTACCAAGGACTTCAGACTAGGCACGGTCGTACCTATGAAATACCCCTGAAGATCACCTGTGAAAAGAAGAAAAGTATTCCTTGAAATAATTTCACATAAATCTGCCCAAGTCCCAAAGCCAATTCTGGAAATCCACCCCCGCCCCCCGCCCCATGTCACCCATCTCCTAAGCAACAACCAGTGCCCCTCTGTTTTCAGGACTTACCATTATTGGTGCAGATCAGAGAGACCAGGCCCAGCAAAAACAGAGCAAACATCCTTGGACTTGGGTCGTGTGCACTTTCCTGAGGAACGTGCTGGTTAATCTCCTCCAGTGATCTGTCCTTGGGCACTTCTTCTAAATTATAGAATCATAAAAATTCCGAGACGGACAGTACCTCGATGTTCCCAGAACAAAACCACCCACCGGAGTCTCACTACCCCTAAGGCATCTAGTTTAAAATTCTCTTCAACAATGAGCCAACATCTATAATAATAAAAGCATAATATGCTAATTAGACCAGACAGCTGAACAACTTTCCGGACGAAGCTGTGACGAATTTCTTGCATCAGGCCTCTAGTATACATTGAGCTATGCAATAAAGTCAAATTTCTCTTTCACATTTTAACCTTTCAAATATATCAAGACAGGATTTGGACATCTTAGTTCCTTTTAGCTATTTTCACTAACCTAGTTGTTCTCTTTAGAATAATCGCAGACTTTTTTTTTTGTCTCACCTAATAAGCTCAGGATTCCAGGTGTAGTCTGCATGTGCGGGAGCATTGGGGTGCCCCTTCTGTGGTGTAGGGGAGGGAGACATCAGGGAAAAGGTAAGCCAACCTGAAATTTGTCTGGTTTGCTTTCAGGTGATTGGTTTTGTAATTAAATAATTACAAAATACAGACCAAATGACAATATCACAGGAAGAAAAGATCAGCGAACTAGGACACAAGTTAGTGGTCTCACAGACATTAAAGCTTTGTTTTAGGGACCACAGGTACATCAAGCAAGGCTGTTTATGAGGGCTGAGATGAGGGACACTCCAATTTGACTGTCTAACCAGGGAAGGTTTCCCAGAAAAAGAAGTGGTTGGACAGGACTTTTCGGGCTATCAATGTGCTAGCTAAAACAGGTGAGTAGGGCCCTGGCTGATGTGGCTCAGTTGGTTGGGTGTGGTCCCATGCACCAAAAGGTCTCCAGATCAATTCCAGACAGGGCACATGCCTGGGCTGTGGGCTCAGTCCCCTGTAGGGGACATACAGGAGGCAGCCGATGGATGTTTCTCTCTCACATTGATGTTTCTCTCTCTCTCTCTCTCTCTCACTAAAATCAATCAAAACTTTTTTTTTTTAAGAAGTGAGTAGGGACAGGCACCCAAAAGAACAGCATATGTCAAAGTACAGAGCTGTCAAAAGACCTGACACACTGTGATGGGAGCAGGTCATGCGGTTGCAGTGATATGGGTAAGCAGGAAACCAAGGCACAGAGGTGCATGTTGTTGGAGGTGATGGCATGTGGTAAAAAAAGGGGGACCATGCATTGGTCTTGCTGCTGAGTTCACTGTGTCCTAATCGTGTAGGAAGGAATTTCTCACTACCTGACTGTACGTATCTATTTGGTGACTTGCTTGACTCCTCTACTAGAACAAAGCAGGGGTTTGGTTTCATTGACCGCTGCACTCCCAGCATCTGGACGCTCCCCACAGAGGAGACACCCCATAAATACTGTATTTGTGGAACAAGTGAATAATGATTTTTCCACATCCTCTCAGGCATCCTTCTAGTCCATTTTTCACGTAGCAACCCGGTTATCAGATTGATTTTGGGGAAACTAAAATAAGGATGTAAAAAAGAAGCTCTTTTTACATTCCAGCTAGAGTCCTGAGATAGTAGGCGGCATGCATCTTGACACTTCAAAGTGAAGCGTTGTGTTACTTAGGAAGTTTACAAAGGCAATCATGAAAACCAGTTGGACTGTCCTGGGCCTTTTGGCCATCTTGGTTTTGGTATGGTGTCACAATTATGAACATGCCAAATATTGTTATACCGTACAGTCTAAATTAGTGCAGTTTTTGGAGGTCAATTATAACTCAATAAAGCTATGATAATTTTTAAAAAATAAAATGTAATGTATTTTTACATCCTCAGTGAAGAACAGATAGACATTGTGTGCCTCTAAATATGATACAAAGAAGAACACAATAGCACCCATGCAGTACTTCAGCCCAGAATGGACCATCTAACTCTAATCATGAGGAATTATCAAACACCCCCCAAATGAATGATGAATGCTGCATTTTAAAAGAGGGAGGACTGTTTAATATATATATATCACATCACGAAAGACAAGGACAGGCTGTAGAAATATTCCAGTTTAAAGGAAGCTGAAGAGACATGACAGCCCAGCTGGTCTGGCTCAGTGGTTGAGCGTCGACCTATGTACCAGGAAGTCAAGGTTCAATTCCCGGTCAGGGCACATGCCTAGGTTGTGGGCTCGATCCCCAGTAGGGGATCCCCCAGCAGGAGGCAGCTGATCGATGATTCTCTCTCATCATTGATGTTTCTACCTCTCTCTCCCACTCCCTTTCTCTCTGAAATCAATAAAAGCATATTAAAAAAGAAAAAAAAAAGAAATGTGCCAACCTTTTCAAACCAAGCTCTCTTTTTAGAAACTCAGATTAGCAGGTTGCTCATCTGTGGTATCACCAAGATCTCAGCCCCCATCCTGATGCCAAGAGAGACCATGAACACAAGGACACGATGTTCTGCTTTCATCTCCCCAGAGCAGGGCGAACGGCATCCATGCTGAGTGGCAGCTTCTTCGCATGGGAGTGCATTCATCTGGGCGCTGTGCCCCACTGACTCTCTCAGTTATGGAGACTGGAATCAGGTGAGATGGACACCTTCATCCGTTCACTTCTGCACTCAGTCACCATATGTTCAGCTCATCACCGTGTGCGAAGCAGAGTGCTAGGTCAAAATAACAGAATTGGTACCCATCCTCATGATGTACGTCATAGAGCCATAGAATGTTAAAGTTGTAAATGATCCTAAAAACGCTCGAAATCCCACTTCATAGATAAGTGGCTCGGTAGAGACACCATGAGTTGCACTGCAGTCAGCCACAGGTCTCCAGACTCCGAGGAAAATGCTATTTCTATTATACCACATTGCCTCTCCTAATAGGTTCTCATACCTATTCTCCCCTACTCCATGCTAACTGGAGAACAACATTGTTTTTAAGAGGAACTTGGATGGATGAGTTACTGTGGGAGAATGCAGAGCAGGTCAAAGGATCCCAGTGCCTGGGTGGAGTTGCAAAATTCCATAATCCTCCCTGGAAATAATACAGCAGAAAAGAGATTCAAAACTCAATGAGCCTTTCAGAAAGCATCTGCCATAGGGAGCCTTGAAGGAAGAAGAATGGGAACTGTAAACACTTCCTTGGCTATGGTTCTAGAGCAGCAGTTCTCAACCTGTGGGTCGCGACCCCTTTGGGGGTCGAACGACCCTTTCACAGGGGTCGCCTAAGACCATCGGAAAACACATATATAATGACATATTGTTTTTGTGACGAATCACTATGCTTTAATTATGTTCAATTTGTAACAATGAAATTGGGGGTCACCACAACATGAGGGACTGTATTAAAGGGTCGCGGCGTTGGGAAGGTTGAGAACCACTGTTCTAGAGTCATTGTCTTTAAACAGACAAAGCAGAGAAAACAAGTAACAAAGGAAATGCCCTGATAACCTTATCGACCCAGGCACCAAAGGCTCACGGGTTTGCCTGCTTGCTAATCCTTTGGAAAGTCCTGAGACATTCCATCCAGTTTGTAACATCCTCACCAGAAATATGGCAGAGTGGAGAAAAGACCTCACAATCTTTCTCTCCATTCTAGAATCAATTTTTTTCCCCAGACCCAATTCCCTCATATCTAAAGCCTATCTGGCTCTCGTCCCAGGCAAGGATGATTGTAAATTTGGGGGCATGTGAGCTCAGACCTTATTTCATGCAACCTATGCCTGATGTCTCAAAATGTCAGGCTTGATACGTTTTATTGGACATACTGTTCCTACAACTAAAGAGCATGTCATTGAGTTAGCTCAGTATGGAAGATTCTTGGGATCTCTAGCCAAAGTCCCATCAGCTCACTGACTGACAGGCTTAGCTTTAGAAAGCCACGGCTGGTCATCGTTTTCCACTGCTTGACCCCTGGTTAACCTTAACTGAGTTAACTTTCTTTCTTTTTTTAAAATATATTTTATTGATTTATTTTTCCAGAGAGGAAGGGAGAGGGATAGAGAGTTAGAAACATCAATGAGAGAGAAACATCGATCAGCTGCCTCCTGCACACCTCCTACTGGGGATGTGCCCGCAACCCAGGTACATGCCCTTGACCGGAATGGAACCTGGGACCTTTCAGTCTGCAGGCCAACGCTCTATCCACTGAGCCAAACCGATTAGGGCAACTGAGTTAACTTTCATAAAGATAGATACCTACATCATGGACAAAACTGGCCAGACTCACAATATACATTTGCTTAAGTTCAAGTTGTATCATTCTAGGGGGGATTTCATAGCCCTACAAATTTCACAGTCCCTGGCCAGGGAGCATGGATTTCTGGGAAGGTGAAGGAATTCTGGGCTGCGAATCACAAGTTCTAGGTTGAAGACCCAATTTGGTCATAGATGATACATCTTTTCATCTGATGTTCCTGTTTTTCACCCGCAAGGTAAGGAGCTAGGTGAGCTTTTCTGAGTTATGCACGCCTCTGCTCGCCTACATGGAAGTGTGTCTGGCACATAAATCGGTCATAAAATGTTTGTTGAATGTATGACTAAATCTCCAAGAGGCAGGGAATCGAGAGACCAGATAGGGTCTATGAACCAGAAAGTCTTGCTTTGAGGACTGGCACTATCAGTCACTAGATATGTGGCCTTGGGTCAGATACTAACCTTGGCTCAGTTTCTTCCTGTGGGAAATCAGAACAAGAGTTATAACATTGTAACTATAATGCTAATAATAATGACTATGATGGTTATATGAAAAAACAAAGTTGGTTTAGTGGAAAGCCCAGCATTTATCAGTGATCATTATTCTTTGCGGTGGGGTGGAGAAAAATGAAGTTGAGCTCCCCGTGGAAACCTTGTGTGATTGGTTCCCTTCTGCATGAATGATCCCTGCCCTGAGATGAAGGAAGTTTCCTCCCTGTAGCCTGGGGACCTGGCCTGGCAGGCCCTGGCTTCTTTTCTCCCGCGTCAGGATGGACAAACACTTCTTGTTGGTCTTCTCCCTCTTCTGCTGCATTGAGGGTGAGTCACACACCTGAGGAGTGGGCTCCAGAGATGGGACTTAGGAAGCCACCCCGCCTCTGTAACAGATATCCACGCAGGGCTGAGCCTTGAGTTTATTTATGAAGGAGAGGAGCTTAGCCTTCAAAACTCCCTTTGCTTCCAAGTTTCTGAACATTTCTTTTTTAAAAATAGAGTTTTTAACAGATTCCAGAGAGAGAGAGAGGGGCAGAGAGAGAGAGAGAGAGAGATAGAAACATCAATGATGAGAGGGAATCATTGATCAGCTGCCTCCTGCACGTCCTCCTCTGGGAATTGAGTCTGCAACCCCGGGCATGTGCCCTGATCAGGAATCAAACCGTGACCTCCTGGTTCATAGGTCGACGCTCAAGCCCTGAGCCATGCCGGCTGGGCATAACTTTCTGAGCTTTTCAACGTTCTGCCATTCCCCATCAGGGGCTCAAAACTCAATGGCTGCCCCTTCACACGGCTCCCTCTCTCTTTCCCTACTGTTCCCCATAATCCAAAATCCTAACAAGAGTTTCCTTGGGACATCCTTGCTATTCACAAGGGCATCCCTTCTTAGGAGAGCAAATGCTGGGTGCTCTGGTATCAGTCAGATGAAAAAATATGGTTCAGTCACCGTCTTAAATTTTTTGTACTTTTGGTTGCTCATCTGAGAAATGGGGGAAATACCGACTCACCAGGCTTTTGTGAGCATTAAATCAGATACAAGTTGAGAGAACATGGCCCAAATGAGATGCTCAATAAATACTACTTTCTTTTCTCATGGAGGTGTCCCAGGGAGAGGTGTTTTAAAAAGTTAAACCTGTATTTGGTTAGCTCACCCCACAAAGTATCCCCTAAAGCAGAAGTTCTCAACCTGTGGGTCGCGACCCCTTTGGGGGTCGAACGACCCTTTCACAGGGGTCGCCTAAGACCATAAGAAAACACATATAATTACATATTGTTTTGTGATTAACCACTATGCTTTAATTCTGTTCAATTTGTAAGAATGAAAATACATCCTGCATATCAGATATTTACATGACGATTCATAACAGTAGCAAAATTACAGTTATGAAGTAGCAACGAAAACAATTTTATGGCTGGGGGTCACCACAACATGAGGAACTGTACTAAAGGGTCTCGGCATTAGGAAGGTTGAGAACCACTGCCGTTGAGAACCACTGCCGTAAAACGTCACTGACTATGCTATAATTCATGAAACCTTCCCAAAGATTCAGTTTGAATTTCAAAATAACAGAGTATCTCACCTAACCATACCTAAGCAGCGAATGTCAGAAATCCCAGCATAGGAGCACTAGCTGGGGTGAACTGTTTTAAAGTGTTCAGCCTCATGAGCGCGCTCCTGTCTATCGGCAGTGCTGTGAAATAGGCCAGGCCAGCAGTAATCAAACCTTTTTTTTTTTAAATCCTCACTGGACGAATGAGGATATTTTTTCCATTGGTTTTTAGAGAGAGTGGAAAGGAAGGGGGAGGTAGAGAGAGAAACATCAACATGAGAGAGACACATCGATTGGTTGCCTCCCACTCGCGCCCCCACCATGGTCGGGGATTGAACCTGCAACCGAGGAGCGTGCCTTTGACTGCGGGTGGAACCTGAGGCATCTTTGGTCCTTGGGTCAATGCTCTAACCACTGAGGAAAACTGGCCAGGGCAAACCATTTTTAAGCTAGAAAAGGCAATGCCATGAAGGCTCATCTTTGCTCAGTTACCCAGGTTAGATTGCTTAAGTTGGGGCCAGAATCCTTTTATTCTCTTAACAGCATTTGCTCTGAGATGTGGAGTTGAGAGCTCTGTTTAATACCTGATGCCACCCGCTCTTCATCCACCTCCCATAGCCTGTGCAACCCCTGCCTGCTCCCCGGGACCTATAGATATCTAGCTCCTTCTAAGTTCATGCCTCCCCTTGGCCTCACACCAGCTCTGTACTCTCCAGTAGTGACACCGCTGAAGTGCGTAACGTGCCACCTTCACATGAACTCAGATCGTTGTAGAAGGGGCTTTGGTGTTTGTCTTGCTCAGAAGAGTGAGACATGCATGCTCTTAAATATCTACAAGGGTAAGTTGGAGGGCCGGGGTTGGGGGGGGGGGGGGTTGCTGTGAGATTCTTAGAACATTCTTGGGAGAGTACTTCAGCAGCTGTATATCTCAGACTAAGGCCAAGCTAAGAGAGGAACCAAAGTGCAGACGCACCTAGCTGGGGTCCCAGTGCACACAGAGATGATGATTTGGGACAATGAGACAGGAGGAAGAAGATGGCGATTCTATATTCCCAATAAAACTGACCAAACTCACTCCAACTCTGAAGACACTAAAGCGCTAGTTGCTAATCTTTGAGGGAAAGAGGAATGAAGCAGCTTCACGAAGAGCTGAGAGTCGTCAGGGAGCTCAAGCAACAACCCCATCAAGGGCCAGTGACCTCTACACCACCTGTCCAGGGCCTCTTGGGAAGTGTGTGCCGGGAAGCCATCCCTAACCAGACCCTGATGCCCAATTATGTTTCCACAGGCTGGGCTAGTGCCAGGCTTGACTTGTCTTCTGAGAACTTAGATCACTGGCTTATTTTCTATGTTCCTTCTTTATTGCAGAATATGAACTCCAGTTATCATATATGGTGTGTCAGAAGTTCTGCAGAAACTTGACATTTAATTACAACAATATGACTTACATTCATCACTGCTGCAGGTCTGATTATTGTAACATGAATCGCTAAGATATTTGCCATCCCGAGGCCTCGCTATAGAATGTTATTGATGTTTCTCCCTCTTCATACTTTGCCTATCCATGTTTCCTGCTTGGTCCATCCTGGAAGTAGCCCAGCTCTTGTTAATTCATGCCATCCTTCCCAGTGTCTCCAGCTTTTACGGATTTTTTTCTGCTATCTATGAGACATTCCATTGTACATACTAAGTGGTTATGGTACATGCAAAGGCAATTGGTAACTGAATATTAATTTTATGTCTCATTACTTTAATAAATCCTCTTATTACTAATATTAGTTTTTTTATTGATTCATTTGGTTTCATCTGGTACATACCCTTTAATTTGCAAAATAACTTAGTTTTGACTCTCCCTTTCAAGTGTTAAGTCCTTTAATTGCTTTATTTTGTCTAACTGCATTGGCTAATCTTTTAAAAAAATTTATTGACTTTATTGGGGTGACATTGGTTAATAAAATTATATAGGTTTCAAGAGTACAATTCTATAATACAAATCTATATATTATACTAGTACAAATCTATATATTATACTAGAGGCCCAGTGCACGACATTTGTACACTTGGGGGGGGGGGGGTGGTCAGGGGCGGGGGGAAGTCCCCTCAGCCTGGCCTGTGGCCTTTAGCAGTCAGGGAGCCCTCAGGGGATGTCCGATTGACAGCTTTAGCCTCTCCTGTCACCACTTCTGCACTTGCCAGCCATCAGCCCTCCTGTGGGAGCCCACTGATGACCAGGGCGCAGCTCCTGCATTGAACGTCTTCCCCCTGGTGGTCAGTGTGCATCATAGCGACTGGTTGTTCCGCTGTTTGGTCGATTTGCATATTACCCTTTTATTATATAGGATTGTGTGCTTACCACCCAAAGTCAAGTCTTCATTCATCATCATTTATCAACCTTTACCTTCTTCTAACCCCCCTCCTTTTCTCTGATAATCATCATACTGTTGTCTGTGCCTATGAATTTTTGTGGTTTTTTTTGCTTAATCCTTTCACTGTTTTTACCTTAGTCTTCCAACCTCCCTACCCTCTGACAGCTGTCAGTTTGTTCTCTGTATCTATGAGTCTGTTTCTATTTTGTTTGTTTATTTTGTTCATTAGATTCCACATATAAGTGAAATCATATGGTACTTGGCTTATTTCATTTAGTATAATATTATCCAGGTCCATCCATGCTGTCATAAAGGGTAAGATTTCCTTCTTTTTTACAGCTGAGTAGTATTCTACTGTGTAACTGTACCACAGCTGTTTATTTTAATCTCTCCCAAAGATATGTTTATTGATTTTAGAGAGAGAGGCTGGGAGAGAGAAAAACATTAATGTGAAAGAGAAACATTGACTGGTTGCCTCTCATACATGTCCCAACTGGGGATCAAACCCACAACCCAGGTATGTTCCCTGACTAGGAATCGAACCCACAACCTTTCAGTGTAGAGGAGGATGCTTCAAACAACTGAGCCACACTGGCCAGGGCTGTACCACACCTGTTTTACCCACTTATCCACTTGGGCTGCTTCCAAATCTGGGCTTTTCTCCACATCCTTGCTAAAGATTGTTGTTTGTTGATTTATTGATGATAGCCATTCTGACAGGTGTGAGGTGATATCTCTTTGTGGTTTCAATTTTCATTTCTCCGATGATTAGTGACGTTGAGCATCTTTTCATATGTCTATTGACCATCTGTATATCCTCTTTGGAGAAGTGTCTATTTTATATTCAGAGGTAAACAAGGTAGTGGTCACCATAGTTATAATGTTCTTGTGAGCTTCACTTGTTTTGGCAGCACTTGCTGCACTTCCCACAGTCCATTAACTACCCAGATAGGATCTAGGGAGAGAGAGATAGAAACACCAATGATGAGAGAGAATCATTTATCAGCTGCTTCCTGCAGGCCCCACACTGGGGATCAAGCCTGCAACCCCGGGCATGTGCCCTGTCCGGGAATCGAACTGTGATCTCCTGGTTCATAAGTTGATGCTCAACCACTGAGCCACGCCAGCCGGGTTCTGCCCATTTTTTAAATTATTTTTTTTGGTATTTTGGTGTTGAGTTCTTTATAACTTTTATATATTAATATCTCATAGAAGGTATCATTGGGAAATATGTTATCCTATACAGTGGGTTGTCTTTTCATTGTGTTGATGGTTTTCTTTGCTGTGCAAAAACTTTTTAGTTTGATGTAGTTTATTTTTTTCTTTTGTTTCTCTTGGTGAAGTAAATATATCCTTGTTAGGAGAAATGTTCGAGATTTTACTGCCGATGTTTTCTTCTAGGATTTTTATGTTTTCAAGTCTTATATTTAAGTCTTTAATTCATTTTGAGTTTATTCTTGTACATGGTATAAAAAGGTGGTCTAGTTTCTTCTTCTTTTTTACGTATCTGTCCAATTTCCCCAATACCACTTAATGAATATACCGTTTTTACCCCATTTTATCTTCTTGCCTCCTTTGTCAAATATTAATTGACCATAAAAGCATGGGTTTACTTCTGGGCGTTCTGTTTTGTTCCATTGATCTACATTTCTGTTTTCATGCCAGTACCATGCTGTTTTTATTAATATGGCCTTGTAGTATAATTTGATATCAGGTATCAGGATTCCTCCAACTTTGTTTTTCTTTCTCAAGACTTCTGTGCCTACTCAGGGTCTTTTGTGGTTCCATATCCTTTTTTTGGAATATTTGTCCTAGTTCTGTAAAATACACTATGGGTATCTTGATAGGAATTGCATTAAATCTATAGATTGCTTTGAGTAGTATGGACACGTTAGTCTTCTAATATATTAATTAGCTGTAGAGATACTGAACATCATTGTCTTATCCCTTATTTTAGCATGAAACCTAGTATTTCCCCATTAAGTAAATACTGGCTTTTGAGACTAAACTATAGATCATTTTATTATGTTAAATACACATTTATCAATTCCACTTTTGTTTTTTATATGACTGGATGTTAAATCTTGTCAAATGACTCCTTGTTTTCTATGGAAATAATCATCTGACTTTTCTAAGTTATTATAATTTATATTTTTTACACTGAACCAATCTTGTATCCCTAAAATAAAACTCACTTGGCAATGATGTATGGTATATTGCATCATCTGGCCCCAATTCTTCACCTTTCCTTTTGTCTACATCCTTTGACCTATAATTTTTCAATGTATTGCCATTATAGATGGGGTGACCTGTCCAGCCTGCTACCTCTAGCATTGGCCATATAACTTGCTTTGACCACTGTGGTGTTAGCAAACTTAATGTAAGCAGAGTTTGATGTACAATGAGCTTGGATCTTGCTCTCTTTGCTTCTGCCATTGCCACGAGTAAGATATATCTAAGCTAGTCCATGGGTCCAAGGAGAAGATAAGCTTGCAGAGCAGAGCTGAGTCACTCTACTCAAGGCCAGCCTAAACCAACCAAACTCTAGCTATCCACTAGATGTATGAATGAGTCTGCTCTGACTGAGTTTAGCAGAACTGCCCAGGTGAGCACTTGTAAAACTGTGCCAGGCCGGCAGAGCCAAGGGTTCAGTGAGCCTGAGGAGGGGCGGCGAAGGATTAAAGAAAAGGCAGACAAAGAGAATAAGCTGGGTCTAGGTGGATCTCCTGTGCCTGCCTGAGGCTACAGAGAGAGAGAGAGAGAGAGAGAGAGAGAGATCCAGACTGCAAGCTGATGCTTTATTTTATATTCAGAGGTAAACAAGGTAGTGGTCACCATAGTTACAATGTTCTTGTGAGCTTCACTTGTTTTGGCAGCACTTGCTGCACCTCCCACAGTCCATTAACTACCCACATAGGATCTAGGGAGTGTTATAAGGTCAAGCTTAATTATGCTAAGAGGGCTATGCCCTCTAAGCTGGGACTTGTTTGTGGCTTTGTCAACAGGTCAGTCGGGGGCTTAACCCTATAGTCACTCTGAGGCTTAACCCTATAGTCACTCCCTACATAAAACATTTGAATTCTTCAGACACAGAAAATAATTGCTTATTATTATTATTATTTTTAAAATATATTTTTATTGATTTCAGAAAGGAAGGGAGAGGGAGAGAGAGTGAATCATTGATTGGCTGCCTCCTGCACACTCCCAACTAGGGATCGGGCCCACAACTCGGGCACGTGCCCTTGACCAGAAGCGAACCTGGGACCCTTCAGTCCGCAGGCTGACACTCTATCCGTTGAGCCAAACCAGCTAGGGCTCATTGCTTATTATTTTAAGCCATTGAGTTTTGCAGTGATTTTTTTACTCAACAAAGATCACTGATCAATTCTATATCATCCTTTAATCTGCTATTGGCTGATATTTTGTTAAATATTTTTAAATTGATTTTTATAAGTGCTAGAGTATGCCCCACAAGCCCAGAGACAGAGTAATTGGCCAATACTCTGCCAAGTGCCCATCCTGATATACTTGGCTTTGGCCATGAGAGCAAGATAAGATGACCAGAAACATGGCAATCAAAGTGTATGTGGACACAAGTAGGTGTGATTGGCATAGTTTCCCAAAATAGTGGCAGACACTAAGCCTCTCATATTTGGTACGCTGACTATTGCTTTCACAGAAGACAGAATTTTCTAATTTCACATTGACTTTTTCAAGCGCCTGCTTAATACAAACCCTTCCCAGTCCTCACCAAATACCTCTTTTACTGTCCTCCCAAATAGTTCTAAAATCTCCTGTGATTTCTTGTCCCAATTTCTATCCAGTCGCTTTCTTCCTTCAGAAGCTCTACCAGAAAAATACTTTGTTCCCTTTGCCAAAAACGTTAGAACTCTGACTTTAGAACAGGGGTCCTCAAACTTTTTAAACAGGGGGCCAGTTCACTGTCCCGTTGGAGGGCCGGACTATAGTTTAAAAAAAAAGCTATGAACAAATTCCTATGCACACTGCACATACCTTATTTTGAAGTAAAAAACAAACAAAACGGGAACAAATACAATATTTGTATTTGCATGTGGCCTGCGGGCCGTAGTTTGAGGACCCCTGGGTTAGAACTTAAGGGCAAGTAAAGATTGCCAGGAGCTATCAGGTGGTAAAGACAGTGGAATCCAACCAGAAAGTAGAGATGGGATTCCTGTTACTGGAAACACTGACACAGGAAACATAGTGGTTCCATAGGTAGATCTACTGGCTTAAGAGGAAAGAGTGGGGTCTGGGGTTTGAGAAAATGTAAGATAATGTTGCCATCGGATAGGGGAAGGGCAAAGTTTGCTGAGAGATGTGGTTTAAAACTTAATTATTTTATTTTTTAACAATTCTGTCTACGTCATGTGACTCATATTCCCTTGTAATGTCTGGTATATCATTAGGGTCATTGCACCTGTCATCATCTGTACAGCAATATGTTTCTCTCAGGAGATCATGGAATACCTGGAACATTCCCTCTTCACAAGTTTCACATGATAGCGTTGTATAACGATACAGGTATCTCCCTAAAGAGAAGAAAAGCAAACATGATCACCTTGCTTCCTCTCGCTATCTTCCTAGCAATGACTTCTCTCCAGAACCTTGTCAGTTTTCTGTAGGTAGTCTGGAATGAATCCAGGGCTATGTCTGCATCTCATCTATGTCTCAGAATCAGCCAAAGACTTCTGCCTCCCACACAGTCTTCACCCCAAGTCTGTGTATGGCGAATCCCACTCTTCCCATTCTCTCCTGGTCTCCAGCCATACCTTGACTCCAAGAATTGTGGGCACCACTGGTAATATTTTGTGTCCCTCTCTAACCCTCACTTACCTGTAAGGCGATCATAAAAGTAAAAGTGATCTGTGCGACAACTCCTGTTTTGAAACGGTGTATGAATCTTCCAGCAATTTTTCATTTCTCGGTTGCAGTTCTGGCCGTCAAAAATTTCACAGTCATTGCAAAATCGAACCCCTAAAGAAAGATAGTAAAGCTTTAAAGCAGAGTTCCAGGGAAAGTGTTTCTACTTCAGAATCTCTCCGACCTATAAACATTTTTATTGAGGTGTGCAAACCTCACAAAAATAAGTTGAAGGCCTTCCCAACATCTGCCAAGGGTCCTTACTCTTTTGAGTAGGGAACAGTTATGACTCTTCATGGAGTCAAGGATATCACCCCTACCCAAGGCTGGGGCAGAAAGAAGACACAAGAGCAGTGAGTGAGAAGAGTGGAGTCAGGGAGGGCAGAGAGACAATGTGTCAAGAACTCAAGTAGGTCCCCGCTTGCTGCAACATTATTTATCCAAGGATGGCAAACCATACATTTTGTGGTCAGGACTCTGTCTCCTGTGAAGAGAAGAAGAAAAGTTCTCCATGAACCATTCTATAGCATCCCCAAGAGTCAAGTTTAGAAACCCCTTCCTTCTTTCCCATACATCCTCTCCCACCCCTCATTGCCTCCCTCACCAGGACTCACCCTCATCCATGAAGAGCACTATGAATATACCCAGCAGAAGCACTTGGAAAATCCAGGAACCCATTCCTTAGAAGTTCCCAGTGGGAGGTTGCAGCTTTATTTATTTCCATCGCCTGCCCTTAGGCATCCCACTAGAGTCACAGAATCATAAATTTCAGATCAAACCATCTGAGTCCTCTCTAATGTTCCCAGGAGAGGGTACACACTGTCTGTGTTTGCATTCCCCCACCCAGACACCACATTTCATTTTTATTAGATCCATCATAAGATAGTAATTAACACTGGTGTAGAATCTCTCTCCCTTGCACCTCTTCACTCCAGTGGTATGTCTGTTTGTTGGACCATGTCTCACTTCACATCTAGGTGACGTCCTTTCAGATATAACAAAGCTGGGGTCACCGTGCATCAGTGGGTTGCTCAGTCCCTTTCAGGTACCATGACCACCAGCGGTACTACACCCCTCACAAAGTAGGTCACCAAATCAGAGCCCAAGTTATGGTCTGACCTCCCAGTGTAGCACCATCTCTGAGGATGGATGAGACAGCCCAGGAAAATCGGGTGGTGGGAAGGGATGATCTCAACTTCAAGTTTGTTCATTACTTTTTTCCAAGGGAGACAAAGACCATAAGTAATTACAGTGGGAGAGACTTTCACTGAGCGTGATGGGAAGAAAGAGAAGGAAGTATTTAGATTAGTCACTAGAAAGGGGGTACAGAGGGAAAGGAGGCAGGGCTGGAAATGAGCCGTTCATCAGTTCCCCGCCTTTGCCTTACTTCCTCCGGGTGGTGCAATATATTTGTGTCATCCATCTTTCATTGAGTAAGTGTTAACTCACCAGGGAAGCTCTTCTCATATATATACACTTTCCATGTTTGCTTTTTCTCCAGAGTACTTAACCCAGTTTTCATTCTATAGCTTTTCCTTATGGATGTTTATTGTGTCTCTCTCCCCTCATAAGAAGGAAAGCTATACGAAGGCAAGAGTTTCACATGTTGTGTTCACAGCTCTCTCCTCAGCACTAGAGTAATGCCTCGCACAGATCGGCTAATCAAAAGTATTTGATGAATAAAATGAGTGGCTTGGTTAGTATGGTCAACCTGAGAGACACAAGAGGCACAAGGGAATGGTGCCCCTATACCGACAGCCCCTAACTCTAAGTTTGCAGGATAACATTCCTGGCCTCCACCTGGAGGTTAGTAGTCACTGTGGGGAAGACAGGCAGCGGTGACGGCAGATTTCCCTGTCTTGGGGAGAGAGTGAGTTTAGAGCCAGTTATCTGAGTGGGTTCATTCAGAGACATGCCACACACACGTGTGATGCCTCACATAATCTTCACTGTACACCGGGGGCTACCTCCCTGCTGTGACGGCAAACAAGTTCCTCTAGGTACGCACAAGGACTCTCAGAGGTCTATCTGATATGGTCGTTGGGACTTCAAAAACTCACACAAGGGCCATGGCAAACATTAAGACCCTAGTTGACGGTTGGGGTCCTGCCCCAGCAGGTCCAGGGGTTCCCAAGGGTGTGGACGGAGTCGGTGAAGAATGATTCTTCCCTGCAGCGACTGTGTCAAGCAGCAAGGATGGACCGGCTTCTGGCACTTTCCATCAAACATCTTTGGGCATGTTGTGCCCTTGTTCTCTTTGGATTCTCTGAACAACCTCATAGGTAGAAATAACTGACCTTGTCTTACAGTTGAAGACTAGGGGTGCTTAGAGTGAAAGTACTTTCCCCCAGGGAACAAGGCTTACATCGGTCTGATTCAGTGGCCACCATCTTTGCCCTACGTCTCACTCACCATCTGGAGAAGGGTTCCCAGGGCTGGAACTCTAGAGCAGCTCCACCCTGAATCGTCAGATGATAATAGGAAGCGAGGAAGGAAAAGCCAAAGGTCATCTCCATTGAAAGAAAAAAATCTCCCTCTGCCTGGCAGGGGCCACATTCATGAACAAAGCTCCCACGGAAACCAGGGGGCCTCACAGCCTGGCGGATGCGCCACTGCCTGGAGGGAATTCCCAGGGGGACCACCTCTGGGAGGCTTCCCTTTGGAATGTGTGAGACGTAGGCAGCAACCTTGGATATCAGTCCCAGAGGGTTTGCGCTCAGAACATCAGCTTATGCCTCCAGGCCAAGGACCCTTGGGTCTGGGAAGATGCTGCTGCACCTTGACCGGGCAACTGATAATGAAAATCTGGGCCTGGAACTCAATCTCCATACAAGCCAGGTCTCTCTCCTGTGTTTGCCCTGGTAGCTTTGACCAACTTTATTCTCTGAATGAAAGTAACAGAAATTTTGGAAATAAATCAAATTTATTAAGAAATAAATAAAATTCCCTTTATGCCCTCAAATCTGAGGGAGACAATGTGAACGTTTTTCCCTATCTCTGTACAGGATTATTTCTACATACATGTCAGACGTTCATGTTAACACACGCTACCACAGTTGACATCATACAGGCTGGGGCAAAAGTAGGTTTACAGATGTTCATATGGAAAGTAATACAGTAATTAATAATAATCCAAGAATAAACTCTGTTTTGCGTACTCACAACTGTAAGCCTACATTTGCCCATCCGTATATGTGCTATTCTGATTTTTTATTGTGGAATTTTCGCCTTTATCACTGTCCCTCCTTATCCCTCCTAGAATGTGAAGCCCAGAACTGAGAGGAGGTTCAGGAGCTGGTCCCCAAGTCACTCCTTTAAAATGGTCGCTACCTGAACCTACCTTCCAGATTCAGCCAGAAGCCTCAGCTGGCTTCTTAGTTTTCCAACACCTGTTACCCCAGGATCTTAGTGTGGGCCACAGACAGACCTCGGACACCTGGGGCCATCTCTGTCTCCCACGGTACAGGAACATGTGCTGGCCACCTGTTCTTTCCTCCCACCTCTGTACCTGAGCCCCCAGAAGTAGGTTCCCAGGCCTCTTCCCCTGGGGCCAGAGTCTGCATCTTCCCCCCTCCAGGCCTGGCTCCATCCCAAGGCCCTGCTGCTCTTTTCTAGATGGGGGCTGTAGGACATCCCGTCCCGCCCAGCGGCACAAACCTGTAACCCATCCCTTCTTGCGACAGAAGGAGGGCAATGGATTTGAGGCCAAATGAGGCTCCTTTGTAGTCAGTCTAAAGTTGGGTTTCTGTTTCCCCTGAAGGCGGACAGTGTAAGGGCATGAGATACAGGGAACAGTAAAATGAAAACAAAAATGTTCCCAAAGAAAGTTTCCTGCATTCAAAGGCATCCTCTTCAACCACTTCCGCAAACCACGAGCACAACCCCTGGCCCTGCGCAGCGGGGAGGGGGCCTGAGAGGGGACTCATCTGGCCCTGCTGAGTCACTGAGAAGACGAAGACTCCTTCTAGGACTGGGCTCTCTGAGAGCCCCATCCCCCAGGAGAAAGGCAGTGTGTGGTGTGAGGACGGTCATGTTTCTTCTCCACGGCATCTAAACTGCCTCACACCCACGCCTGCGGGAGAAACGGGGCTAGCCAACAAGTTCTGACACTTAGACCCAAGCTCCCTCTAGCAGCCTGGATCACACCCAGAACACTGCCCTGGGTGCCTGAGTCTCACCCCAGAAACCCCGACCCACCCTCTCCTCCTCCATGTCCAGCCCAATTCAGCCTCCTGACCTAGCCTTGTTCACCCTCCTTGAACTGCACTCCAGACCTTCTAGCCTCGGACAGCCCTGAAGGCACCATGTTACCAAGTGTGTAAGATACAGGAGTTGGGCACGGAAGCATCGCAGCCCCACGTCTTGACTTTGTGTATGAGAAGCCAGATCGAATCAAAATGTCACCACACTGAAAGGATGTAGGGAGATTCTAACCAGGTCTCAGTTGTCAGGTCAGGGAGACCATGTCCACAGGTGGGAGAAGTACGGGATGTGCATTTGGGGTCGGACCTGGATTCTGAGCCGTCACTTTTCATTAGTTCTCCTCCTACCACCTGCCGGCTGTAGGGGCTTAACTCGTTTCACATGGAAGAAGGGGGATCCATTGTGGGAAGGCCGGGACTAACAACAACTAACTTCTTCACAAGGATTCCTCCAAAGATTTTCTTCAGGACACCATCTCCCGAGGCTTTTCCCAGATTGAGTCTCAGCCTAAGGGGGACAGGGCTCGGAAGCCATTTCCTCATGCCCCAGGCCATCACCCGGCTCCGGCCTTACAGTCCGGAGCTCTAATACTAACCCACCGCACTGAGGACTGATGAGTACAGGGTGGGAGGCTCCTGCAAGACACCCCCAAGCAGCAGTTCTCAACCGATATCCGTGACTGCAGTCAAGTGGATGCTCTTCGCATGCCCTTCCTTCTACAGGCTGCTGGGACATGGGCTGGTCACGCTGGAGAAGTGGCACTGGAGGTTACACTGCTCCCTAGCTGCAGCCTCTGCCTGTTCTCGCCCACCCAAGAAAACCCACAAACAACGCCCATGAGGTTTCAACATTGGCCTCAAGTTTACACAAATTTGCTTTGAAAGTGCAGCGGGAAGAATGCAGGCTGGCACCAGCGAACATGACACTGTGGGATCCATTGTGTCTCTTTCCGCAGCCAAGACTGAGCTTGGTGGGTGCTCACCAGGGCTACCCAGTTAAAAAGCTGCGCGGTGGGGCTGAGTTGAGAACAGGAAACGCTTTGTTTTTCTTGTTTTCCATGAAAGCGAGAATAAATGTTGGAAACTTCAGCCATCAGGAGCCACTCTCTGAGAAGGTCACACACAGGGCCAGGGAGGACAGTGGGCATGGGATGAGGAAGAACCTGGCAGTGGGGGTGGGATGTAGGAGTGCCCTGATACTGGTTAACGGCTGGCAGGGCTTGGATTCGGCGTGTGTGGGCGTGGGCAGGAAGGTCAAGAACAGTGTCTTCTACAGTGACTTTTGAAGATGGAGGCTCAGGTTCAGAACAGATTGGTTTCTCAGATGAGTGAGCAGCCAGCGAGTTAAGTGAGCTCTGATTCACTGAAAGAGGGTTAGAGCTGTTGCTCTGCAAACCAGAGCAACCACAGACGGAGGCAATAGTCAAGGGATTGTACTAGTATATAACCCCAAAAGCAACTCGACTGAACTGTTAGGGCAGTGGTTCTCAACCTTCCTAATGCTGCGACCCTTTAATACAGTTCCTCCTGTTGTGGTGACCCCCAACCATAAAATTATTTTCGTGGCTACTTCATAACTGTAATGTTGCTACTGTTATGAATCGTCATGTAAATATCTGATATGCAGGATGTATTTTCATTGTTACAAATTGAACAGAATTAAAGCATAGTGATTCATCACAAAAACAATATGTAATTATATATGTGTTTTCCGATGGTCTTAGGCGACGCCTGTGAAAGGGCCGTTCGACCCCCCAAAGGGGTCGCAACCCACAGGTTGAGAACCGCTGTGTTAGGGGCTGTTCTCCCTATAGGTCTTCCTCCATCTCCATTCTACCAAATGCGTAAAATACAGGAGGAGCTGGGCACAGAGGCAACATAACCCAGTGTCTTTACTTTGTGTAGAAGAGACAAGATTGCATGAAAATGTCACCACATGTAAAGGTCCCTTATCTTAGGAACTTTCTGGAAATCTGAGTGACTCTCTAGCTGCCCAACTCCTAGGCCTAAGTAGTTTTCTAGGAGAAGGCATAAAGGGGCTGGTTCAGAATTATTAGAAAAGACGCTATTCCTAGACCAAGCCTGAAGGCTGAGTCACCTCTACCACCCGACCCTGCCACCTTACACTGTGCTTTGCTTTCCCGAAGGCCTGACCTGGAGTTCTCGCATATCTTCCTCTCTTGGGAAAAACAAAGTCAATTCTTCAAGTCTTCCCACAGTGAGTGAATGAGAGAGAGCATCGACGTCACAGCACTGTTTACAAAGGGACTCAGCTCTGAAGTGCTGTGACTGCGGCATTTGAAATGGTGCCCGGTGCACCAGGCATCCCTCCTTGGTCTAACTTGGTGGTGCTACTGCAACCTCTGTGCTGTCTTCCTGCCTGCAGTTTCTTGACCTTTCCGTCTAATTCATAACATGCCTCTTCCCCACTGAAACCAAGGTGCAGCAAGGGTGAGGTTAATGACAGTGTCCCCTCTGCTTACCTCGAAGCCAGAGGAAAAGACCTATTATTCCAGACAAACACCTTCTGCCCTAGATCACAGAGGCCATTTGAGATGCAAAACGGGGCCCATATCAGACATGGAGAAACTGTTAAGGGCCTGTTTGAAGATCTGACACAGAGGCATCTCCCTCTCCGCACCGTGACTGATCAGAGCCAAAGCGAAAAGTTTGTCATGTTGAAAGAAAAGGCTGGACCCAACTACAACGTTGAATTCGCTACCAGCTCTTGGTGGTTTAAATGATCCAAGAATCATTACTCATCACATAATGTGAGTGAGGAGTCTGCAGTTGCGATGTAAAGGCAGCTGAGGAATTTTCGGAGACTCTGGGTAAGTTTGATTAGAGAAGGAAATTACTTGCCAGCGAAAATGTTTCATATGGATGAAACCTCCCTATTCTGGAAATGAATTGCCTGGAAGGACTTTCATCCACATGGAGGCCACGTCAATGCCAGGTTTCAAGGCTTTTAAAGGACAGGATAACATTCTGGCTTGGGGGCAATGTTGCAGGCTACAGATTGAAACCTTTGTGATCTGGCACCGTGAGAAGCCCAGGGCCTTCAAGCATATCAATAAGTACACACTGCAAAGTGTACTATAGGAGCAGTAAAAAGTAATGGAGCCTGGCCAGTGTGGCTCAGTGGTTGAGTGTTGACCTATGAACCAGGAGGCCACGGTTCAATTCCCGGTCAGGGCACATGCCTAGGTTTTGGGCTCGATCCCCAGTAGGGGTTGTGCAGGAGTCACCGATCAGTGATTCTCTCTCATCGGTGTTTCTATTTCTCTGTTCCCTCTCCCTTCCTCTCTGAAATCAATAAAAGTATATATATTTTTAAAAAGCCATGGATGTCTCAGCTTCTCTTCGGATGCCCTCCTGAATTGTTATGCTAGTGAAATGGAGGAATACTGTTCCAAGAATAACATATCTTTCCTGATTTTATTGCTGATAATGCTTCCAAACATCTGGAAATAGAAGCCCTCCTAACTTTCTATCCGCTATTTTCTTGCGATGGGAAGGTGAAATGGGGTGAAAAATGACTATAACAAAAAATTATCAAATGGGCTTTAAGAGTTTATAACATCTTTCTGTTTATAATACTGGAAATATGACTTGTCTTTTATTTTTTATAGGAGAAAATGTTAAAGGTAATAATTGCTGACATTACCAACTTATCTAAGATCTTCAGTGAGTTTAGTAAAATTACTGAAATGGATTATTGTGTTTTTTTTAAAAAAAGATTTTTTTATTGATTTTAAAAGAGACTGGGGAAAGGAGAGGGAGAGAGAGTGAGAAACATCGATGTGAGAACAAAACATAGATTGGCTGCCTCCTGCATGCCCCCAACCGGGAATGGAGCCCACAACCAAGGCATGTGCCCAGACTGGGAACTGAACCAGCCAATCAAGCCACACCATTGTATTTTCAATGTCTGTAATTTAAGTTAGCGGGAAGGAGGAAAAGACATATTGGAAACATCAATAGATAAACATCACCAACATTTTTATCTAAAGAAATAGGCAGAATCAAATTGTCTGGAGAGACCATTTGAGTGATACCATCTGGAACATGGTCTTGCTTTATTAAGGAGGGGAGGGAAAATATTTGCAACCTTTTAATTTTGGAATGTCTAGGATTACAAAGTACCAAAACGAACACCAGATAGTACTTAAAAAATAGTGATCATTCAAGTTTGGTAAAATGAAATCTCTTATTTTCAAATAAAATTGTTTTCCCTTATTTCCTTCTTAGCCACAAGCTAACATGGAAAAGGCACAGTCATAGGTGTATTTATGCACATATGTAGAGACGTGGTTTGAAGACGTCAGTTATTAACTTTTTTAAAGAAAATATTAAAATTCCATTTCAATCAAGTATGCATGTTAAACGTTCCTTTCTGTGGTCTATCATTGCCAAAGATGCTTGTTGATGCAGAAATCTGCACTTTTACTTTTTAGTCATTGAAAATCACTGAAGACTTTTACTCAGGGGAGTGAATGAACAGATTGTTTTAAAAAAAAACCAAAAAAAAAAAAAAAACCTCCGGGAGCAGTAGAAAGGAAAAACTTAGGGATAAGGGTGCTGAAGGGATGGAAGACAGCTGAGGAAAAAGAAGTGTACACGTGACCGTGAGATGGAAAGAGCAGAAGACATTCTAAATGACTGATATCTTTTTTTTAAAATAAGATCTAAGAGATAATTGGAGAATAACTGTGAGATTTCAAAGTTGGGCATCAGTGTATGAGTTAGGACAGCAGAGAGAAAAGGCATTGGATGTACCTGCAAAATATTCCAGGAGATGTCCTATGGGACAATGCAAATTGCAAAAGAGCAGTCGGGTATATGACTTCGCAGAAGTGTGACTGACATGACGTGGCATTTGATGCTTATAGAGAAGGGACTTGGACCCTGTCCCACACTGCTGCTAAGTTTCAGACAATCATGCTTGAAAGCAATCTGGCCACAAACATCAAAATCCTTAAAAGGAGCAAACTCATTATACCAGGAATCATACTTCAGGGAATGTATAGTAGAAAAGTAATGGTGAATGGGTCCAGAGAATGAACTAATATCATTAACTTAGCTTGTTTATAGTAGCAAAATAATAGAAAATTACCAAATGTCTAGAAACAGGAAACTAATAAACCAAGATCCTGCCCGGAGCGGTGTGCTCAGTGGTTAGAGCGCCGGCGTATGCCCTGAAGGGGCGCGGGTTCGATTCCCGGTCCAGGGCCTGCATCTGGGATGTGGGTTCGCTCCCCACTCCGGGTCGGGATGTGTGCAGGAGGCAACCAGTGATATATTCTCTCTCTCTCTCTAAAGAGCAATGGGAAAAAAATATCCTCTGGTGAGGATAAACAACAAACACTAAGATCTTTACATATTGGAACACTTTGCTACTATTTAAAATAATGGTATAAAAATTATTCCCATATATGGGATGTGCCCTGAGACGAAGGGAGAGTAAGAGGTAACAGGGCCGCGGAAAGGCCTCCACGCGCGTCCGAGCCTTCACACAGAGCCCGCGTGGCAGACTCGGTGGACGGGCTGAGCGCGGAGGCGGGATCGGGGTCACGACTCCGCGTCGAGAACCCACCTGCCGCCGCCAACCCCGCAGAGCCGGGAGGGGGGAAGACTGATTCCGTGAAGTGGACGGGGCGCTGAGACCGCCGCAGACGGGGGCTTGAGCGTCCTCCCCTCCGCGTCCCGTTGGCCTGGCAACAAAGCGACGGTTCAGCGTTCGCGCTCAAACGCCGCGGGACTCGGACGCGTCCCCATCACGCGCCGAATCCCGAACTTCTTCCCGCCCGAGGGGAGGGACAAGAAAAATCATAAACCAATCAGAATATAGAAGTGAAAGGCGTTTACCCTCCGGACCAATAGGAGCGCTGAAAGGCGGGGCCGAGGGCGCCGGTTGGTTCTAGTGATTTAAACCTCGGCGTCCGGCGGTTGGGGCGTGCGCCGTGCGTGAGCGGGAAGTGCGCCTGCGCAGGCTGCGGGACGCCAACTGACACCTGCGGAGCTGAGGACCCGGGTGGCGAGCGGACCTCGGCGGGGCGGGTAAGCGGGACGGGATGGGAGAGGTGGAGTGGGGCCCGGAGGGCTGCCCGGCTCCTGGGAGAGGCCGGGGCTGAGTACGCGGAGTTGACTTCCCGGCCCGGGTACCGATGCCCTGGCGCGCAGTCCGGAGCCCGGACGTACCGTCTGCCCGAGTCCGCAGCTTTCTCAGATGCTCGTTGCGGCGACGCAATGGACTCTCGGCAGCCGGAGCCCCCCGATGTCACGGTGGCTGGGGTTCAGCGAGGTGGACGGGCCAGGGGTCGGGGGCCGGCGCAGCGAGGAAGCCGGCCTCCCCCGAAGCGTCACAAACAAACGACACCCAGCGTGGGCCAGGTGGTGGCGACTCGGTCTCTCTGTAAACTTGAGTGTAAAAGGCTGCTCACCCCCTCGTCACCCCTTTTTTGAACCAATAGGTGTCGCCCTGGGAGAAGCTTTTTCCCAGATGTATTAGGATCTGAAATCCAACCCTACGCCCTACCCTAGCATGAAAATAAACCTTCCCTCCGCTCCTGATAATACAAATTACACAATCTCATTGTTTTCATAAGTAAATCAAGTAATATTAGGTTCGTATAAAGAAGAGAAGAAGAAGATACTCGAAATTCCATCAGCCAAAAACAAAACAAAAAGCCTCACCTTTGGGTTTATTGCAAATGTATTCATTATGAATATATATTTACGTGGCTATACTTATACAAGTATTTTTATGTAACTGCATATTTTGAATATAGTAAAGCATATTCACTTAAAAAGCAGATTTCGCCTTAGTAATGTTTTAGGAACACATGTCCGTCAAATGTAGACATGCATTATCCCCTGTGATGCATGCGTGGTAACTCTTGCGTGCATTATGTAACCGAATATTAAATAACCAGTCCTGAAATGATGGACATGTGCTTTTTCAGTCTCTTGATCGTCATAGGATGGCATGATTATTCGTACGTATACTTGTTTGCATCCTTATCCCGTTTGTGGCCTTACAATAATTCCCAGAAGTGGATGATGGCTTAGAAATTATGGTGCAATTTAAGTTCGGATTCATAATGTCACATTTGCCCTCTAGAAACATTGGTATACCCCTCCCCACTCCACCCACACACTGACCAGCACTGGGTACTGACCAACACTGAGGTTGCTTTTTTCTCTCTACACTGACCAGCACTGGGTACTGAAAAATTTTCTAGAAGGATGTCTTTTAATTGCATTATTAATGAGACTAGAGGCCCAGTGCTCGAATTCGTGCACTGGTGGGGCCCATCCAGCTGGGCTGGGTGGAGAGGGGGAGCATGGTAGGTTGGCTAATGGCCCTGCCCATGATCGGGGTGGGGGGGCCCATCTGGGGCTGGGCCAGTGGCGGGGAGGGGCCCGGGAGATTGGGGGGGCCGATCAGGGCCCGGATTGGGCTGGTTGGCTGCCACAGTGTGCGTTATAGCGACTGGTTGGTCCAGTCGTTGTGTCTTCTGGCCGCTTGGCTTTTGTATATAGATTAAACATCTTTTTCTATGTTTATTATTTTTTTGGTAAATCATTTATCTTATTTTGCTGGTGTATATACCTTTTTATTTATTAGTTTTCTAGAGGAATTTAAGTGAGCGATTTTGAACCTGATACAAATATTTTCCCCAGTTGTCTCTTTGAATTACAGTTCTTTTTTAGATTATTTTTTTGTTTTGTTTTGTTCTAATTTTGTGGTACATAAAGCTGCATGCTTACCCTCCCCAAAGGTAGAGGAATTTGATTTAACTCTGCAGTAGCCTCCCTGTAATAGTTAGAATACTGACCCAATGTACCCCATCCACCCTTGGAATCCTTTCGCTTGACATTAGCTAAACCTGGGACACCAAATTGCTTAAGATTTTTGAAGAGACGATACCTTGGGGTATTCTGGTTAATACTGTCTGTCATTCTTGTCCTGGCCTATGCTTTCTCTGCTCGCCTGTGCTCAGCTGTAACAGGGGAGTCTGGCAGGACACACAGCAACCTCCTCTCAGTTTAGGAGGGCTGTCCTGAGTATAGGGCTGCCCTTAAAGGCACGAGAGGACAATTTAAGATGAAGAAAAAAATATATAGTCTGTAATTTTTCAAAATATAAACTGTTCTGGCCTCTATATAAGTTTCCTTATAAGAAAAAAGATTATCAGATCTTTATATTACAAAGAGTTTCTCTTTGATATAAAGAACTGACAGTTACCTGTGGGCCCTACTAAAGTTTGATTTTATTATTTGCAAATACCTACCCTCATATGTTCAAAAGGAATGGGAGTGTGGTATAATTAAAATGCAAATAAGATAACATGTTAGTCACATGTTAGTTAGCAGTGATTTTCAACTGCTGTGCCACAGCACACTGGTGTGCCACAAGAATTTTTAAAACATGCAATACTTGTTTCCTCAGGGGCACTGACCTCTTTTCTCTTAGATTGTAAAAAATAAATAAAAAAATGACAACAGCCAACACAATAGCAGTCCAGTGAGAATGAATAAAAATTATACCTATTTTTTGTCAGATCAGCAAAAAATATATTTTTTGGTGTGCCGCAGAATTTTAGTAGTTAATGTGCGCCAGGAGATGAAAAAGGTTGAAAATCACTGCTGTATAGTATAGCACACAAAACAATCTCTTTGGCCCTGACTGGTTTGGCTCAGTGGATAGAGCGTTGGCCTTCCGACTGAAGGGTCCCAGGTTCGATTCTGGTCAGGGGCATGTATCTTGGTTTCGGGCACGTCCCCAGGAGCGGGTGTGCAGGAGGCAGCCGATCGATGTTTCTCTCTCATCAGTGTTTCTGACTCTCTATCCCTCTCCCTTCCTCTCTGTAAAAAAAAAAATCAATAAAATCTATTTTTAAAAAAACCCCAACAATCTCTTTGGCTTTAGTGTTGGAACTCCTCCTCACCCAGATTCCTATTCCATTTCTGTCCCTGCTTTATTCTCTGCTTATCTTTTTAGTAGGTAGGTTTGTATTGCATAAACATTGAAATGGTGTACTTCTCACAAAGCTCCATTTTGTTTATGTATTGATTGACATATAAAATCTCACTGAAAGTTCAAAACCTATTGAAATAATCCCTTCCATTTTGTAGTGAAGAAAGTAAAATCTAAGCCCTACTTGACTTCTAACAGTTATTTCCCTACCATGGGTCAGAGACTTTGAATTTATGCAAACATTTCCTCATATAACTGAGGTAATTCTGCAAAGTTACAGTTTGGGATTTCTCTCTTGCGTCTATGATGATTGTCCTGAGTTTTTTCCCTATGGTAACCACCTAAAATAATGTCACTAAAAGCTTATTCTAGATTTGATATAGTATCACCTACTGGAAATGATTCACTTAAGACCTAAGACCTTGATCCTCTACTCTTTGCTTCTATAGACTCTCCCAAACATGACATTTTATTTACTGCTTTCTGTCCCATGTATAATTTCTTTAGAGTTGATTTTTAAAAATAAGGAGTAGTTTAATTTTTCTTTTTGTTTTTGTTAATCTTCACCTGAGGATATTTTTTCCCATTGATTTTTAGAGTGTAAGGGGGTGGGGAGAGAGAAGCATTGATTTGTTGTTCCACTTACTTAGGCATTCTTTGGTTGATTCTTGTATGTGTCCTGACAGGAGCTCAAACCTGCAACCTTGGCGTATTGGGACAACACTCTAACCAACTGAGCTATGGGCCAGGGTTCTTTCTTTCCAATTGCAGTTGATGTTCAATATTATTTTACATTTGTTTCAGGTGTATAGCATATTGGTTAGGCAATTATAATTTACAACGTGATCCCCCTGATAATGCTAGTGCCCTCCTGGTACCATCCATAGTTATTACAATGTTATGGACCATATTCCCTATCATCCCCACAACTGTTTTGTAGCTTCTTAGCCCCTTCACCTTTTTCACCCCGTTCTCCCACCCCCTTCCCATCTGGCAACCCTTAGTTTGTTCTCTGCATCTATGAATCTGTTTTCTGTTATGTTGTGTTCTTTAAATTCTACATAAAAGTGACATCATATGGTATTTGTCTCTCTGTTTAACTTATTTCACTTGCAAGTGGTAAGATTTCATTCTTTTTTTATGGCCGAGTAATATTCCATTGTCTATATAGTTTTTTTTAATCCACTATTGATGGGTACTTGTGTGGCTTCCGAATTTGGGCTATTGTAAGAAACTCTGCATATATCTTTTCCAATTAGTGTTTTGGATTTCTTTGGATATATTCCCAGAAGTGGAAATACTGGGTTATGAAGTAGTTCTATTTTTAACTTTTTAAAGAACATCCACAGTTTTCCATAGTAACTATAACAATTTGCAATCCCATCAACAATACAAGTTGACATATACTTCACTTTCTTATACTATTTAAATTCTAAATCCAGGACTCTCTCAGTGAAGTCTAATATGTCTGTGGCCTGCCCCCTACTAAGTTTGTGCACTTACACAGCATGTTTACTATTTGTTAGTATTGTTTTTAATTGTCCCATATGTTAGTTATGTTTTAGCTACCAGCTTGAGGATATAGAGCATATTTTTATACCTGGAGTTTTCAACATAGGTATGAACATGCTATTTGTTGGTTGGTAAATAAAACGTTGGATCTCATATAGTATAATCATAATTGTGGATAAGAAATACACTCTGCAGTGATGAAACTTGTTATACTGAGGCAGAAGGTCCGAGTTCATTTACTTGATGTTTATTATCATTTTGTTAATTCTCTGAGGATATTTTTTCCCATTACTTTTCAGAGGGAGAGAGGAAGAGGAGAGAGAGAGAGAGAGAGAGAGAGAGAAACACTGATGTGAAAGAGACATTGGAGGGGGGGGCAGGAAAAAACCCACAACCTAGGTACGTGCCCCACGACACTGGTTTGTGGACTGATGGTCTAACCCAGTGATGGCGAACCTTTTGAGCTCGGCGTGTCAGCATTTTGAAAAACCCTAACTTAACTCTGATGCCGTGTCACATATAGAAATTTTTTGATATTTGCAACCATAGTAAAACAAAGACTTATATTTTTGATATTTATTTTACATATTTAAATGCCATTTAACAAAGAAAAATCAACCAAAAAAATGAGTTCGCGTGTCACCTCTGACACGTGTGTCATAGATTTGCCATCGCTGGTCTAACCACTGAGCAAGGAGGAGGAAGAGAGATAGAAACATCAATGAAAGAGAAACATCATCGATTGGCTGCCTCTTGTGGATCAAGTTCGAAACCCAGGCATGTGCCCTGACCGGGAATCGAACCCGTAACTACCTCGTTCATGGATCGATGCTCAACCACTGAGCCACACCAGCCCAGCTCAACTCCTTATTTTTGTTGTTGTTAATCCTCACCAGAGAATATTTTTTCCATTGATTTTTAGAGAGAGTAGAAGGGGGGGGGGGGACACTTTTGAATAAATATTGTTTATAAGAAATATTTTGAGGGTTAATTATCAACTTAGAGAACAAGCAGAACCCTGCCTCATTTTCACGTCCCAGTGTGTGTTAGATGTGCTTTACATCTGAACGCTGGGAGTTCTGGCGGCCTCCCTACTTGTGAACCTCACAGTCATTCACCCAAAGTCCTTTTGCTTCTCTTTTCTTAATCTCAAATTAATGTTCTTCTCTGTACCCCTTACTACAAATCTAATCTAGGCCATCCATTTCCTTGATTACTCCAACAGCCTCCTAATTGGTCCTACTGTCTTGCCCTCTTCCAGTCCACAGTATACACAGAGCAATATTTGTGCTACACAATTCTGGCTTTTTAATTCCCCCCACCCCCACCCCAGTGGTTCCTCAAGATAAAAATCTAAGCATTTTTAGGAAGGCCTACAAGGCTCTGTGGATAGGACCCTTGCTTACCTTTCTAAACTATGCAAATGTTGTCATCTTAACTCTGTTCCCATCTGTTCTACACGATTCAGCTTGGAGATCTCCATCAGAGCTTTCCTTAAATCTCTAGGCCAGGGGTTGGTAAACTGCATGGCCTGTTTTCTTTATGGCCTGTGGGCTAACAATGTTTTTTTATATGTGTAAAATATTTTAAAAAAATACATACAACAAAGACCATTTGTGGCTCAGACAGCATTAAACTGTTAAGCTTTGTAAGAGATGCGGTGCCTCATTCAGTTAGGTCACTGTCAGGTAGTATTGTGCCTGGCAGTGCACACTGCACCAATTTATCAAATATTTGACTAAATTTTATTTTTTAAATTTGTCCTAGAAAACAAGACACCCGGGCATGCTCTTCATGCTAATTCAGATGGGTAGTGAATATCTCATTTGCTTTTAAAAAGGATAGACACTTGCAGGATCAGGTTTAATACATTTGAACATGAGGCACAGGTTTCCAGGTGTATGTAAATACATCTTTATTTTCCATCTGCTTTTTGCTTTTTCCATCTCTTAATCCTTTTGGACAGGAATGAATGCTTGATTTCCTGTTGAAGCTTGAACATCCTTAAATAGAGTGTATGGTCTTTTTGGTTTTGTTCTTTTAAGAGCTGATCATCAGAATTCTAGGACTTATTGCAGTAAATATTGTATTTCCTTTTTACCCACCTACCATTAGCTAGTTGTTGCCTCCTAGGTCCTGGAGAGTTTTCTGTGGTTAAAGGATGCTTTTAATTTCTGTATCAACACAGACTCTCTTTGTTGGTTTCTCTGAAATAGTATTTTCTTCTTCTAGTGTGTCATTACACTCTCTTTTGGCTTTTGTTTCTGTCTCATTGAATAAACGTGGGTATTCAATGCGTCCCCTACGTACGCAGTGCTGGATCCGGGATTCCAGTCCTTGGCATTTAGGACGATCCATTAGGGGCTTATATGTGCGCATTTTCACTCCTTCTACAAAGGCACTGGTCTGCTTTATGACACAGGGCTTAACATTTCTCCATTCTATTACTTCATCCGTCTCTGTTCCTGTAATATGTGAAATCAGTCATTACATGAATACTTTACCACAATAGAATCACCTCCAAACTTTATATAAATCTACCTCCCCATAACCATGTATAATTTTGGTACTGATAGTTTTACCCGTGGATTTCCCTATCATACCTGTCTCACAGGGCACAGCAACAGACTCGAGTCCTTGCAGCATACTATACAACACGTGAGTCTTAACAGCTTGATTAGCCCACTGTTGTTGTAGGTAGGTTATATTGAACTCCTGAACCTCCTGGTCATAGAGCCACTTGATATTTTCAAACTTACAGTCATACAGGACTAGAGGAAATTCTACAGCCATACTAGAGAGAAGACAAAACAACATGAGAATACATAGCAGCCATCCAACGGTTCTTGAAAAACAAGGTTAGCTGGGTTAAAAGGAGGGGGAAAACTTTGTCAATATTAATTATCTAATAGTTAAGAAAATACAGCACTATCCCTAACCTTTCACAACATTATAACTAAAAAACAAACAACAAACCATGGGGCAACTGCTTGGTCTATACTGGGGTACATTTCAATGGTAACAAGTCACCTATAAGTGAATTCACTTGGCTCCACCATATGGCTATAAAATTTAAAACAGCTGGTGGTATTTTTCCAAACTAGTCAATTCTGCATAGTATGAAGAAACTTAAACATTTCACTGCTTACGAATGAGTTATTGGTCTGTCTGACCTCAGCCTGTTCTCAAAAGGAAAGTTAGCTGTTTTTCCTACTTTTCCTACCATTTCAGAAACTGAAAATTAGGGAAAATTCCAAAGTAGTAGTATGATTACTCCATAATACAAAACAAGCAAGATTTAAATATGAATAGTTTGAATGCTTACTGTTTAACTTTAGCAGAACCTAACAATACTTCTTAACATAAATTCAATGGGGGTAGGGGGATGTAGAAATGAATGTGCTTTTATTTAAGAGGCCTGGTCCAAACACTATTTCTTACTCCTGGGATAGGAGTGTAACAGGAGAAAATTCAAAGATACCACTCCCTCTTACATGTTCATAACATTTTACATGTTAGACTAAAAACTTCATGAAGACTCAGTGACTTAGTTATTCAGACAATTGTGGGAATAGAAAGATACATTAGAATATATTTCAAAACAATATAAAAGCAATGGCTGTTTTTAATATATATTTATACTTAAATTTACCTGTATTGAGGTTTCTGGGGATTTTTCTCTATGTTTAGCAGCTCATCGATAATCTCTGGCTTCTCCATTCCTTGGCCAATCAGAAAAAGGATAGCCATCATACAGCGGACTTGATGATAAAGGAACGCCTGGCCGGTCACTTCAAACTGACATAACTGAAAAGGTTCTTGCCATCTGTCCTCAGCCAGACTCTGGCCCACTAGCTGTACTTGAGCAGACAGAATAGTCCTCTGAAAATTAATCACTCCATTGGCTACATCCATTTTACATAAGTTCCTAAAATCATGTGTGCCGACATACTTCTGAGCTGCACAGTTCATGGTTACAATGTCTAAATCAGCACGAGGGAAAAAGTAGCGGTAAGTCCGCTCAAGACAACTGAACCTAGCACTGAAGCTGGGCTCTACAGGGGCCCAGGCCAATACGCGGATGTCTGGAGGGAGCACCCGATTGAGAATGTGAGTATAACGGATCTCTTTGGCATCATCGTTGACTTCATCTTTTAAATTAAAATCCTCTGAATCCCTGCCCTTCGGAAAGTGAGAACGAAGGTCAAGAGAAATCACCTGTGGAATTAGAGAAAGATAATTTGTTAGAGATACAAACAATGAGTCCTCAGTATGTACACCTAGAATATATTGGTATCGCTTGCTTTGAGAAACAGCTTAGTGGTCCTTACCTGCCCAAAGGCACTAACTCCTTTGTCTGTTCGCCCGCACCGGTGATACTTGGATGTCTGTCTGCTTTCTACTAGCCGAGTCTTCGTTAGAGCCTCAAACAGTTTCTCCTCAATAGTGTTGTCTGTGTTTTCCTGACTGGCAAAGCCCTGGTATCCCCAGCCCAGATAGGCTATCTTTAGGGCTACATGTCTTTGACCATGAGCACTGAAGTCAAATGCACGCTTAGCTTTTCTAGCTCCTGAAGAATTTTCTCTAGCATTTGAGTCCTTTGTGTTGGCCTGTTCTTTTTTAAGTCTTTCTATCTCCTGCTCTAGTTCTTGTATTCTTTTTAGGAGTTGGTCAGTCTGGGTTCTGTCTGTGTCATTTTCAGCCATGATAAGACAACTCCAGGAATAAATGAATCATAAGGGTCCGCACTACCTGAAAAAAGGGTAAAAAGGATACAGTTTTAGTGTTGGTTCCTTTGATCATGTCAGTAGCTTTCAATTATGTTCAAATAGAATCTAAGAGTTAATTTAATGCCTTAAGTAGACTTTTGCTTTGCCCAGGGATACAAGATTACCTTGATTATTAGGGTTGACCATCCACAGGTGATATTCTTTTTCATCTGTGTAGCCAATTTAAAGGGGAAAAGGAAAGTAGTATCAAATGTTTGGCTAGCATTGTTAAGGTTTCAATCGTCAGAATTTAGGGAAAATGACTGTAAATGTCATATCTCTATTCTGTAGCTGAGATGATTAGGGACTGTTGTTACTGATATTTTCCCCCTAAAACATTTCCTTTTGACTTCTCATTACATGTGTTGAATCTTTCCCATCAAAATCTGTTGATATGGCCCTGGTGGTGTGGCTCAGTTGGTTGGAATATCATTCTGTACACCAAAAATGTGGCAGGTTTGATTCCTGGTCAGGGCACATATCCAGGTTGTGGGTTCGATCTCTGGTCATGGCACATGTGGAAGGTAACCGATCAATGTTCTCTTTCTTGCCCTTCCTCTCTTTAAAAGTTTTTAAAAAGAGAGATCTTTTGATATGGAATATATGTCTACTGTGAGTGTCTATCGCTTTCCAGTATCAGATAAAACTAGTAGCTTACATGTCCTGTCATCTAATACGAATTTCTGTCTTAAAGGTGGTACAATAGAAGCTAGCCTGATTGAAGAAATTTGTCAATGATTGTACTTTATATTGGAAGTAGAACCTGGAGTCAAGATTTTCCCACTTTAAACCATTTTGATGGCAGAAAGAAGGTAATTAAGCATCGTGATCCTTTTTTAAAGTAAAATTTAATGCATGTTCTGAAAAAAAAAAATTATCTGAGGACAACTGTACTACATCCTTAAAAATGGTACTAGATAATCTATGACTGCTGGCTATTTTAGGTAATAGAAGATCATCTACACATCTGTACTAAGGCTGACTATGTAATTTAAGTCTGGGTAGCTCGTTTTGTTTTTTGTCCTTTGAGTTTCTATATCTATGATAGATTAAAAGTTTACATTTAAAACATATAACTATAAAAGTGCTAGAAGAAAACATGAAATAACTGTTAAAATCTTAAGAGTGGGAAAGGGCATTTATGCTTGCACAAGTATGTAAAAATTTGTAAGATACACATTGTAACATTCATTTTTTAACAACAAAAGACTGTAAGCCTACAATAAATCAATCATGGACTAGCTGAAAAATTACAGTACATCCATACATTGTAATTCTATGCAACGTACTAGCTGTGTAATCTTGGGCTAAGGTATTTCATCTCTCTGACTCTGTGAAAAGATAATCACAGTACCTACCCGGTTATGAGGATTGCATGAATGAATACTAGTATAAAGCACACAGAACAGTGTTGGATACATGAAGTGTCCTTCTCAGTACAAGTTACATAATGGTCATTAAGCCCAATGCCCTACATCATGTAATCTTAAGCTTTTCTTATGCTAAAACTCACCTGTCCTGTCCTGTGAGCTACTAAAGGTGGCAAGGGCTAGCAGGCAGTAGAAAGTAGGAGTGAATAAGAAGAGGGTGGAAATGAAAGCAGGATTCTCCAGCCCAGCTGGTGTGGCTCAGTGGTTGAGCATCATCCTATGAACCAGGAGGTTAGGGTTTGATTCCCGGTCAGGCACAAACTGGGGTTGTGGGCTTGATCTGATCCCCAGTAGGGGGCCTGTAGGAGGCAGTCGACCGAACATCTCTCATCATTGATGTTTCTCTCTTTCCCTTCCTCTCTGAAATCAATAAAAATGTATTAAAAAAACACACAAGAGACCAATATTTGAATGTTTTAAAAAATAAAGCAGGGTTCTCTAGAACTCAGTTAATGCTCCTGCAAACTGTTCCCATACTATCTTGTACTAATCTGTAATATCTAACTATTACAGTTATGATTGCCTTAGCTATTTTTCATTTCACTGACAAAAAGGGAGTGAACAGTTTTTGAGATAGAAATTTATTATTAGAAAACTGATCAGTGTTTTCTCTTGCAGAAGGCCCTCCAATGTGAGGGAAGCAATGGAGGAACTCATGGGACCTAGTGGACAAAACTGGGCCAATATGGATCCAGAAGAACAAATGTTAGCGGCTGCTACAGCTTTCACCCAGATTTGTGCAGGGCAGGGTGAGGGAGATGTCAGGAGAGAAGCCTGGCCTACCCAATATGATGCTTACAGCAAAGCTTCAGGAACCCAATATCCCTACAGCAAAGCTTCAGGAACCCAATACGATCCCTACAGCAAAGCTTCAATAACCCCAGGAAAGCAACATGCTCTTCCCATGCAACTGCAGTACCCACATGCGAAAAGTAACGTCACCTCAGAAACAGTCTCAGAGGCCTCCCAGAGACTCCGCAAGCCAGTGATGAAGAGAAAGGTGCTGCGTAGGAAGCCCGATGGGGAAGTATTAGTGACAGATGAGTCCATTATCAGTGAATCAGAGTCTGGTACAGAAATTGATATGGATCTCTGGGCTTTAAGACAAAGGCTGATGAACCTTCAGTTCCCGAAAGACAGCGAGTCCCCTGTTGATACTTCAGAAAAACTTAATCTACCATATGAATACCAAGATCAGCTCAATGGCTATCTACAAAGAGAAGGAATGGGCCCTCCAGCTTATGAACAAGACCTGATAGTTGCCAGCCGACCAAAGTCCTTTATTCTCCCAAGGCTGGACCAGTTAAGCCGAAACCGGGGCAAGATAGACCGGGTAGCCCGCTATTTTGAGTACAAACGAGACTGGGACTCCATGCGATTACCTGGTGAAGACCATAGGAAGGAATTACGCTGGGGTGTCCGAGAGCAGATGCTTTGTCGAGCAGAACCCCAGTCCAAGCCTCAGCACATATATGTTCCGAACAATTATCTAGTACCAACTGAAAAGAAAAGATCTGCCCTTTGTTGGGGTATTCGTTGTGACCTTGCAAATGGTGTCATGCCCAGGAAGCTTCCCTTCCCTCTTTCTCCGTCTTAAGTCTTTTTTTTTTTAACCTCTCACAGGATTGTTTGGGATAACATGGCATTTTATATCTTTTATTTAAATAGAAACAACTAGAAAGACCATGGTACATTATAGAGTAAGGACTTCACCCATCATTGGTTTTTCCTAGGAATATATCACACTGGTATCAGGTGCCACTTAACTGCCAAATTACCACTCTCAAACCCAGCAATGCAAGAGAAGTCACACCAGAGGAAGAAAACACCTGGTCTCTACTGTCAGATTAGTAAGCAAAGTCAGCTAACACTGTTTCTGCTCTATATTCTCTTTACCTTTGACCAGCGTGAGTTGCTGTTTTTAATAGTGTGTTTTTAAAGTTGCTGGGCATTAAGCTTATCCATTAAAGAATTTTGGAAATTTGTGGACTTGACCTCGTTTTTACTTAAATACTTGCCAAAGTAAGACGATCTCAAACCTGGGTTATAAGTTTGCTTCCAGTTGTACTCCCCATCATACTCTCATCGCCTAAACAATGCGAGCCAGAGGGAAGGAACAAAACCTGCCCTTCACACACAAACCTAAAGGAAAGAAGAAAGGAACAGCACAGCTGTCCTCTATTAGGAAATCCAGAGAACTGTATTAAATATCTTTTTAATAGGTGCTCAACAGCCGCACTATTTGACATACAGAATTCTAGCGCAAGCTTTGTTTCAAAATTATTGAAATGTTTTGCCCGAACTTTTATAAGGTGCCACTGAGGTTGTCTTAGAAATATGCCTGTCACTTGATGGCTATTCCCACTCTGCAACAGAACTTCAAACTGCTAACATCTGGAACTAGATGCAGACAAAAAAAGTGAATCTGATCTATTTGGGTACAAACCAAAACACTAATTCTGCTCGCTTACATTGGATCTTCATGTTCTTGACTAATCCAGGGGTGGGCAAACTTTTTGACTAAGGGCCACAGTGGGTTCTTAAACTGGACCGGAGGGCCGGAACAAAAGCATGGATGGAGTGTTTGTGTGAACTAATATAAATTCAAAGTAAACATCATTACATAAAAGGGTACGGTCTTTTTTTTTTTTTAGTTTTATTCATTTCAAACGGGCCAGATCTGGCCCACGGGCTGTAGTTTGCCCACGGCTGCAATCCAATGAGGAACATCTACAAACTGAAGATTGTCTATTTTAACATAAGACAAGAGTAGTGATAGCAGAAATAGTTTGCTAGTTCAAAGAAAAACAGCTATGTGACAAAAATGAATAACCTTGACCTATCTGCTAAAATACATTTTCTCCTTAATGTTTAAGCTACACCATTCATTCACTCAGTTCCACCTCTAGGCATTTGTCAGCAAAATAATCAGTGACTCAAAGACATGTACTGCAAGTAAGTAAAAACTGCAAGCCACAATGGTGAGGTTATTGAGTAGAACATAAGTCAATGAGAATCATGGGAAGCTAATGGGAAATGCAAATTAAGTGAAAAATTATGCAGTAGAATCTCAGTCTTATACTCCCCCCCCCCCCCCCCAACAGACACACAGCACAAGGAAAGATTAAAACCTAACACTGGGTAGTGAGATTAAAGGTAGTTTTTATTTTCTTTAAATCTATATATTTTTAAGAGTTAAACGCCACATATTTTTATATGCAAATTACAGCAAAATGCTCAAATGATTTACCTTTATATATCTCAAAGCCCAAATCGGAAAGTTTTCGAAGTGATTATCTAGTTCAACCCTTTATTTAACCAAAGAACCAGTCCAAAGGGTGTAAGCGCGGAGTAATGAGATTTGTGGCTAAAGGAGGAGGAGAGCCCCAGACGCCTGAGTCAGTACAGCGCTTTGTCCAGGACATCACACCCTTCTCAGGGTAAAGTACAGTTCCCGAGGACACCTAACACCGGAAGGGGGCTGCCAAATGACCACACACAGGTATTCGTGCGTGCGCCACGCATTGCCAGTAAGCACTAAAGCAGTCATTGTGTTGAACTTTTTTAAAGTTAAAAAGATTTTAATCTCGAAAATATTAGTAACTAGTGGAGTAGTAGAAAGGGCATTCCCATGATAAATTTAACTCTAAATCAACGAGGGAAGGAGGGGGTAATACCCACAGGATCAGAAAACCGGAACCTCTGATCACTAATATCGGAGAGCAATCCCCCAAACGACCCGAAAAATGTCGCCATGCCTTCCTCCCACCCCACAACCTACCGGGATCCCGCCCAGTACCAGCATTTTGTTTTATGAGCAAACAACTCTCACCGAGGCAGCAGAGGCTTCACTCCACAGTCCAAGGACCCGCTAAGAATCGAATTCAAGTAACAGCTCCTCCTGTGGCGAGTTTCCGCGAGGAGCTCCAAGAAGCACTAAACACACACACAGGTCCCACTCCCGTAAACCAGCACTTTCCTGGAAAGATCGAGGTATGAAAAGAGAGCGGGGAAGAGAGAAACGTCCAACTACTTGTCCATTCGTCCGTTCCTCTTCTGTAGGACCCAGAAAAAAACCCACCCCCCACGCCCCACGTTTACATTCCGATCGTGGGCCAAGAGGCTTTTCGCGAGACAGGAAGCTGTCAATTTGCGTTTCCCGGGCGCGCTCGGGGGCTCATGGGAGTTGTAGTCCAGCTTTGTGGGAAATGTAGTTCTAAGAGCTGGGGTGCAAGCTTGACGTGGAAACCAGCCTAGTGTTTCCCACCACCGTTTCTCCACCTCAGGCCTGGCATAGTACAAGAACAAAGAGACAAATGGTAGTGCGCTAAAATAATAGATCAGTAACCAAAGGCCTGCCACCTTTATACGAAAATTAAAAGAACCCGGCTCTGGCTCAAGTATATACCTATTTAAATTCGTAGAAAGTTACCACTGCGAGACAAAACAAGAGGAAAAAGAAAACAGACAAAAAAAAGTTTACTACTAGAACCCAATGTAAGAGCTGAACAGGATTTAACAGCTGGGAATCTGGCTTCAGCACCACGGAGAGAGTGTAACTAGGTTTTTCCAGGGACTGATCCAAATCTCAAGATTCCAGTTAGAAAAAAAAAAGGGGGGGGGGGGAATCTGGTTCTTTTGTCAAAGTCCAGCAGTCAGTAGAAGGATTATATCCCAGATTATGCGGTGCCGGGAGGAGGTGGTGGCTGTACCACGAGGGACAGGTTTCCCAGGATCGCTTTAGCTAGGGCTCACATCAGAATTAGAATTACAACGAACATAAGCCGGTCTCTGCATCCACCGCGCTGGACTTCAGTTGTCAGATGAAACGTACCCTTTTTGACCATCCATTTTCCCAGCAGTTCAGAGCCTTTCCGACTTCTTGTCACCTAGAAGCGGAAATCTAGGGGGAGGGGGTGAGGGAGTCGGGGCGGGGGGGTGGGAGCTTGACGCGGGGCGGGGGTCCAGCCTGACTACCTAGGAAATGACCTGGGGAGTGAGTAATGGGGTGAGGGACGTAGGACGCCCCCATCAGTATGAAGATTGTTACTGCTCAGAACCTCAAGCTGCGGTGACCTTATCCGAGCTCAGCCGCGGGCGCGTGTCCCCTGCGACGGCGCCCCTCCCCGGCTTCAGCACCCGGCGCGGTGCGGGGCTGGCCAATCGGCAGCCGGGCTGACACTGTTCTCCCGCGGCCCCTCCTCCCCCGACCTCCCCGGACCCCCAACCAACCCCGCTCCTCCCGGGACACCGCCCCCCCGCTGCTCCCGGGAGCCCAGGCGCCTGCGCCGGCGGTGGTCGCGGCACGTGAGCCGGCCCCGGAGGAAGCCCATTGGCCGCTGGGCGCCGTCCGCCCTGCCTCCCGCGCTGGACGCACGTGCTGGGGTCGGAGCGGCGATCGCAGCCATGGCGTCGTCACTTTGGGGAGGCGAACCGGGGGCGGCAGAGAGCGAGCACCTGAACAGCCACGTAACCGCCACTAACCCGGAGGGCAGAGGGGCGGGGGCCGGGGCTGCACTCCCAGGGGAGATCTGCGGGGCGGGGGGTGGGGGGGGGGGCGGCGGGACTTGGGGGGGCAGTGGAGTGTCCAGTGGTGGAGGGGAGAGGTGGAGTGGCAAGGACTTGGAAGAAGACCCCGGAAAAGGAGACCCAGAGAGAGACAAGACCTTTGGATTGAAAGGGCAAAATGAAGACACCTGGCAGCCCCGGGAGGGCAAGCAGGTGGTAGTCCCAACCCGACCCCGAATTTTCTCCTCTCCCACTTGGATCCTTAAGCCTCGCTAGCTTCCTCCCATTCATCCACCTACCAACGCGCTTTCCTGCCACCATCCTTGGGTTGCGTGCGATCCCCCAAGGGACTGTCACGCTTAGAGTGGAGGGGCCGCAGAAAGTCTCCCCCAGTTTTAGGGCAACTCATGCAGAACTGTTCCCGAAAGGAATCTGCACCTACCATTGCACAGGAAGCAGTATTGGGTGGTCTTTCCTGCGTCCCTTCCAGCTCCTGTTAGGGGTAGCATGGGGCTTCTTGAAGCCCTGCTTGCTAATATCGGTTGAAATCCGTGTCTTTCGCTAGTTTTCAAACCTCATCCACCCCCGGAAGAACCTTCGGGGAGTTAAGAATACGACAGTCCCAAACCTAGGTAAGTGCTGTAGGGTAAAGCAGATTGTTCTCAATGAAAGACAGATGCGTTCCTCGTGTCCCTGGCAACTGATACACATTTGGCTCCCTTAACTTAGTATTCCAGGCCCTCCAGTCTTTTTTTTAATGTAATTTTTTTTTTTTTTTTTTACTGATTTCAGAGTGGAAGGGAGAGAGAGAGAAACATCAATGATGAGAGAGAATCATTGATCGGCTGCCTCCTGCATGCCCCCTACTGGGGATCCAGCCTGCAACCCAGGCATGTACCCTTGACCGGAATCGAAACTGGGACCCTTCAGTCCATAGGCGGACGCTCTATCCACTGAGCCAAACCAGCCAGGGTTCGAGGTCCTCCAGTCTTTTTACCAACTCCTCCCTTGGACAACCCTTGCTGCCAGCGCACGCTGTGAAGTCGGCCAGAGAAGTTGGGATAAGAGACTTTACATTTCTGCTCAGCACTTAACCTTTACACCTGTTGTTTCTCTTCCACCCTTTTTAGATGATTCTATGAACAACACAGAAGAAGATGAAGTAGATGTAGGTAGGAGATAAATCCATCTGCCTGTATCCACTAGCATTCTGCTTCAGCCACTCATGGCTGTCATAATGTGAACAATGTATTGGAGAACTGTCGTTACTTCTCTGTCTTTATAAGGAGTGAATAAAAGGAGAAATACTAGATTAGGAGTGGGGACTATTTCTAGAGGAAGCTGCGATGGGAAATGTAGGAATAGGCTGTCTTAGCGGTCGGCAAACTCATTAGTCAACAGAGCCAAATATCAACAGTACAACGATTGAAATTTCTTTTGACAGCCAAATTTTTTAAACTTAAACTATATAGGTAGGTACATTGCTATTAACTTAATTAGGGTACTCCTAAGGCTTAGGAAGAGCCACACGCAAGAGGCCAAAGAGCCGCATGTGGCTCGCGAGCCGCAGTTTGCCGACCACGTGCAGTTAACCGCTAAGACTTTCCAGCCGGCAAGGAAAAATTAGGTCTGGTGGTGAGGGATGTAGACTTGCTTGAAGTTAGAGGTTGGTATAGCAGCCGAGCATAAGAAACTGGGTCCTCATGAAAAAAAGGAATTCTCAGTGCTGTGTCATTTTTTCTTTTTTTAGAAGAAAGAGTAGGAGCAGTTGCTTGATATACACAGAATGGAGGGAGCAATTATTAGCTGTCATTTAGGAAGCCTGAGTCCCCCCCTGCAGTATCCCCTTTTTTATTCTCCCTTTTGTAGTGGATTTGGCTTCCAGTTCACTCTTAAACAAGTTAATCCGACAGTCCTTAGTAGAATCCAGTCATCGAGTCGAAGTCTTACAAAAGGATCCCAGCTCTCCACTCTACTCAGTGAAAACATTTGAAGAGCTACGGCTGTGAGTACTTTCTTTTTTAAAAAATATATTTTATTGATTTTTTTCAGAGGAAGGGAGAGGGATAGAGAGTTAGAAACATCGATGAGAGAGAAACATCGATCAGCTGCCTCCTGCACACCTCCTACTGGGGATGTGCCTGCAACCAAGGTACATGCCCTTGACCGGAATCGAACCTGGGACCTTTCAGTCCGCAGACCGACACTGAGCCAAACCAGTTTGGGCAGGCTGTGAGTACTTTCACTATTGGTGGGAAGATGCTGGGAAGCATAGCACAGAACAAACTCACCTGCTAATAATAAAACCACCAGGATCTCCTTTGTGTTTAATCAAATATTAAAATAAAACGCATACATTTTGCGTGCAACTAAAATATAGCTCAGAGGGGAACACTGGGATCCCTGCATTGTTCAACAAATTGAGAACGTTTGTTTTTTAAATATATATTTTTATTGACTTCAGAGAGGAAGGGAGAGGGAGAGGTAGAAACATCAATGATGAGAGAGAACCATTGACTGGCTGCCTCCTGCACGCCCCCTACTGGGGATCAAGCCCGCAACCTGGGCATGTGCCCTGGCCGGGAATCGAACCCTGATCTCCTGCTTTATGGGTCTGCATTCAACCGCTGAGCCACACTGGCTGGATGAGAACATTTCTGATGGTAAAACATTTTCATCTTGCTGTGCTAAGGGAGACAGCTAAGCCATATTACTACTTCTCTGTAGCAGAATACAGATAGGGGAACACTGATGACCCAGATACCCTCCCCCACCCCTTTAGATGAATTATAAGCTTTTCTCTTTCTAATTATATTTAGTTTCAAATGGCATTAAAATGAATATCTTTCCCAAATGGGTGTGCATTTCTTAGGGATTTGTCAGTTGGCATTAAGGAAATGTAGTTTACCGATATGGACTTACGTAAAGAGGAAAACTCCAAAATCCCAGTGTCCAGACATTTTCTAAACGAGAGGAGAAGCCTACCTATGATTAAAAGCTGGCTGAGCATCCTCCCGTGCCCCAAAAGGTTGCCGGTTCGATTCCCAGTCAGGGCACCCAAAAGGAAAAAAGTAATCTACCAACTAACCTGCCAGTTAAGCACATCAAACCGTGTGTGCTATGGAAGATGGAAGTGTTCCAGCCCACTCCGCTTTTCCTCTCTCTAACATCTGTCATGAAACCCCAGGGAAAAAGCACTTAAAAATACTGGCTCAGAAGGATGAGGTGATAGTGTCTTCTGCTCTGAGACAGAATTGACAAAAGAACCACCTAAATAGCTGGCCAGCGTGGCCCAGTGGTTGAGCGTTGACCTGTGGGCCAGGAGGTCACGGTTCGATTCCCCGACAGGGCACATGCCCGGGTTGCAGGCTAGATCTCCCTTAGGGGACGTGCAGGAGGCAGCCAATCAATGATTCTCCCATCATCGATGTTTCTATCTCCCTCTCCATTCCTCTCTGAAATATATATACACACACACACACACACACATACACACATCCATACATACAGTGGGGCCTTGACTTACGAGTATCCAGACTAACGAGTTTTTTGAGATACCAGCTGTCTCTCTGCCGATTTTTTGCATTAAGTTGATAGAGTAATTTGAGTTAACGAGCTCCTTAACGAGCTTGGTCTCGGAACGAATTAAACTCGTAAGTCAAGGCCCCACTGTGTGTGTGTGTGTGTGTGTGTGTGTGTATAAATTATATATATATATAAATATATATATATTTATTTTTTAAGAATCACCTGAATAAATTTGTCTTCTCTGAAAATAGCGGTTAAAACATCAAAACCTGTCATTCATTGAGAAGAATTAAATAATAAATGTCACGTAGTTTCCTGCTTATGTGGGAAAGAAAACTCTTTCTGGCAGATTGACATACTTCTGTCAGACGAGTTTTTTCCCTTACACTTGTTTCAACGGAAAGTCCTATGACTGTCCTCATCTTAGGCTTATGACAGAGCTCCCTATTTTGGGGGTCCGCCTGTGCAGGCATGATTGTATATGTTTGGGGGTTGAGGGGAAAATGATATACTTCTAAATCTTTCGTTGGAAGCTCAGTTACCAGGGGGCTTGCTTTAGAAGGGCACCTCTCAAGTTTGCATTTCTGAGGCTACTCACCGATCCTGGACTGTTAAGTGTTCGATTTTTTTTTTTTTTTTTTGACAGAAAGGAAGAGTTGCTAAAAGGGATCTACGCAATGGGGTTCAATCGACCATCCAAAATCCAAGAGATGGCGCTCCCTATGATGCTGGCACACCCGTGAGTCTCCGGGTGCCGTGTTCCCGCCGGGCCATTGTTAGTCTCTGATAGTCAGTCTGTGCCCAGCGGTCTCCTCTTTCCTACAGACCCCAGAACCTCATAGCCCAGAGCCAGTCTGGAACAGGAAAGACAGCTGCCTTTGTCCTGGCCATGCTGAGCAGGGTCGACACCTCAGAACCCTTCCCACAGGTAAGGAGAGGCTGCGAGAGAGACGGGATTGCTTTCGTTGTCAACGAGATTTCAGTAACAGACGATATTGCTGGAATGAGATGATATTGAGAATAGACATTCTTTCATAACATTGTAGAGTACTGGGACAGGGTTTGTAGTGTAGTTTGTTTCCAATCCCAGCCCTCTCCTTACCAGCTGAATGTCTTAGACAAGGTAGCACATCTCTCCGAGTCTGTCTCGTCTGTGAAGGTAACATCTAGAAAGGCCTGGATTGTAGTTGTTCTGTTCACCCTGAATCCCAACACCATGCACAGCGCCTAACTCGGAGAAACCACTCATTAAGCACCGAATGAGTGAGCGAAGGAGTGAGTGAATGAGTGACTGAATGGATGAACGAATGAGTGAATGAATGGATGAAGACTCACCTCACAGGATCGTCCTGCAGATTAAATGAATAGTTTCATTTTTAGCACCGTGCTTGGTAGGAGGTGAGTATTCTGCCAGGGATGTAGTCAGATCCAGCAGGGAACGTTCTGGAAAGTGGCAGAATTTTCACAGCTGGCAGGCGGCGATGAGGACCCCACGCCAGCTGTGATTTGTTGTGTCACCCTCTTTTTTGATTGCCAGCCTCCTTTCATTCCATTCTGACCCCACAAAAAAAGTGTAACCCCGTAACCTGTGTGTCTTCATGACCCTTCAGGGAGGGGGACCTTAAAGGCAGCTGTCTTTCCATCCTTCCGCTCCTTCTCCCCTCCCACACTCAGCATTCACCTCACATTGTTGAGCCGATAAATTGGATTTGATTCAAAATATTTGTATCCAACCCAAACCTCCAGTTTCCCTTCTGTGCCCCTCTCGGTACACATTTCAATTGTGTGTGAAATTTGTGCGATGGCTTACAGGGACCCCCTTCGCTCTCCCTCACAGTGCCTCTGCCTGGCTCCTACGTACGAATTGGCTCTGCAGACTGGCCGTGTGGTTGAACAGATGGGAAAATTCTGTGTGGATGTTCAAGTGATGTACGCCATTCGAGGGAACCCAAGTATGTGCCTTGAAGCTGGTCTTGGCCGGTGGTGTCAGCCCCGAGTCCACCGCTAACCAGCATGTTCTATAACATCTCTGCTTCCGTATCTCTAAAGTGGGGCCCGAGAGGCACCTGCTCACCGGGCTGGTGTCAGAGTGAAGCGCAGGGATATGGACAAAGCGCTGTGCACACGCCTGGTGCCCGAGGACCCTCATGGCCACTGTTTCCGCCTCCTGCAGGAGGACGCGTTTGCATTTTCTTTTCTCTGACGCTCGCTTGTTTGGCGCAGGGCAGCTTTTACTGTTTAACTTTTTCATTAGAGTATTGCATGTGGGTAAGCAGGAAAAATACCTTTAAGACACAGATTAGGCCAGGGGTCCTCAAACTTTTTAAACAGGGGGCCAGTTCACTGTCCCTCAGACTGTTGGAGGGCCGGACTATAGTTAAAAAAAAAAAACTATGAACAAATTCCTATGCACACTGCACATATCTTATTTTGAAGTAAAAAAACAAAACGGGAACAAATACAATATTTGTATTTGCATGTGGCCCGTGGGCCGTAGTTTGAGGACCCCTGGATTAGGCGGTGAAAGTGAAAGTTGTTCTTCCTTGTTCCCCAAAACTTGCTTCCAAAAGGAACTACAGTTCTGTTAACAGTCTTTTGTGGTGGTTTTCTTAATATATTTTTATTGATTTGAGAGAGGGAGAGAGAGAGAGAAACATCAATGATGAGAGAGAATCACTGATCAGCTGCCTCCTGTACACCCTCTGCTGGGGAGCGAGCTGCAACCTGCGTCTGTGCCCTGACCGGGAATCGAACCGTGACCTCCTGGTTCATAGATTGATGCTCAACCACGGAGCCACACCAGCCGGGCAATCGACCTATGTTTTGTGCTTTTTTTTTTAGAGTGTTTACAAAAACCGGGATATTTTTTTCATAACGGTCACACACTTCCATGTTTTGGGCATCTTTCCATATCAGTCCATGTCGCCCTACTTCATGCTTTTGACCAGCTGCATAATACGTCATCACTTATTACAGGTGACCTGCTGATAGACAGGGTGCTGGTTTTCCATGCGGGGAGGGTGCGTGGGGTTTTCACAGCTGTGCCGGTATTTCTCCAGGGTGGGTGGGCTTGCTGCGGGTGGCTTTTTAAATGAGTCAGATATGCAGGGTATTATCATTGCCATAAAACTCGGGAACGTATGTAAAAACTCTGGGCATTTCAAAAGCACAGTGACCTCAGGGCTCGCGCTTGGGCAGCCCTGAGGCCAGTGATGGCGAACCTATGACACGCATGTCAGAGGCGACACGCGAACTCATTCTTTTGGTTGATTTTTCTTTGTTAAGTGGCATTTAAACATATAAAATAAATATCAAAAATATAAGTCTTTGTTTTACTATGGTTGCAAAGATCAAAAAATTTCTGTATGTGGCACGGCACCAGAGTTAAGTTAGGGTTTTTCAAAATCCTGACACGCCGAGCTCAAAAGGTTCGCCATCGCTGCACTTAGGCAATGCACGTGGGGTCAGAGTCCTGTGTGGCCTTGCCCTGCGCCGTGGGCTGTGCCTCTGAAGGAGCCCTACAAACCCTCCTCTCCCAGTTCCCAGGAGCGTGGACATCACCCAGCAGATTATCATCGGCACTCCGGGGACTGTCCTGGATTGGTACTTCAAGCGGAAATTAATTGACTTGAGCAAGATCCGTGTGTTTGTCCTGGACGAAGCAGACGTGATGATCGCCACACAAGGGTTCTCAGATCAGAGCATTCGGATCCAGAGGTAATCCGCACCTCCACCCTCCCTCCCTGGGTCTTTTGTCCAGAGGAGAAACTGCCTCTGTCTGCTGCTCCTGCTTGGCTTACTGCTCAGTTCCCCACCTCCTTCACCTTTGAACAAAGTCCCCGCCTCCTCAGGGCCCTCCGGCCGCTGTCATTTCCCACCTTCCTTCCCGACTGCTCTCCTTGTGCGCCCTGGGCTTACGTTAGAGATCAATCCATAGACAGGGTTTTGCTCCAGAATTTGCCAGTATTTTTTTTTAAATTGGGAGCAAAGTCCTAAAGAGAATTTGTTGAAATCTGATAGAGCTACTGGAAGGTTGTGGTGGGCAGGTAAGGGCATAGAGAAGACATAACTGGGATCGGGAGCCTAGTAGTCTAGTTCTGACTTTGCCTGTAATGTCTGCGCTCTTCCTGCTGCAAACGCAGTTAGTCGTGGCCGCTGCTGAGAGCTGGAGGCCCTGCATGGATAGAAAGCACGTGTAAATTTTGCTCTCGAGCCCAGCCGGTGTGGCTCAGTGGTAGAGTGTGGACCTGCACCCCCGGTCAAGGCACATGCCCAGGTTGCTGGCTCTATCCCCGGCTGGGGAGGCGTGCAGGAGGCAGCCGATCGATGTTTCCCTTTCATCGGTGTTTCTATCTCTGTCTCCCTCTCCCTTCCTCTCTCTCTAAAAAAAAAAAATCAATAAAAATATATTTTAAAAAATTTTTGCTCTTGAGCTTCACGCTCAGTCTATGTGGTTTTCCAAAGTCTGGGTGGCAAGGAGGAGCAGGACGAGTTGCTCTGTGCGTGGAGGTGCCGCTGGCTGTAGGCACACCTGTACGCTGACCCCCTGAGCAGGTGTGTGGGGGGGTGGAGGAGGCAGCGCTGGTGGCAGCAGGCACGAAGCGCTTAGAGCTGCCTCCCCGGGTGAGTAGCACGGGTGGCAGGTCACAGCCTCCTTCCCGTCCCTCTCACAGGGCTCTATCCTCCGAGTGCCAGATGCTTCTCTTCTCGGCCACCTTTGAGGACTCCGTGTGGCAGTTTGCGGGGCGAATCATTCCCGACCCCAATGTTATCAAGTTGCGGAAAGAGGAGCTGACCCTGAACAACATCCGGCAGTACTACGTGCTGTGCGAGAGCCGGAAGGACAAGTACCAGGCGCTGTGCAACATCTACGGCGGCATCACCATCGGCCAGGCCATCATCTTCTGCCAGGTGCCTGCCGAGACACGTCTTCCGGGGCCCCGCCTCCTCCCTGCAGGCCGAGCGGGCACGGCGGCGCCCAGAGTGCGGTGTAGCCAGGCTCCGTGCTCGGCACTTCCTGTACATGGTGCAGTTCAGTGTCCAGAGCAGCTCTGAGTAGAGATGATGTGTATTTTGTGGGTGGAGCTGAGGAAGAATAAGTAATGGGGTGGGACTTCTGTATGTTACAGCGAGGGCATCCTTGTGTTAGAGGGGTGGCTTCTGCCCCTCCCTATGTGGGCTGATGTTGATGGTGGGGTTTCCCCAGACACCCTTTGCCAGATTAAGAATGTTCTGCCTCCCTCCCTAGCGTGCTGTGAGCGAAGCAGCCACTCAGCTCCTCACTGCTCACATCGAGCGCCTTCTGTCTTCATTTTTATCTTTTGCTCCCTGACATCCCCGGTGTGCGTGTGTTCCTTTTACTTCCTCACTCCCACGTGGACACTGAGCCCCACGGCAGCAGGGCCCCATCTGTCTTGCTCCCCTAGCCCTGCCCTAGAGTGCTCACCGGGCCCTGGCCCACACTGAGGGCGCGTTTGTAGGATAAAGGAAAACTCAGCTCTGCCACAGGCCAACCATGAACCTGGGGCAGGGTCCTCATGTCTTCAAGGTTGTTTTTTTTTTTTTTTAATTTTTTTAAATATATATTTTATTGATTTTTTTCAGAGAGGAAGGGAGAGAGATAGAGAGTTAGAAACATCGATGAGAGAGAAACATCGATCAGCCGCCTCCTGCACATCTCCCACTGGGGATGTGCCCGCAACCAACGTACATGTCCTTGACGGGAATCGAACCCGGGACCCTTCAGTCCGCAGGCTGACGCTCCATCCACTGAACAAAACCGGCTACGGCATTTTTTTTTAATTTTTAAAAATGAAATGAGACAACTACTTTGTCAGTTTATTGCGTGTAAAATTTTTATTTTATTTTAAAATAGATTTTTATTGATTTCAGAGAGGAAAGGAGAGGAAGAGAGAGAGAGAGAGAGAAACACCAATGATGAGAATCCTCCATCAGCTGCCTCCTGCACGCCCCCCACTGAGGATCAAGCCCGAAACCCGGGCATGTGCCCTGACTGGGAATCGAACCATGACCTCTGGTTCATAGGTCAACGCTCAACCACTGAGCCATGCCAGCTAGGCTACAGGTAAAGATTTTAGAAACATGCCCGGCATGCATGGAGCACTTGGAGAGTCTGACGTAGTCATTATTACGTCATCTCATGTTGTCATTGCACCAGCATGTGCGGGGCATGTCTCGCATCCGTTTCGTGGCTGAGGAGCCACAGCTGAGAGGCTGAGAGGATGAGACCCTTAGAAGCGCAGAATTCCAAGCCACACGCTCGTTCCTCCAGGCCAGCCCTTCCCGGCTCCGGCCCGCACCCATGGGCGTGGTGAACACAGCCCGTCTGCTTTAACTCGGGGGGCTGTGCCGGGCTCTGCTTTCTCATGTAGACTCGTCGAAACGCCAAGTGGCTGACTGTGGAGATGATGCAGGATGGCCACCAGGTGTCTTTGTTGAGCGGAGAGCTGACCGTGGATCAGCGGGCTTCCATCATCCAGAGGTTTCGGGATGGGAAAGAGAAAGTTCTTATAACCACCAATGTCTGTGCCCGAGGTACGTGTGTGTGTGTGTGTGTATGTGTATTTAAAGCCAAGTTTGTTGAGGTATAATTTATATCTGATAAAATTCACTTTTACGTATATGGTCCAATACACAGAATACAATGTACAGTTTACAATATATGAGCTTTGACAAACATACAGAGTCCTGTACCCATCGCTGTAGTCAAAATACAGAACATTGGCCGTCTACCCCTCAAAACTGAGCTGCTTGTAAGTCAGTCTCTGCCACTACTGGCCCCTGGCAACTACAGGTCAGATTTCGGTCTCCCTCTTGTCTCTTCCAGATACCATACAAATTAAATCTTACTCTCGGCAGCCCTTGCGGCCCACTTCTTCCACCTGCCATAATGCTTTGAGTTTATCAGAGCTGTTACAGGGATCAGTGGTTCATGCCTTGTTCTTGCTAAGTGGTCTTCCACCGAATGGATGTACCACAGTCAGTGCGTCCATTCATCCGCCGATGGCCACTTGGATGGTCTCCAGTGTGGGGCTACTTTGAATAAAGCTGTAATAAACACGCATGTGTAGGTCTCGTGCAGACGTATGTTTCCATGTCCCTTGGGCAAAACACCTAGGACGAGGATTTCTGGGTCATGTGGGAAGTGCATGTCTAGCTTTACAGCAGTGGTTCTCAACCTTCTGGCCCTTTAAATACAGTTCCTCATGTTGTGACCCAACCATAAAATTATTTTCATTGCTACTGTGATGAATCGTCATGTAAATATCTGATAGGCAGGATGGTCTTAGGCGACCCCTGTGAAAGGGTCGGTCGTTCAACCGCCAAAGGGGTTGCGACCCACAGGTTGAGAACCGCTGCTTTACAGGAAAGTGCCAAGGTTTTGTTCCCGAGTGCCTGCACCATTATTCATTTGCGCCAGCAGCGTAGGAGCGTTCCAGTTGCTCTGCATTCCTGTCAGCACTTGGTGTTGTCTTTTCCATTTTAGCCTTTCCAGGCCACGTTGTGTGGTATCTCGTGCTTTTAACTTGTGCTCCTAGTGACTAATGACGTTCATCTCTATGCGTTTTCAAGAGCAGGGACTTCCCACTTCCTTCATCCCTCCTGTATCCTTGCCCAGATCCCCCTCCTCAGACCCTGCTCCCTAATTCATTCTTAGTTCAGCAAACAGAACGGAGGACCTGCCCCGAGGGCTGAGCTTGGCGCTTTGGAGGAGTAGCCCGAAGAAGGCTGAGGTCCCTGCCTGGACCCTGGACTGTCTAGGCCAGTGTTGTCTTAACAGAAACGTTGGTATGGATGGAAACGTCCTGTTCTGTGGTGCCCACTGTCTCTCCTCTTCCAGGGATCGATGTGAAGCAGGTCACGATTGTGGTGAACTTTGACCTCCCTGTGAACCAGTTGGAGGAGCCAGAGTATGAGACCTACCTCCACCGCATCGGGCGGACCGGACGCTTTGGGAAAAAGGGCCTCGCCTTCAACATGATCGAGGTCGATAAGCTGCCGCTGCTCATGAAGATCCAGGACCACTTCAGTGAGTAGCACCAAACCCGCAGGAAGGGGGCTGGGGGCTGGGGGCCTGCGCACGTCGGCAGTGACGAGGCGGGGCGTGGACCCCAGTCCCGAGGAGGGGACAGGAGGGGACAGGAGGCTTCCGAGGCGCAGAGTTCCCGCTGTGAGACAGTCGCTCCGCACGTGGTCATTAAGTAGAACGCCTTAAATCTGTGTGAGCTCAGGTCTTTATACGCTATTGCTCATTCTGGGATCTGGAGCCGATTTTCATGTCCTGGAAAGAACCAACCTAAACCAGGTAGCAACGCTGTGGAGAGCGTACTCTGTCCCGGCTTCCTCTCTTACATTTTCTCCCCTTTTTCTCGCCCCACCTACCAGCCAGGACAGCCCTGCGTTCTGAGGCCGGGGGCCCTTCCCCCGGCCCCGTCTCAACTAGGCCAGCTCTGGGCTGGCAGGGTGATGTCCCTGAGATGGCCCCTTGTCAGTGACCCCCGGGCCCCGAAGCCCATGGGGACGCTGGGGAGCAGGGGAAGAGGAACCTCTCACCGTTTAGGACGGTGCCCCTTACCCTCGGTGAGAAGCAGTGGGCACCCCCCGGGGACACGCACAGAGGCACACGTGTGCAGTTTGGAATGTAAGTGTGTAAAGGGTTTGCAGACGGCCCTGTCCAGTCAGCTCAGTGGTCAGAGCGCCAGCCCAGGGACCAACGGGTTTTGGGCTTAATTTCCAGGTAGGGGTATGGACTCGATTGCAGGTTCGATCCCTGGCCCTGGTTGGGGTGCATGTGGGAGGCAACCAGTCGATGTGTCTCTCTCACATTGATTTTACTCTCTCTCCCCTCCTCCCTCCCTCCTACTCTTTCTCTAAAGATCAGTGGAAGAAAACATTCCCGGGTGGGAATTACACACACACACACACACACACACACACACAATAAAGGGTTTGCAGACTGGCCGCAGCACATCCGTGGACCCTTCAGGGACGCTGACTCAGCACCCTGTGTTAGGGTAGGGGCAGGGAGAACCATTCAGATCCACCGTGGCTGTGTGAGCTCCTGCAGACCTCGTCTGGGGAAGTGACTCAGCGGAGGAGCCTTCGTCCCTCCCTCTCCCTGTGGCCACCACTGACCCCTGGGGCTCAGCAGACCCCTTCCCGCCCCTCGCATGGGCCAAGGCCTTTTTCTGCCCCCTGGTACCCAGACCTGGCGCTCTGTTGCCTGGCGCCTAGGATGCTGCTTCAGGGGATCCCAGTGGCAGCTTAGATGCCAGCCCCTCCTCTCCTGAGCTAGAGAGCGCTCCTGCCCCCAGGCTCTCCACACAGGGTGTCGCAGGAGCGCACCTTCACGGGGGTCCCCGTCTTCAGAGTCGAGGTGCCATCCCTCCTCAGTGCTGCAGGGGTCCCGGAGCGGGATGGGGGGACATGGCATGCGGCCCGGGGTCAGGCTGGGTGCCCCCTTGTTCTTTCAGACAGCAGCATTAAGCAGCTCAACCCGGAAGACATGGACGAAATCGAAAAGATCGACTACTGAAGGGGGAACCTGGTCGTTTGTGACAGGTCCCCGAGGGGCTTAAAGGCAGCTTTTTATGTTGAGGCTTTTTTCACAGTGAAATTGTTACCTTTGGCAAAATAAACGGGAAGCCTTCCTTTTAAAGACCCGAAGTCTTTTTGAAACCACGTCGATGTGAAACACTGGAGATTTTTTTTTTTTTAAATAAAAAGGCAGCAGTATCTCCTACTCTCATCTTTTCCTAAGGCAACCGCCCTTGTGTGGGCTCCTGGGGTGTTTTTGGATTTCGTTGCAGTGGTTCTCAACCTTCCTCATGCCGCGACCCTTTCATACAGTTCCTCATGTTGTGGTGACCCCCAACCATAAAATTATTTTCGTTGCTACTTCATAACTGTCATGTTGCTACTGTTAGGAATCGTCATGTAAATATCTGATATGCAGGATGTATTTAGGCGACCCCTGTGAAAGGGTCGTTCGACCCCCCAAAGGGGTTGCGACCCACAGGTTGAGAACCACTGGTTTAGAGCATGAGCAGACAGATCATCCCTCCCGTGAGCCTCTCACGACGCCACCAGGTGGCGGCAGAGCTCCGTTTGGCCGTGCTGGGGATTGGAGCTGGTAGCGCATGACAAGCCGCACGTGGTCAGTCCCCTCGGCAAGCACGCTGGGCGCCACACACACACACACACACACACACACACACACACACACACACTCTGAAACCTTTACAAAGTAAAGCAATGTGGAAGCGAGAACTTTCTGCTTTTCTGATGTCTTATCTGACATACAGAATTCAAAAGGTTTTCCTATTTTGCTCCTGAATGCCTTCAGGGTAGAGAAGGTTTCATCCTCCCTCGGTTACTTAATGGTCCCTGGAATGTGGCCCCGCAGAGGCATTGCTTACAAGCAGGCAGGTGGGGTGGGGTGGGGAGGAGGGGGGGAGGAGCCTTTTTTAAAAAATAAGGTTTCAGGGAGCCCGAGGTTTTGCTTTTAAGGACTGTATTACAGGATGTGTCTCAGAATCCCGGACATTTCCCTGCAAGCCCCAGCGCGATGCGTTCTATTTCTCACATTTGCTCCTCAAAAGCCAACCCGGGCGCTTGAGAAAACGGGGACACGGGTGCTCCCCCAGCAAGCCGGAGCGGGTTTGCAGCCGGAGCCGGGCCGCTCTGTCCCAGACCGCCCCCGGCAGCCTCACCCCGACGGGGAGTAGATATATACCTACTCAATATATCTCTCTCTCGATATATTCCACATGCACGTCTCCCTGCCTAGGTTTTATCCCCACGAGCAGGACGTGGAAATACACGGAAGTCCCTCCGCAGCACTGTTTCTTGTGTACCCACCTGCTCCCAAACGCCAGGGAAAGGGAGATGCAGTGCTATCGTCATCTCAGAACTCAGAGTCCAGCAGCAGAGACGGGATGAGCCAGGGTTACCAGGGACGGTGTGCAGGCCGCAGTGGAGCGCAGAGGAGGGACGCCTGCCACCCTCTGGGCAGCTTCCAGAGGGCACTGCATCTCCTTACACCAAGGGGACTGCGTGGGACTCATCACGCCTTCTCACCGCGCGGGGTGCCACCCCGTTACCCGCCACGGGTCCCCCAAGGCGGTGCTCCAGACCCGGCTCACAGCCAGGATTGCCTGGAGAGCTCGGGAGAAGCACAGAATCCTCCCCCCACACACGATCGGAGGACAGAGCCCAGACACGCACGCCTGTGACGGAGCCCCAAGCGCAGGCAGAGCAGCAGGTAAGAGAGGAGACACGGAGGCAAAGAAGGCCCGTGACGGAGTCTGCAGCCAGCGGGGCCACCCCTCTGAATGTCCACCTGGGTTCTCCTTACCCTGCGTCTCTCGGCCGTGGTCAGCCCTGTCCACTCAGTACGCACCCCCGGCCCAGTGCCGGGCACACAACAGGCGCTCAGGGAATGCTGTTCTTTTAAAAAATAGACATTTTTATTGATTTTACTGTTTTGTTTATTATCCTGACTCCTCCCATCAGAATGTAAGTCCCATGAAGACAGGGATCTCGGTTTTGTTTTTCTACTGTGTCTCCAGTTCCCAGACACACAATAGACATTTGATAAACATTTATTTATTTTTTTAAAAAAATAGTTTTGTTGATTTCAGAGAGGAAGGGAGAGAGAGAGAAACATCAATGATGAGAGAGAATCGGCTGCCTCCTGCACACCCACACTGGGGATCAAGCCCGCAACCCGGGTATGTGCCCTGACCGGGAATCGAGCCGTGACCTCCTGGTTCATAGGTCGACGCTCAACCCCTGAGCCACCGCAGCCGGGCACGAAAGTTGTTCTTGAGTGACTATTCCTCGGCATCTCTTCGTCCACCACCATTCTCCCCGGAGGCTGTCCGTCCTAGAGTTGAACCCCGGTTATGTGGTGCAGGATGAATGAACTTAGGAAGCGTGTTGGGCCGCTTTGCAGCCTTACCCTGTGAGAACGAAGTTGGACTTTTCCATCACGCTCAGCTCAGCTCGGCGTTGGGGGGGCGGGGTGTGTGTCCTAAATAAAACTGTCCCCCTCCCTTTCCCATTCCGATCTGAGAGACTACCAGTCACCCTCACAGCATCTTCGGTCATTTCCACTGGGCGGCTGTTCCCACGGGGTCTGCAAACAGCGGGCATTCCTCCGCCGTGCCCTTTGCCCCCTCCTCACATCCCTTTGTCTCACGGCCCAGGAGCCCCAGAGCCCCGTGTCCTGGGTGCCACAGCTGTCTCCACACCAACTGTCCACTTGATGTATCAACAACCTAAAGACTGCTTTGCAGGGGGCAGCTCCTGGCTCGGAACTGCAAGGGCTCATCCGACGGCCTCGATGGCCTGGCCCAGGTCTTCTCTCTCCATCGAGGCCGCCCCAGGAAGGAGCCCATGGAGACGTGGAAGAGCCGATGACCTCAGCGCATCTGTGTGTGGCTTCATCAGCTGTGTGTTCCTTGGCACCGAGCCCTCAACCAGACCCATCGGGTTTGTCTTGGCCCGTGCGGCACTGTGAGCGCATTGACATTCACGGTGACGTGGGGCAGGCTGTGATTCCCAGGGGAGCCTGGGAGGGAGCCCCTGGCCTGGCCCCTGCGCCATGTGGGGTGCTGGCTCTGCAGCAGCCATGAATCATGGGGAAGGCCAGGCATCGGCCCTGGCCTGGTAGGATGTTTGACAGCCCTTCTCAAGAGGCGTCATTGCTTCTGGTCACGAGAATGTGCGGACGCCACTCAGCACAGCTCGGCCTCAGGAAAGCTGTGAGCGATCTGCACATGGGCTCCACAGAGGATTGGGGGGGGAGGGGAGCAGCACCTCTCCAGACACTGGGGAGAGAGGCCCATTGTGGCCAGTCTCAGTTTTGCTCAATTTCCTTCCTTTTTTTTTAAATATCTTTTTTTTTAGTGATTTTAGAGATGAAGGGAGGGAGAGAGAGAGAGAGAGATATCAATGATGAGAGAGAATCATTGATCGGCTGTCTCCTGCACGCCCCACACTGGGGATTGAGCCCAAAACCTGGGCATGTGCACTGACAGGGAATCGAACCGTGACCTCCTGGTTCATAGGTGGATGCTCAACCACTGAGCCACACCGGCCAGGCAAGTCTCCTTCCCTTTGATTCAAGGAGGGCCCGGACCCAAAAGAGGACCTGAGTGGAGATAGCACAGCCGCTGGCACAGAAGCTGAGGTGCCAGTCCAGAGCAGGGACCGCTCCCCGGGCGGCACTCTGCCCTCTGAGATCCAGGGCCTGCGTCGCTCCCGCCTGCTGCTGTCCAGACAGCCGGTGCCTGCTGACCCCGAGGGCACCTGGCCCCAGTGGGTGGCCACATGTCAGTGTTCGAGAGCGACCAGCTGAAGGGTCGGGTCCTCTTAGGTCACACGCCTCGCTCCTACCCTCCAGCACTTTATTTTGTTGCCTCCTGATACCTCCTTTATCATACTACATTTCCGCACACCTAGGCCCATATACTAGGGTTCTGTGTCTACTTGATTCCAGCTTATCCTTGTGCCAGTACCACAGTTTTAAGTATTCTTGTTATGGGATGCGTATTAAGGACTTCTTCCTCCTCTTGGTTACTTTAATTCTCTCTTTATTTTTTAAAAATATCATTGCCATTTTTATTTCCCAAAGATGGATTGCAGGTCCATGTTATCAACTTCCCAAACCCTCTGGCTTTTCATTTGACTGCATCCACTTGGCAGGAACCATGTATTCAGTCCAGACGTTAGTTTGTGGGGAAGTGATTGCTTTAAAACATTTAATCACCTGGTAGGCTCTTTCCTGACTCCGAAAAGTCAGGAGGCAGCCTGGGAGCAAAGGCACAGACGTCGGCACTCGGGGCCTGGAGGCCGCGGGCGGAGGGGAGGTTCCATGGGGAGGCGGTCTCAGCCCGGTACCAGGGTGGGCCCTGTGGCCCACGTGCTGCCTCATCTCCCAGAGCGAGGGCAGTGGTGTGTCTGGGAGGGGCCCAGAGACCAGGTGCCAGCCCCCTCCAGTGTCACTAGCCTGGGCTGTGCCGGGACGAGGTCAACCCACCTGCCACGGCCTCGTCTCCCAAGGTCCCTTCCAGCCCTCAAACCCCTCTCATCTCTGCTTTGTCTGGTGGAGCCATGAACGTGTGTTCCTGCCTCACCTGTAACGGACCCTGAGGTGGGAGCAGAGACCCTTCCTAGTCCTGCTCTCGGCTGGGCCCAGCACCCAACCCCTGGCCAGCACCACAGAGGTGTCCCTGCCGTGGGGAGAGGGAAGGAAGGGATTGTGCACCGGCTTATGGAAGAGCCGTGTCTTGCCGAGGTGGCTGAGAGCGCCCACCTCAGCCTGCAGTGTGCACAAAATGCGGGGGTCCAGTTAAACCGCAGCTTCAGGGGAATTGGCCTGGGCGGCACAGGCTCATTGCCTGCAGGCCACACCCGGTGAGAATTCTTGGCTGAAGAAAAGGGGAGGTGAGGGCACAGGCGCCATGGGAGTCCTGGTCGCAATTATCCTTTAAAAGTATGTGGATAGCCCTGGCCCGTTTGGTTCGGTGGATAGAGCATCGGCCTGAGGACTGAAGGGTCCTCGGCTTGAATCCGGTCAAGGGCACGGACCTCGATCCCTGGCCCCCATCGGGGTATGTGCAGGAGGTCAACCAGCCGATGTGTCTCTCTCACTTCAATGTTTCTCTCTCGGTGTCTCTCCCCCTTCCCTTCCACTCTAAGAAAATGAATGGAAAACTGTCGTCGGGTGAGGATTAACAATACAGATGTGTAGAGACAAGAAACTTGGAGGCACAAAACCATCTGACACATTAGAGAGACAGTAAGGCGGTGGGCGACTTTCTTCCCCATATTCGCTGCTTTACAGAGTTGGCAAACAATAAACGCTTAAGGAAATGTCTCCGTGAAGGGACACACACACACTGCTCCCCATCCTGCAGCCACTCGGCCGCGATGCCACCACCCTGTCCCTTCTCCGAGTGGCTCTGCGGCCTCAGGCAGGGTTCCTCTCTGGCCGGGGAGTGTCCAGCAGCCGCCTGGCTTTGCTCTGGTCTAGAAACATCCGAGGCTGTACCCACAGCCCAGGGGGTGAGATGCGACCAGCGGCCCCACCTCTGGTGCCGATGCCACCTTCAGAGAAGCGAGAGAACCCTCGTTCCTCGCCCAGGGTCACCCCCAGCCAGGCCAAGTGGCCGGGACGCCCTCGCGCCCACCGAGAGCGAGCGCTAAGGCGAGCTCTGGGGTAAAAAGTTTGCCTTTCTTACTGGAAGAATTCTTATGAGGCCGCAGCGTTGACAAGTTTGTCATTCCCAGAACCTGCTGACACCCTCCCCCACGGCCTTGGATTGCCAGCGCGTCCCCCTCCTCCTGGGCCTGGGCCGAGGCAGGAAAACTGTCCTGGGCGGGCAGCGAGGCCGTCCAAGGTGTTTGGCACGACTCTGTGCCGGGAAAGATTTATGTCTCTGTTCTCTGGCACCGCCTGGCGTGAGCTCACTTAAAACAACCGAATAAATGAGTTCACTTTATCCTGTCAAATGGAGCCGAGGGCGGCCCGGTACCAGCTGGGGTCCTCGGGGACCCCGAGGCCGCGCTCATGTCTCCGTCGCTTGTGCTGAGCTCAGCGGGTTTTATGTCTGTCTGAGGTCATCGGAACAGGAGGGCAGGGGGCGGCCGCAGAATGAATGGCGCAATGGGGTCTGGAGGCTCGTCCAGAAGCCTGGCTCCAGGGCTCACTGAAGGCGCCCCCCCCTCCAGCACACCCCCCCCCCCCCCCCGCCCGCCCCAGTCGGCCTGACCTCCTGGGAGGGGCTCTCCCGGATGGACAGGTTCTCAGCTTCATAGGGTGTGTGTTTTCCTTTCTTGTTAGGCTTTGTCTTTCCTGCTGCCCCACTACATGAACCCTAGGCCCATTGCCCGGCCGGCGTGGCTCAGTGGTTGACGCATCGACCTATGAACCAAGAGGTCACGGTTAGATTCCCGGTCAGGACACATGCCCTGACACATGATACTTCTTTCTCGTCCATGTTTCTGTCTCTCTATCCCTCTCCTTTCCTCTCTCTCTAAAAATCGATAAAAACATAAAAAAAAAAAAAGACCAGGTCCATTCAGACAGGGCCTATTGCTCTAGAAAAAGCAACATGCATTCTGTCCTGCATAGATTTTTCTGGGCCAGGCTGCTCAGAAGGGTTCGGTCTCAGGATTCACCCAGAGGCATGGTTCTTACCTGAGCAGCATGATTGGAACGTGACAGCTGCCCCAGAGGGAAGGGCTGTATGCCTTCCTGGGGCAGAGGGGAGCTGGCAAGATAGGCCTCACCCCACTCTCCTACCCGGGACTGTCTTCCTCCTCCTAGAGCCTTGGTAACACGCATGTATGGTCATGTATCCTGAACGCAATTTAACTAAAAATAGAACCAGTTCGATGTGCTGGTTATATTTTTTCAACAGGCACTAAAGCATAAATGTTAGGAAGACAGACGGTCATGTATCCTGTTGCATGCGCCCGACCACATGCCCCTTGGTCAGGGTGCTGCTGAGGGAGAGGACAGGTTGAGAGGCACTTACGTTATTTTTGAGTTTTGGTGATTCTGTCGCTCTAGGACAGTGATGGCGAACCTATGACACGCGTGTCAGAGGTGACACACGAACTCATTTTTTTGGTTGATTTTTCTTTGTTAAATGGCATTTAAATATATAAAATAAATATCAAAAATATAAGTCTTTGTTTTACTATGGTTGCAACTATCAAAAAATGTCTATATGTGACACGGCACCAGAGTTAAGTTAGGGTTTTTCAAAATGCTGACATGCCGAGCTCAGAAGGTTCGCCATCACTGCTCCAGGAAGAGTGGCGTTGTGGAGAGATGCCTTTTTTTCTGGTGTCCAGAGGGGGTTCCTGGTACAGCTGAAAGGTGACAGGAAAGAGAAACTGCGGCTGAGTTTGGAGCTGGGGGGTAGGGAGATGCCCCACTGGAGGACGGGTCTTTTGGAAAGGCGTGGAGATGGGAGAGAGAAGATACGGCCTGAGAAGATGGCAGACCAGCAGCCCTTGAAGAATTTACTCGGCCCTGCCCTGTAGCTCGAGAACATCCCCATCTGCCCCAGGGCCGGCGAGGGACTTCCCCGGGGCCCCTCAGCCCCCAGGTGCCTGTCCCTCTCCCTTTCCAGCCCAGAGCAAGCTCTGCTGCGATTGCTGCTCACGCAGGCCCTGCTGACAGGCCAGGCCGCGTGGACTCCTCAGGAGGAGCTGGGCCTGAGGAACGGCCCACCGGCTTCTCATTTCCATCAGGTCTGTGCAGAGACTGGAAGCAGCTGTGGCCTTGGCTGCCGGCGCAGAGCCCGTGGGGATGTGGTGTTTGGTGGAGGCGGTTGCGATGGGGGCACCAGGGCAAGACCCGAGGCGCTTTGCCACTCGAAGGCTGACAAACCAAAGAGCTCAGCTCAGGGCTGGCTCCTGCCTGAACACCGGGCTTGGGGCTTGGGGCTTGGGGGGTGGGGTGGGGTGCTCTGGAGTAGCGGACTCAGGTCACAGCGCCGGGGGTCGGGGTCACCAACAGGCACCATTCACACGCGTTGTCACTGTTTCACGCAGACTTTCCTGCGAGTTGCTTTCTCACTTAACATCGTGACAACCCCCCCCCCCCAATTTATTCATTTTTTTAATATTGTGGTGAAAGATACATGAAGTAAAATTTACCTTCTTACCCATTTTAAAGAGTGCAGGTCAGGGGTGTTAGCTGTACTCCCAGAGCAACTCTTCATCTTGCAAAGACGCAAGGCTGTACCCATTTCAACCGCTCCCACCTTCCCTCCGCCCCGGCCCCCAGCAACCAGTATTCTTTCTGTTTCTATGAGTTTGACTATTTCAGAGGTATCCTAAGTGGAACCAAGATAGCCTTTGTCTTTTTGTAATGGATCCTTTCTTATACTGGCATAGCGTTACAGTATATGGATATATGTGTATCACGCAACCATTACTGGTATTTTTGCCACCACAAAACATGCTGTGACATTTTTTTTTGTGTGCATATTTTTCATACCGGAGTGTGCTGCTTCCCCCCCTGTAGGATAAATTGCTACGAATGACATAGCTGGGCCAATGCGATGCATGTTGTTAGTTTTCATGTTACCAGATCCCTTTGTCAGGAGCCTGCAGTAATTCATAGATGCAGCAGCGGGGATAAAAGGTGCTCTTCCTCCCGCATCTTCCCCAGCCCTAGTTCCATTACTCCCTGTAAGTTCCGCTACTCTGACCAATGAAATGTGGTGTCGCACTTTTAAAAACCTGCATTTCCTTGACAGTGAGTGAGGTTGGGCATCTTTCTGTCAATATATTGGCCATTTGGATTTTCTCTCCCATGAGTCACCCGTTCAGAGGTTTTGTCCCTTTTCTACTAAGTAATTTTGCTGATTGTGTGGAGCAGCTCTTCATGGATGATAGATGTTGACTCTTTTTAAAAAATATATATTTTTAGTTGATTTTAGAGAGAGGAAGGGCGAGGGATAGAGAGAGAAACATTGATGAGATAGAAACATCATTGATTGGCTGCTCCTGCACTCCCCTTACTGGGGATTGAGCCCACAATCCGGGCATGTGCCCCGACTGGAAATCGAATTGTGGCCTCCTGGTTCATGGGCTGATGCCCCACCACTGAGCCACACTGGCCGGGCTATTAACTCTTTATCAGTGCTATGCGTCCGGAACATTTTCTGCAATCTACAATTTGTCTTTGGACTTTGTATGTCATCTTTCACCCTTTTAAAATTTAAACATGTTCTGTCTATCTTTCCTCCAGAGCTTCTGGATTTTCTGTTTTGTTTAGAAAACTCTCCTCAAACCTAGGCTGTATAAATATTCTCCTAATTTTTTTTAAATTAAATTATTTTAAATATTTAAATTGTTTTACATATTGTTTAAAATTGCTTTAAATATTTCCTTAGGAAGTTGTTTAAGTATGAAAACACTATTTAAATTGTTTTAAATATTTAAATGTAAAGGCATTTCCATCTTTCATCTATTTGAAATTTAGTTTTCATCACGTGTGAGGCGGAGAGCTTCACCTTCGTTTTGCAGACAGATAGCCAGCAGTGCCTATACAGGTTGTTAAATAAACTATCCTGTTCCCCAGTGGCTTGCAATACCGCTTTTATTGTATGCTATACTACAATCCGATGTCCTGGGATGTATTCCCGGGCTTGGTTCCAATTCTGACCCATAGATCTCTTTATCTAGTCCTTTAGCCTTAATATATGACTCGATCACAGTGATGTATAGTTTTCCTAAGGCCACTCTTACCTACATATTTCTCTTTTTTAAATGTTTTTTATTGATGAGAGAGAGAGAGAAAGAGAGAAAGAGAGAGAGAGAGAGAAACATCAATGAGAGAGAAAACATTGATCAGCTGCCTCCTGCATGCCCCCTATTTGGGATGGAACCCGAAACCCAAGAATGTGCCCTGACCAGGAATTGAACCGGTGACCTCTTGGTTCACAGGTCAATGCTCAACCACTGACCCACACCGGCCAGGGCTTACCTACATATTTCTTCGCTGCTGTTTTCATTATGACTGGGATACGAAAGCCTTCCTGCTCTCAGAGCTTGGGAACGTCAGTCACTCTGCAAGAAAAGCCAGAGAAAGTTCCAGAAGGCCTGCTCACATGCCTTTTCAGGAACCAACCAAGGCCGAGGCCAGACGATGATATTAGACGAGCACCTACTATGCGCCTGCCACTGCTCTTTCCACTAGAGCTGGGCTGGAAGACAGTGACTAACCCTTGAAGTTCTTGCTTCTCAGCTCCAGGCCTTTCCTCTCTGCGCGGCCTTGTGATGGAGTGGCCCCCGTTTCTGCGTTGCCATCTGTTTTCTATTAGATTCTCCCGGTGGGGGGCCCTAGAGGGAGGCTGCGGCAGGAGGGAGGGGGACACGCTCTTTCCTACTTTCGTCCTTGTCCCTTGTGTTCCCTGCAAGCGAGCAGCACCCCACAGGAGCAGGCCCGTCCAAATCCAGTTTGCACTCTTTCCAACAATTGCAGCAGCTTCATCACCACCACCCACCCCACACCCCTGCCCCAGAGACCCCAGCACTAGCTGGCAGGGACCCTGGGAACAAGCCACTCCATTCCGCTCAATGCAGGAGCTGCCCGCCTTCTTGCTCAGAGCTTCTCCTCCGAGGCCTGGGTTCCAGGCTCCGGGTCCCTCCTGGGAATGTCCTGTACGAGGTGGAGTCAGTCCACCATCTCCCTCTGTCCCCAGCCCCGGGAGGGGCGCTGCTCCTGCAGCTGCGGCTCCCCTTCGGTCACCTAATTAACAACTTTGTACCTAGTTGTCGATTCTTTAGATTAAATTCTTTCTTTTCAAATCACTGGAGTGGTTTCTGTCTCCTGATCGGCCCAGACTGACCCAGGTGATAAGGAACTGGGGGCCCAGGGCTGCTCCTCTTGGCTGCCCTGCACAGAGCTCCCCTCCCGCCTCCGTTCCCAGAACTATTTGGCTGCTAGTCGCCAAGGAGACTGCTGACAATTTCCAGTTGCCAGGCCTCCCCCTGGAGCTCTGCGGAGACATTCCAGAAACTCCCTACTCCTTCCTGCTCCCCAGCCAGGGAACTTGGAGAATCGAGCCAGGCTGGGGGTGGAGGGTGCAAAGCCTTGAGGGGGTGGGGGAGAGGGAAGCTGACCAGGCGGCAAGATGGAGAGGGAGGCCAGAGGTTTCCTTGGGCCCCGGCTTTCTCTGCCGACCTCAGGTGCCCGGTCTGGCTCCTTCAGCCCCGTGCACAGACACCCATTGGGTCCAGCCAAGGCCGAGTGCTCCCCCAGACCCTCAACCACAGGAGATGGTCCTAGCGCTGTCACTCCGCACACAGTGGAGGCTGCCGTGTGCCAGCTGGAGCAGGGAGGGGCCCCCGCGTGAGCATTCCTCTCCTGGAGGCTGCATTCCTCACCCCAAACCTGTGCTGCGGCCCCAGCACCAGCTGCTTCCTAAAAATCATGACAGTGCCCTGGCTGGTTCGGCTCAGTGGTTGGAGCGTCGGCCCGTGGACCGAAGGGTCACAGGTTGATTCCCAGTCAAGGGCATGTACCTGGTTTGCAGGTTTAATCCCAAGTCCTGGTCAGGGCAAGTGTGGGAGGCACCTAGGGGATGTGTCTCTCTCACATCGATGTTTCTTCCCCCCCCCCCCCCACCCCCGCTTTCACAACCCGGGCATGTGTCCTGACTAGGAATCGAACCGTGACCTCTTGGTTCCTGGGTCAACACTCAACCACTGAGCCACACCGCTGGGCAGTGATGCACTTTTCACTGTCCCCTCCCACTCACCCACCCTCCAGCTCTGAGAGCGACCAGGCAGGCATTGCAATCACATGTTGAACTGACCAGGAAACTGGAGGCCCAGTGGAGTGTCTTGCCCATGGAGACCCGGGAAGGACTGGTTGTGAAAGGGCTCCCAGGATGTTCAAGCAGATGGAAGGAGGGCAGTTACCAGGCAGAGCTGGCGCAGAAGCTGGCCTCCTGCCCCGGGGCCTCCAGGGGGCTCCAGCCTCCACATAGTACCTTGGCCTCCTCCTCCCCGGCCTCCCCTCCCCTTCCTTCCCCTCCTGATCTTCATTCTCCCTTCCCTCACTCTCCTTCTAGGACCTCATTCATCTCCTCCCTTCCTCCAAGGAGCAGTGACTGAGCAGTGACCCCTGCGGGCCCTCTGGCCCTCGGGCCTCCTCCTTCCTCCTCTCAGGAGGAGCCCTGTCGCCTGGACTGCCGAGCCTTCCCATTTCCTCTCCAGCCCTCGGCTCGTCTCCCACCGGGTCCCGAGGGCCTATGGCTGGCCTCCAACAGGCAGCGTGGACACACATGGAAAAGCCATTTACTTCCAGGAGCATCGCTTCCTCTGCTCCGGCCCAGCCATCCCCCCTTCCACGTTCTGCTTCTCCAGAGCCTGGGCTCCAGAATCAGGACTCGAATGGTCACAGCTGGCCGGAGAGCTGGGTGACCCCCACAGCGGGGAGGGAGCGGGGAGGGTCCTGGGGGTCGGCTCGGGGGCGCGGATGGGAGTGCAGGCAGGAGGAGGCCGGGACTAGACTCACCTGGCCCCGAGCTCCACGCAGTCAGACACGCTGCTGCCCATCGCCAAGCACAAGGTGCCCAGGTGTCTGGGCGCCATGGCAGCCTCACCACTGCCTGGGCCTCCGGCCCAGCCTCCTCGCGGCCTCTGGGAGGCAGGGTGACCACACCCAGGGGCCAGAAAAGAAATGTAACTAGCTGGTTAACATAGCACGCAACTGAGAAAGATTCTGAGCCTTCTTTTTTTTTATTAAAATTTTATTTTAGAGAGAGAGAGGAAGGGAGAGGGAGAGATAGAAACATGGATGAGAGAAACATCATTGATCAGCTGCCTCCTGCATGCCCCCTACTGGGAATCAAGCCCACAGTCCAGGCATGTGTCCTGACTGGGACTCAACTGGTGACCTGTTGGTTCATGGGGTGATGCTCAACCTCCGAGCCACACCAGCCGGGCTCTGAGCCTTCTTGTCAGAGAGAAGGGACTGAGCAGTCCACAGGCGCTGGCCAGCCCAGTGAGCGCAGCCTCAGGCGGACGGGGACAGCTAGAGAGTGACGGGGTGGGTGGAGGGGCGCCTGCGGCCCGGGTAGTCAAGTCACTGGGGGACCGTGCAGAGAAGCTGAGCTGAGGCAGGGCCGTCTGAGGAGTATTGGGAACACCTGGCCCTCGGAGCCCAGGCCGGCAGTAAGTGGTCGGTCACCATTAGGTGGAGAGAGAAGCGCTGGCTATGCTGTGGGACGTATGGGACGAGCTTCCTTCGCAGGGGAGGTGTGAATGGTTTCCTAAAGCTCCTGGAGAAGAACGCAACCCCAGGGCGGGCGTGTTAGGGAAGCAGATCCCAGTTCACCCTAAACAGAGAGAGGTCAGGAGTGCACATTCATCGAACGTGTGCCATGCGCCAGGTGCCTACGGGGTACTGGATGTGTGTGGGTGCATCCTACCCATGCAATAGCGTGACGAGGTCGTCCTTAAAGATGAGGGCGATGAGGCATAGAGAAGGGACGCGGCTTGTCTGGCTTGTGTGGCTGGTGCAGCGCCCACCACGCAGGTCCATGGGGAAGGTGCAGGGCCATCTCTCCAGGTTGCAGGGGGGCCTTCCTGGGCTGCAAGGGAGTTTCCTCTGACCCACTTAGAGCCCTCAGCCTGGTTCTCCAAATGTCAGCTCCAACTACTCAACAAACTGGGCCCCCAAGTCCATCCTATACCCTCACTTTCCTGAGTTCTGCTGGGAGCCCCCTCACAGGTCCTGACTCCTCACCATCTCCTCTCCCTCTTCCCAGGTTCTCGCAGGTGCTGATGGGAGCCCGTGGGACCCCGGCAGGCTGTGGATGAGGCGCTCACAGAGCCTGGGCAGGAGGGCAAATGAGAAGCACGGAGCATGCCCAGAGCAAAGGGCAGTACTGGGTTGCCCGTCTTGGCTGACAATGCTCCTTGGGAAAGAGGGGGAGGGAGAAAGGGGGGCGCCCAGCCGCATACAGCACCGTGCCTTGCAGTTAGTAGATGCTCAAGGAAATGATTGCTGAACTCGTGGTTTACATTCTGCAGGTCAAGGGGTGTAAGTGATTTTAACAGGCAGGTGCCATAGATGCATAACCTCACTCATTCTTTCTAAGAAAAATGTCGTATAAATGAAGAAACTGAACCTCAGAGCGGGTAGGCAACAGGCTGGGTGACACAGCAATAACCAGGGCAGCTGTGTCCTGACCCCTGTACTCTCTTGCCTCTCACATGTGAAGGGTGCTCCCCTGGGCTCTCCTGGCTCCTGCGCTCCCGGCCCCAGAGGCAGGAGCCGTGGGCCTGCTCTCCCGTTCCTGTCCCACTTCCTCTCCTTTCGGACGGGCCCGCAGCTCAGCCTGGCAGAGCTGGGCTGCAGGATCGGGGACCCACTCACTCGCCTCTATGATGGTTAGGTTACGTGTCACTTCACGAGGCCACGGGGCCCGGAGATTTGGTCAAACCTGATCCCAGGTGTGTCTTTTAAGGTGCTTCTGGATGAGAGTAACATTTGAGTCTGGGGACCGGGTCAAGCAGATGGCCCCCACCCCGTGTGGGTGGGCCGCATCCAATCAGTGGAAGGCCTGGAGGGAACGAAAAGGTCAACCTTCCCCCAGTTCACCAGCCTGAGTCTCACGTTTGCTCTGGAGACAGAGCTGCTACCCACCCTGAGGCAGACGGCAGTCAAACCCCATTCCTTGCTCCCAGAGGAACATCGGAAGATCGTCCCAGTTTAGGGGGGCGGGGATCAAAACAAGGGGGCCACATGGCCTGGACAACAGGGCCAGTCAGACATATGTCAGCCCCAGGTCACGGGAGCCTGACTCCCAGGAACCACCTGCTCTTCTGCTTAAAGCTGAACGGGGGCTCAAGATCCCAAGGATGGCATTGGAGGGACCTTGGCCGTGGGTTGAGTGAGAGTGGCACCGAGGTCTGTCCACTGTCTTAGGGTGAGAGGCCGGAGTGCCCTCTCGAGCACCCCTGGGCGCGGGAGGGGCCTGCCTGGCACTGAGCTCTGAAGTGTCCTGACCCTGCTCAGCCCCATGAACCTGACACCTGACACCAGATCCCCAGCCTCAGTGGGGCCTGGGATTCTCACCCTCCTACCTCCCTACCTCCCTGCTTCCCTACCTGCCTACCTGCCTACCTCCCTACCTCCCTACCTCCCTACCTCCCTACCTCCCTACCTCCCTACCTGCCTACCTCCCTACCTCCCTACCTCCCTGCCTCCCTGCCTCCCTACCTGCCTACCTCCCTACCTCCCTACCTCCCTGCCTCCCTACCTGCCTACCTGCCTACCTCCCTACCTCCCTACCTGCCTACCTCCCTACCTCCCTGCCTCCCTACCTGCCTACCTCCCTACCTCCCTACCTGCCTACCTCCCTACCTGCCTACCTGCCTACCTCCCTACCTGCCTACCTGCCTACCTGCCTACCTCCCTACCTCCCTACCTGCCTACCTCCCTACCTCCCTACCTCCCTACCTCCCTACCTGCCTACCTCCCTACCTCCCTGCCTCCCTACCTGCCTACCTCCCTACCTCCCTACCTCCCTACCTGCCTACCTCCCTACCTGCCTACCTCCCTACCTCCCTACCTGCCTACCTGCCTACCTCCCTACCTGCCTACCTCCCTACCTCCCTACCTGCCTACCTCCCTACCTGCCTACCTCCCTACCTCCCTACCTCCCTACCTGCCTACCTCCCTACCTGCCTACCTGCCTACCTCCCTACCTGCCTACCTCCCTACCTCCCTACCTGCCTACCTCCCTACCTGCCTACCTCCCTACCTCCCTACCTGCCTACCTCCCTACCTCCCTGCCTCCCTACCTGCCTACCTCCCTACCTCCCTACCTCCCTACCTCCCTACCTGCCTACCTCCCTACCTCCCTACCTCCCTACCTCCCTACCTGCCTACCTCCCTACCTCCCTGCCTCCCTACCTGCCTACCTCCCTACCTCCCTACCTGCCTACCTGCCTACCTGCCTACCTCCCTACCTCCCTACCTGCCTACCTGCCTACCTCCCTACCTCCCTACATCCTTACCTGCCTACCTCCCTACCTCCCTGCCTCCCTACCTGCCTACCTCCCTACCTGCCTACCTGCCTACCTGCCTACCTGCCTACCTCCCTACCTGCCTACCTGCCTACCTCCCTACCTCCCTACCTGCCTACCTCCCTACCTCCCTGCCTCCCTACCTGCCTACCTCCCTACCTCCCTACCTGCCTACCTGCCTACCTGCCTACCTGCCTACCTCCCTACCTGCCTACCTGCCTACCTCCCTACCTCCCTACCTCCTTACCTGCCTACCTCCCTACCTCCCTACCTGCCTACCTCCCTACCTCCCTACCTGCCTACCTCCCTACCTCCCTGCCTCCCTACCTGCCTACCTCCCTACCTCCCTACCTGCCTACCTGCCTACCTCCCTACCTCCCTACCTCCCTACCTCCCTACCTGCCTACCTCCCTACCTCCCTACCTGCCTACCTCCTTACCTGCCTACCTCCCTACCTCCCTACCTGCTGCCAGAGGATGGAAAACTCTGACCTCATCTCAAGTTGTCATGCAAAGAGCGCTAAGGCAGCAGGATATCAAGAGGAGGAGGAGGAGGAAGGGAGGGGAAGAAAGAGGAGGAGGAGGAGAGAGCTGGGATTCAGAGCCCTGGTCAGGAGGATGCCAGCTTCAGGGTCCAGACTTCGTAGGTCAAATCCAGATAGAGCAGGCCTGATGGTGCACCAACTACACACTGGCATTGCTCAGGTGTGGTGTGTGTGTGTGTGTGTGTGTGTGTGTGTGTTTTATCAAGCACATGGAACAGTATATACAAATGAATGTACAGCTTGATGAATGGTAACCTCTGCTCAAGCCAAGAAATAGGACTTACTAACACCCAAGAAGCCCCCTTATGCTAATATGTTTTTTTCATTTAATATTCACAATCATCTTTACTAGAAAGAGTTTTCCCTCCATTTCTCTGTGAAAAAAACGAAAGCTGGAAGAGGCTCAAAAATACTCCGAAGTTACACAGTTCACAGGTCAAACCCAAACCGGATTCCAGAGCTCCCGCCAGGGTCCACGTGCTTCTAACAAGACGTGAGGCGAGCGGAGGGCGCGAAGGCCGTGGGGCGGGGGGTCTGAACCTCGGATCCCGGTCAGGAGCGCTGCACTGGGGGCCCTTGCCTCCTGCATTATGGATGGAGTGAATCACCTGGTAAATAATTCACCCGTAATCGGGGCAGGAAGGTAACAGGAGAGCAGAGGTGAAGGTGCCGAGGGCTGAGGTTGGCAACCTGAGCCAGGACCCCATCTTTCTGGCGGGCTTTGCCTGGGGAGACGGAGCCCGAGAGTCGGGCAGGCTCTGCGGCAGACGGGCGGTCACGCAGGCGATGGGGGCCGTGGACAGTCGGCGGGCCCTGCGCAGACCACCCAGCCTCCTGCTGCTGCCGCCCCTCTGCCTGCTGTGTCTCGGGGCCTCAGGTGAGCGATACTCAAACCACCCTCACAGGAGCCCATTCCCACTCGCGTCCCATTAGTTCCTCCCCTTTCTTTCTTTTTTATTTTTTTATAAAAATATATGTTTATTGATTTCAGAGAGGAAGGGAGAGGGAGAGAGAAATGTCAATGATGAGAGAGAATCATTGATTGCCTGCCTCCTGCACACCCCACACTGGGGAATTGAGCCAAAACCCAGGCAAGTGCCCTGACTGGGAATCGAACCATTGACCTCCTGGTTCATAGGTTGATGCTCAAACACTGAGCCACGCCGGCCGGGCATTTCCTCCCCTTTTTTCCTCGAGATCCTTCTTTCGCACTCACATAGCCACCAAGTCCTTTCGTGTCACTGACCTGCTAGACATCAGCCAGCGTGCTCTGAGCGGCTTCTGCCTGTCAGGTGGGGGAGGCAGGGCCCAAACAGGGCTTTGCATCACCCTAGAAGCGGGAATCACCCCGAGGACCACTGCCCAGCTGTGAGCATGCGAGTGACCTGGTTTCATTCTTTCTTCCAAGCCTGGTGGTCGTCAGGGCACGGACAGCTGGTGGGATGGGAGAGAATCCGTTTCTGGGTTCTTATCCTTCTCGGTTAATCGAACCTCAGAATTTTGCCTTCGATCCCCGCCTCCGACTCCAGGCCTGTCTTCTCTCCTCTCCGGAGGAACCGACAGCCGCGGAGAATCTCAGCCCGGGTGTCGGACGGGGCTCCGCCGCAGCCCCACCACCTCCCGTGTGGCTTTGGACACGTGATTTCGTGTTTCAGTCTCGGGGATGGAGTTATTGTAACAATTAGGGGCAGCGGGTCCCGAGGGGAGCGTGCAGGACAGAGCCTCGCACTCAGCAAAGGCAAGCTGGCACGACTTGCTCCTGTGGCTCAGTTTCCCTGCGGCCCTTATGTCAGTCCCGCGCGCTGGGGCTGTCAGCACGTTGGAGCAGCCTGGCCGCAGGGGCAGGACACCCCGGTGCCCGGGCAGATGCTGGGGTCCGTGCCAGGCCTGGGCAGCCTCGCCCCGTGACAATGAGCTGATGTCTGACTCTGATGGACTCCATGGGAGTCCCTGTGGGGTGGCTCATTTGTCACTGCCACCCTGGTGCCTGGCACGAGTCAGGCACTTAATGGTGTAAACAGCTGACACGTGAATAGATGCTGGATGGGCCAATGGCAGGCAGGCGGTGCCTTCCCTTTGCCGCTGGGTCTGAAACCCCCTGGCACCCTCACCTGAGGTCCCCGGAGCCCGGATGGCCAGTGGCCACACAGCTCTCCTGACTCTCGAGTCATCACCTGGCTGGTCCCCAGCCTTCCGCTCCTACAGCACAGCCGGGCAGGAGGCTGCAGGCTCCCCAGGAAACCGTCTCTGCCCCAACTCCCCAAGGGCTTGTGCTGTCTGATCCGACCTGCCCCATCTGTCCCGGCTGCAGAGCAGGCTCTGGGCAAGGAGGGGGCAGGAGAGCTCGACAGCTCAGATGTCCCGCGTGTCACTGTCCCCAGGGCAGCCCGACGAGGAGGTGGCGTCCGTCCAGGGAGTGTGGGGCGGCTCTGTGGAGCTGGCCTGTGGCTCCCCGCCCGCCCCCCTGGTGGTCTTCTGGAGCTTCACTCCCCTGGGCTCGCTGATCCCGCGGCCGGTGGCTGTCACCAGTGGAGCCGAGTTCAAGGTGGAGGCCGGGGCCTCGGCTCTGGGGACCGTGAGCCTGCAGAACAGCAGCCTGGTGCTGGGGGAGCTGCGGGAGGCTGCCCGCGGCCACTTCCTGTGCCAGGCCCTGCACGCCACCGGAGGCCGGCTGCACACCGCCTACTCCCACTTCAGTCTGGACGTGCTGGGTGAGGGCCCGGCTGGGGCCTGGGCTTGAGCGCTGTGCATGCTGTGTGCGCCCCTTTGCATGCGCTGCCCGCTGTGTGCTGCGGGGCCAAGGTGCTGCAAGGCCGCGCCTGGGGAGGAGGAAGCCTGGGATGTTCGGGAGGCTGTGGGCCGGCCAGCCCCCAGTCAGCAAGGGCTGGGCCACCGGGCACAGCGGGCACGGCCTGGGTCTGCGATGACCAACACAGAGCCTCTTCTTTCCTGGCAGTGCCTGTGTCGAAGCCTCAGGTGCGGCTGAGCGAGCCGTCCCCCGTGGAGGGGACATCGGTGGTGGCCACATGCACAGTGCGGGAGGGCACGGAGCCCGTAACCTTTGCCTGGAAGCATCAGGCACCCAGAGGCCACGGGGAGGCCCCGCTGGGGGTCAGGGAGCGAGTGCTCCTGCTGGACCCAGTCAACCGGACACACCTGGGCTGGTACGTGTGCAGCGCCCACAACGCCGTCAACCAGCTGAGCAGCGACGGGGCCTTCCTGGACGTCATCTGTGAGTCCGACAGGTGTGGGGGCAGGTGGGCAGGGCACTTCACTCGGCCTCCTGACACACTCCGGGCCCCCGGGAGTGCCCCAGCCTTGGGGTGCCGCACCCACTGGTGCCAAATGCGGCTCCAGGACACTGGGTTGTAACCTTGTCAAGGTCATGGGCCCCTCTTCCCAGGAAAATGCACCTAGATTCGCAGTCACAAGTTTACCCACCGTTCAGGGCTGGCCCAGAAAGCCTGCCTTTGGGTTAAGCCTGAAAGACTCTCAGGGACCACCCGGACCCGAGGAAGCAGGGAGCATTGTGGGTAAAGAGGGCACAGGTGGGTCCCTACAGGGACTTCTGAGAGCAAAGGAGGGGTTAATTGCAGGACAAAGAACTCCCAACCCAGCCAGCGGGGAGGAAGTAGCCAGCTATACAAAGTGGAGGGAAGACCAGCAGAGTTGGTTCAGGGACGAGGAGAACACAGAACGGGAATGAGCTTCTGAAAGGGATGGGAAGTTTGTGTGAAAGATGAGGACCAGACGGCCCAGAGCAGCGCTGCCCAGTGTGGTGGCCACGTGTGGCCCTGAGCACGCGTCACGTGGCCGAACCAAACAGATGAGCTTGGAGTGTGAGATGCACGCAGGATTGTGTCCTAGTCTAAAGAGAGAATATAAACTAGCTCATGAGTAATTTTTATATTGATTATACACTAAAACGAGAATATTCTGCAGGTAGTTGGTTAAATAAATAAAAAACTTAAAGTTATTTACACCCACTGATGTTTTCTGCGTGATTGAGTTCGGGTGCTTTTTCTTGTGAAGATCTGGCTACTGGGGACTTAAGCATCTGTGGCTCGCATGGCTACTGGCCAGTGCTGGCCCGGAGGCTTTAAGGAGCAGGGACGGACGGGGTCTCGTCGGTCTTGTTTGAGGTGGCTTGTGACAGTGGTCAGCAAACTGCGGCTCGGCAAACCGTGGCTCACGAGGCACATGCGGCTCTTTGGCCCCTTCAGTGTGGCTCTTCCACAAAATACCGGCTCTTCCACAAAATACCGACTTCTGCACACGGGCCACGAAGTTTTAATCGCACTGTACGTGTGGGCCTGCACGTGGTATTTTGTGGAAGAGCCACACTGAAGGGGCCAAAGAGCCGAGGTTTGGCGACCACAGGCTTGTGGGAATTGTAGGGTGAGGACTGTGGAGGAGACAGCTGAACAGTTCCTGGGAATGATGTAGAGGCAGAATAGAAGCAGGAAGATAATTCCGCCCTTGCCAGGAGTCAGGGAGAAAGGACACAGGAGAGAGGGGAAGGCGGAGACCCCAAAGAACTGGAGAGAGCCGGCTGCTGGGGTCATGCCCAGGCCCTGCCCACCCTGTTCTCTTCCCTCTCGTCTCGAGGGACCAACTGGGCCAGTTCCTCAACACCAGGCAACGTGAGAGGGCTGGGCGCCCTCTTCTGCCCACCCAACTCTGGCCTGTCCCCTACCTCAGCCCAGCCCCCTCGGGCTCCCCCGGCCTGGGGCTCACTGCACAGACCCCCGTCTCCCACACTGGGCTGTGCCTGTGGCCCCTGGACTCTGGCTCCTTAGGGGCCTAGCAGAGTGGTTGACACCGTTGGTGCGTAAGACGAGGTGGCGGGATGGTGAGTAGGTGTGGCGGTGGTCACATGAGCAGATGCAGGAATGCAGACTGGACAGGTGTGACGGCCTCCCCTGCCCGCCAGACGGTCCGGACAAGCCTGTGATCACCATGGAGCCGCCGGGCTTCACCGAGGAGGGTTTCTGGGCCAGCGAGAAGGAAGAAGTGACTCTGAGCTGCCTGGCTGCGTCCAACCCCCCTAGTCACTATGTGTGGCTCCGGGACCACACGCAGGTCCACACCGGGCCTACCTACACCATCGCCAGCGCCAGCCGTGCCCACACAGGCCTGTACACCTGCCTGGCCCACAACAGCCGCCTGGACTCCCGCACGCAGACTGCCATCCAGCTCAGCATCTATTGTGAGTGTGTGCCAACCCCACCCCCCACCCCCGCAACCCTGTGCTCCTGCAAACTGCAGATGCCCTTGGGGAATGGGGCAGATATTGGGGGGAGGCAGGTCTGGGGGACCAACTGGAGTTGCAGAGCAGGGGGAGAGGCTAACAAACCTTGGGAAGGGCAGGGAGAGGGACAGCCCCCTGTCCTGTGCAGACACCCCTTCCGGACTGAGCTGCGGCACAGAGAGGGGCAGAGTGAGGACAGTGAGACACGGTGCCCAGGCGAGGATGGCAGTGGGGCATGGGAGCACTTCCTGCTGGGGCTTCCATGGGAGCCCCCGGGTTGCCCAGGGATTCTGACCTCCTGCCCAGCCCCCAAGCCATGCCTCTTGGCCTGAGAGCTCAGTCTTTTGCTCACCAGCCCCTCAGAGGGGTCGGTCTCCCCTGCTCACCCACTTCTCCCCACGTCACCTACCAGGACGCCTCTGGCCCCAGGGGTGCTGGCGCATGGGCAGTGTGGCCTGGTCCAGCCCCATCCGAGCCCACTTGTCCCCAGATCCCCCCGAGGGGCAGCCCTCCTGTGCAGTGCTCCCCGCCCCCGGGGCTGTGACTCTGGTCTGCGCCTGGCCTGGGGGGCTCCCAGCTGCCCAGCTGCAGTGGGAAGGGCCCCAGGGAACGGGCCCTGCCGCCCTCAGCAATGTCACCTGGAGCCACGCAGCCACCCGGCTGCCCAACGGCAGCAGCGTCTTCACCTGCACCGGCCAGCACCCCGCCCTGGCGCTGCCCGCCCCCTGCAGGACCGCGCTGTGTGAGTGGACACAGAGTTAGCCGGGCTCTGACATCCCAGGCAGGGGAGAGGGGAGGGTCAGGGGGGAGGATGGAGGGGCCCTGGGTCTGGGTGGGGCTCTGACACAAACTCTGAGACTTTGCATGCAACAGGGAAGTGGCAGTACTCAGCCCAGACCCCACCTCCCAACTTCTCTCCACCCCGGCTGGTCTCCACCTGCACTGAGGCCTGTCCTCCTGGTTTCAGGCTTGGGACCCTGTGACCCCCACCTAACTGTCTCCCAGCCTCCAGGGTCAGCAGACTCCCCACCACCTCTAGTTACCCCCTGCCCCCCCCCCCCCCCCATACTACCTCTACGGCTCTACTGCATGTTGTTCTTGAACTGTGCCTGGAGCTTTCTCTCCAACTTGGAAACTCCTGTCCATCTACCAAAGACCAAGTTCAACGTCATCTTGTTTTCAAAGTCCTTCTCCCCGAAGCCACAGATAGCTGTCCCTCCACCTGCACCCCAGCATTCATCAGGCTGCATTGTAACTCTTTGCTAGTGTTTGTTGCCACTATTTCTCTGGCACATGGTCAGCCTTCAACAAATAATAAATGAAAAACATAGATGAGTCGACTGAGGAAAGGGAGGAGTGGGCAAGTGAACCAATAATGAAAGAGGGAGGGACGGGCGGGGCCTGTTGGGTCTCCTTCCCCCTGGAGGGTCAGGCTGGGCTGTATTCCCTCCTCAGGGGAACCCCTCCGGAGCCCTGCGTGCTGGACCGTGGGCACATCGGGGGAGCAGTTCATCATGCTGAGCTGCGAGTGGGCTGGCGGCGAGCCCCCCGCCCTGCTGAGCTGGCTGGATGGGCAGCAGCAGCCGCTGGGCAGCAGCAGCAGCGCCTCGCTGGCGGTCCACCTCCTGCCGGCCCGGGGCGACCTGGCAGGCAGGGCGTTCACCTGCCAGGGCACTCACCCGCTCAGGGTCCCCGGTCCCCGCTGCCGGCTCCAGCTGGGTGAGTGGGGGCCTGGGACTAGGTGCTGGGACAGGGTGGGAGGAGCAAACCTTCGGAATGGGGCCGAGGGGCTGGGGGCAGCTGTGCTGGGGTGCAAAGTGAGTCCAGAGACTGGTCAACTCACCTCCCAGGGACTCAAGTATTTTTGAACCATAAAATCAGGGGGTTTAGTCTATGTGTGTGTTGACCAATAAAAATATAATGTGAGCCATATATATACTTTTATTTATTTATTTTTGTTGTTAATCTTCACTTGAGGATATTTTTTTCCACTAATTTTTAGAGGGAGTGGAAGGGAAGGAGGGAGGGAGAGAGAGAGAGAGAGAGAGAGAGAGAGAGAGAACCATTGATGTGAGAGAGACACATCAGTTGGTTGCCTCTTACATCTGCCCCAACTGGGGGAGGGGAGCAAACCTGCAACCCAGGTGTGTGCCCTTGACCAGGAATCAAACCTGCAACCCTTTGGTGCATGGGTCGACGCTCTAACCATTTAGCAACACCAGCCAGGGCCATATATAGAATTTTGAATTTTCTAGTAGCCACATTAAAAGAAGCAAAAAGAAATAGGTGGGACATGTTATTCAACTCAATATATCCAATATGAGATTATTTCAATGTGTAATAGAAAATTACTAAGGAGGTATTTTACATTGTTTTTTGGACTGTCTTCAAAATCTGGTGTATGTATTTACAGCAGCAGCAGTCACGTGTGGCTGGGCAGCTCCCATCTAGCCAATGAGGGGCTCTGACTGTCTGCCTCATTTGCATCAATTTGCATGAGAGGTGCCTGATTGTATTCCTGACTTGAATTCATGTTTCAGGTGCCAGAGGTCTTTACCTCTCTCACTCCCTCTCACTCAACTTCCTTTCTCTGTCTCCTGGCCCTGCCAGTCCCATTTATTGTGTAAAGAAGCTATACATTAGAGTAAAAGATGCGAGAAAAGCAAGCAGAGGAGCCGTTATCGATAATAATCCTCACAAAATGAGTTACATCGCAGCCCCCAAGGCTCGGTGACCAGCCTGCCTCAGGGGCTCTGAGAAATTCCTCAACCCGAATATTTCCCTCCCTTGTTACTCAGTCTCGGGACTGGGCTCCCTGACACCTGACCTCTGGGTCGTAGGAATCCTCCCCTAGAAACCAAGCACCTGCTATGAGCCCTGCCTGGGCGGGGCGGGAGGTGGCAGCCCCTGGGGGGCCCCTGGGGGAAGGAGGCCCTGCGCCAGGTATGGAGAGGGAGGAGGTGGATGCCCAGGTGAAGGAGGCGGGGCCTCACCTTTAGTGGCAGAGCCTGGGGTTGGCAGGAGAGGGGCCTGGAGGAACACTGCTATCTAGCATCACCTAACTTTGGAGCAGGTGGCAATAGGAACCTGCATAGAATTTCAGAGGAGACAGACTGGCCCAGGACAGCTTCACTGTTACCTCCATGGCCCCCGCCTCCTCTCTCTCTCCTCCCCCCACCGCTGGCCAGCACCTTCCCCCGGGCCTTCCACACCCCTGGCTCAGGGGACAGCTCCAGCCTTGCTCTCTGTCTCTGCAGAAGCCCCACAGCTGGCAGTGGCTACGACCCGGGTGTCGGTGCTGGAGGGGGAAGAAGCCTGGCTGCGGTGTGTCCTCCTGGGGGGCACACCACCTGCCCACCTCCTCTGGCTGGGACCCCAGCAGCAGCTCTTGGAACCGGGCGATTCCGGATTCATGCTGCACCCCGAGGGCTCCCAGCTCCACCTTAGCATCCGCGGTGCAGACCCAGCTCGCCACGGGGGCACCTACCAGTGTGTGGCTCGAAACGCCGTGGGCAACAGCAGTGGCAGCATCCTGCTGGAGGTCCTCCGTGAGTGCGCGTGTGTTTGTGTGCGTGTGCGTGTGTGTGTGTGTGTGCGTACGTATGTGTTGGGGGTGCATTTGTGTGTCCAGGGAGGTGGGAAGCCTCCAGCCCCATATGGCCCTGCAGGTGGGAGGCACTGGAATTCCTTTTAGCATGTGGGCCGTTAGCTCCCGCAGGCAGACAGCCCCTCACAAACATGACCCTCCAGGGCTACTGGCCGCGAGGCACACGCCCTCTAGGACACAGGCCAACAGCTCCACGCGGGCAGAATCATCTCCGTTCCCTCAGTTCATAGGCGAGGAAACAGGCCTAGAAATGGAAGCCAGGGCCACACTGGCCCCACGACAGAACTGAGCACGTCTGCGCCTTTGCCAGCTCCCGATGCAACTGGAGCAAATGGGGCGCAGAAGCATATGCGCACCTGGGCGCACATGGACACACACACGCACGAACACACACACACATGCACACGCGTGGTGGCGCACATGCCTGCATGTGTCCCACCCTCTCCCCCAGGGTATCCAGCTCCCCCCAACGTCACCATCAGCCGCCTGACCTACGGGAGGCACCGCAGAGACGTGCAGCTGCAGTGGGTGGTCGCAGGCCCCGGCAACCTGACCGGCTTCCTGGTGCAGCGCAGGGCGGGCGCTCCGGACCCGGGAGCGGCGGCCTGGGAGACGGCGGCCGGCGACATCGAGCCGGAGAGCAGAGCCCGGCGGCTGGGGGGCTTGGACCCCGGGGTGCTCTACGCCTTCCGCATCCTGGCTCTGAACCACCGCACGGCGGGACATCCCTCTGAGGGGCAGATACCAGGTGCTGGGCTAGCGCCCTGCGAGGCTCGCCTTGCCCCCCAAAGCGGAGCCCTGCCCATCTTCCTCCTCACAGGACACCCCGACTCCATCCCTCTGCTCCCTCCTGCTGGATCCCTCCCGCCCCATCTCTGTCCTCTCCCCGCCTTCCCTCCCGGGGAGACCCGAGGTGTCAGCCGAGGGGTAGGAGCCATAGTCCAGCTTGAATCAGAAGCAAGGAAGGGGAGATGGAGGAAGGAGAGGGCCGCCTCTGTGCCTCAGTCTCGTCCCGGGGGCACACGGTGGGCCCCCAGCTTCCCATGCTCTCCCCGTCCTGGGGACTCCTCATGACATAGCAGCTGCCGAGATAACCGGCCCGCTGTCCCCGGTGCCAAACACAGGGACTCGGCTGGGGGCCCAACTCAAGAGCACGGGGCACACAGGCGCTCTGGGTCCAGCCTCGCCCCTGATCACCCCCCGGGGGGTGCAGGGGGAGCTGGCACCCTCTGAACCACTGCTGCCAGGTTCGGCCGCGGCTCTAACCCGCCCTGTGCATCCACTGCTCTCCCTCCCAGCGGACCCGCCCTTCAGCGCCTACCCAGCTGTGCTGGGCGCCGCGGGCACAGGCATGGTGGTGGCGACGGTGGCCTCTCTGCTGGTGTTCCAGTACGCGGCCCGGCACCCAGAGGCCTTCCCCTGTGAGTGGGGAACTGAAGGGGGTGGTTGCTTGACCCCAGAAGGCAGCCAGGTCTCCATGACCCCAGGGAGATGCAGGTCCCTCCCCCACACCCCCCCACCCCTCACCCCAGGGGTAGGACAATGTGAGATGCTCCTGGGGCCAACCCCAACCTCAGGCACCCCCTCGGGCTCCTGGTCTCTGCAGGAGCCTCTGGGGAGGAGGGCTCTCCTGTGACCTGGGCTGTCGCTCACTGAGGCGCCCCTCCCCCTTGTCTGCAGGCCTCAGGCAGCTGCTTGTTCCCACGTGAGTGCGGACCTGCATTCAGGGCTTGGGATTCCCTCTCACTGGGAAGGAGGCTGGGACGGTGTGGCTGTCACTAACCACACTGTCCCACTTCGCCCTCAGGGAGCAGAGCCACCCACACAGGGGCTCGGCGGAGGGCCCCGAGGTGCAGGCAGGTACGCGGCATCTCATCCCAAAGGCGACTCATGTAAAGGGGGCCGGTCCCGGGTCTCATGCGTGATGCACGATGACTCTTGTCCTCTAAGGACCACCTGGGACTCCTCCCTCCCACCTTCTACCCCCCTCCCCCGCCCCAGGCACCTCTATGCCTGTTCATTCTGCTCCTCAGGCACTGAAACGCCACCTGCCACCCCAGCTTCGGATCCGGCGCAGGAGTCCATGGATGCACCAGTGAACGTCACCATCACAGTGACCGCAACACCTTGAGGCCCAGGAGGAAGGGAGGGGACAGGGAGGGGGGATCCCCACTGTCACACTTGGTCCTAAAAGCAAGGTGACACCAACGCCCCCTCCCCCCTTCACACCCAGCCGTACACCCCGTGCAAGGCCAGCCCATGGCCACCAAGGACTCAGCTAGAAGGGAAGTCCTGGCCCCGCGGTGAGACAGACAGGACATGGCAGACGCAGCTGGAGAGCAGGCCAGCGGGTGCCCGTGGGCAGCGAGACGCAGTGCTGGAAGCACAGCCTGGTGCCCTGAGCAGGCGGCTGCTCCGACAGCCCGGGTGCTGAGCAATCCCTAATAAACCTGCTGACACTCTCACCAGCGGGCGTCGTCCCACTGCAACTCCCACAGGGAAAGGCTGCCCCAGGCTCAGGTGGGCCCCGGTTCTCCCGCCGGGAGGAGGCTGGGAGATGGGGTGCAGGATGTGGAGGCACGAGTCCCCTTCATTCACCTGCAGCGACACGGTCTTCTGGCTCTTTACTCTCCATGCCTCAAAGTCCCTCCCCGAGGACACACCCGGTTACAGGACCAGCAGTCAGCGCTGGTGGCCAGGGCTCCGTCCCCTCCCTCTGGGGAGGGGTGGCCCCAGGCCTGCAGGTGGTGAAGAGGGACAGGATGCAGGTGCCAGGCCCCCGGGTCTGTGCCCACAAGGGGAGCAGAGGCCACTCCTGCCCCAGGCCGGGGCGCTGGCTGAGAGGGGACCCAGGCTGTTCCAAAGTCCCTCTCCGCCAGCCGCCAGCGTGACCCACTGGCTCCAAGTGTGTGTGTGTGTGTCTGAAACACTGAGAAACACAAACCGATGCTTGTTCGGGGCTGGCCCTGCAGGGGACGCGGAGAGCAGCCAGGGCCGAGCCGGCTGCCAGGAGGAAGGCAAGTGGCGCCCAGAGGAGTGGGAAAGGGACAGGAACTGAAGCTGCCTCGGGGGTTCTCACAGATTTAGGCTTTATTAGAAAAGGGGTGTCGGGTCCCCTCAGAGCCCTCAGGACGGGGCTCCGGTTTAGGGAAGCCTTATTTTAATGTGGGGGATTGGGGAGAGCGGCCTCAGTGTTTGGACAGGTTCAAGCCACGGACTAATGAGAGGGCACAGTCCTCTCATGGCCACGTGCAAGACCCAGCTTGGAGGGCAGGGCCCTCCCAGCACAATGATAGCCAACAGCTAGAGTTGTAAGCTTGAACCTATGGTCCGAACGCATGGCCCCACGTGCCTGAGTGATGTGGGCTTGTAATTGAGTAGGATCGAAACCCACGAGAATGTTGTAAACATCTTGACCACGCCCTTACTTTGCCTCATGGAATCTGGCTATAAAATAAAGACTCGGCTTATAGTCCGTGGTGCTGTCTCTCTCCATCAGAGAGGGCAGCGTCCCACCCAGACTCAGCCCATTCTCTTGTCTGTCTTTTCTCCATCCTTCACCGCCCCCACTCGTGCTCACCGAACCTGGCTGAGCTGGCGTGGCACATAGGCGCCCAATATGGGGCTGAGTATGCCATGGCCGTGCGGGCTCGAAACAGGGAATAGATAGGACAGGCCCCACATCATGCAAAGGACCCTGTTGGCTTTTGGGTCAGCAGCACAGACCCTGATTTTGTAGGGCAGGAACCAGCTGCTTCTAGCCCAGAGCTCACAGCACCATGAGGAGGGACCATCCACCCCCCCTTCATGCCCCTCTTCCACTCTCCACCCTGCCTCCCCCTCCTCATGCTCCCCTCCCACTCTCCTCCCTGCCTTCCCCTCCTCATGCTCCCCTCCCACTCTCCATTCTGCCTCCCCCTCCTCATGCTCCCCTCCCACTCTCCACCCTGCCTCCCCCTCCTCATGCTCCCCTCCCACCCTCCTCCCTGCCTCCCCCTCCTCATGCTCCCCTCCCACCCTCCACCCTGCCTCCCCCTCCTCATGCTCCCCTCCCACCCCCCTCCCTGCCTTGGGAAGGAACACTGCGTCCCCTAAGGGGTCCTGCCTGCCTCCACACAGCTGCGAGGCTCAGGTATTTTCCCAGCTTCTCCCGCCCCATTTGTCCTAGATCCTGTTCCTTCAGAACAGAAGGGATGAACTCACTGCGCTCTTGGACCTGTGCAGGGGGCGGGTGGTGGTTCCCGGGAGGGCAGGGTGGAGGTTGCAAAGAATTTCAGAGTAAGATCCCCCCCTATACCTCCCCCCCGCCCCGCAATCACAGCTACAGCAGCTTTATACACACAGGGAGCAGCTGAGGCCCCTGCACCGCGGTCTCCATGGAAGCAGCATTCTCTTTTAATATAAAATCATATCCACCAATAGAACCTGTCCAAGCTACATCCTTTAAAATATGTACAATCTCAGACAGGCTGTTACAGCTTTTCAGGGAAACAGAACATACTTTCCAACAGGATACAAACACAGGCACCTCCAAGTCAATGCTCTAGCAGACAGCAGCACAGGAGGGTCCCACCATGGGAACCTCTTAGCTCCGAAGATGGAAGGAGGTCTGGCACAGACACGATCTGCTCGTTGTCCCGGACGCTCCGGCCTCCGGACTTGTTCAACAGAAACAACAGGCGGGGAGAAATGTTTGAAAAGACCACGTCACAAGGTTCAAAACCTTGTGGTTTAACTTACAGCCCGTACACCACCAGCCTGTCACCTGTCACCCGACTACCAGTGCCTGATCGAGAGAAGGGGGGGAAAGGAGAGAGTGAAATGATGTAACAGAAATGGGGAAGTTTAATGCTAAAACAAAGAATCACAGAGAATTCTAAGGCGAAGGAACAAGAAGAAGCCTGAGCAACTACAGTGTCGCTAAGCCAAGCGAAGATCAGATTCTGGTGGGGTACAGGGGTGGTGGGGGGGAGGGGAATCAGAGGGAGAGAGTCGACTCTGGGAGCTGCCACGTGAGAGGCAGCTTCCTTGGCTGTGAGAGCGGCGCAGGCGGATGGGAGCACGTGGATTGGACGGGTTCCATCGATGAGGGAACCATAGTGCTTTGGAACGCGGCGTGGAAAAGTGGAAGGAGCTCGGGTTGCGGCTCCACCTCAGCCGGGCTCACGTGCTGGCTCTGCGGCTCACTGCGAGGCCTGTGGGCTTCAACACCTGCTTTGTGGGTTTGCTGTGAGGGTGGTGAGAGCAGCAAGGAGCTCCAGCCCGGTGCCCAGTGCCCACAGATGTGGGTGCCACCCCCCGCCGTGGGCCGTGTCCCTGGACTTCCTGGAGAGGTGACACCAGGCAGATCTAGCTGTAGGGACTGTGCGGGGCACGACAGTTCAGAACAGCTCATGGCCAGGGAGGACTCAGAACTCCTAAACATACAGGCAATTATATATATAGTTATATTTATATTTATATATCTCCATATATAAAGGCATTTTTATAAATAAAATACAATAAAGGCATAACACTTAAAACAGCGTCACTAATCATATAAATAAGGCGTCCGCAATCAGGCTGCCCTGAAGGTAAAGTTGTCTTCCTTCCCGGTGGGCAGGTCCCATGTCCAAACTCCATCTCTCAAAGCCGTTCGGGACCTGGGCCTGGGCTAACACCTGCTTCCTGGGGTGAAACGGCCACCTTCTAACAGCTGTGCCCCGGTCTCCTCCACTCGCTGCTGCAGCTCGACAGGCAGCCACGGCACAGGCTTCATCGTGTCCATGATGTGGTCCATAGACGTCAGGATGCAGCCCTCCCTCCAAAGCTAACTGCATCTGTGCAACGTGAAGAAATCCTGGACGGCGCGGCCGTGGACTCCGGGGCAGGGAGCTCGCTGCTGGGGCGCCCCTGACACCTGGCCTCGAAGTGCCGTGCCTTACACTTCCTCGAGGAACTCTTGCTGAGGGACTCGGCTGCGACAGCACATTTCACCAAAGTTCTATTTATAAAACATATAAACGTGTGAGGGACTATGATGCACTCGTATAGACAGTAGATTAACTTGGTATTCTAGTCTGTGTCACTGCAATTTCTGGGGAACTACCTTTTTTCACTGAATGCTGAAACTGCTGGACTCGAAAGAGAATCATTCTGTTTCTTTCCCCGAAGGGACGCACATTCCCAAAAGGAGCGATGGTCCATCAGAGCTGGGCTCGGTGCCTCGACACACAGGGCTGTGTGTGTGTTTTCAGGGGCGGAGGAGGAAAGCCTCCACCAGCAGCTGAGGACGCCCTGCCACTCGGGCAGCATAACCGATGGGCAGCTCTGCTACCCAAAGCTTAGGTGCCAGTTTACTCTGACACGATTCTGAAGAAAGTCAGGGAATTTCAAACCATACCCTCCTCACCCTCCATGTTAAGCCTTTTCTAACAGCCGCACTGCCCAGGTGTCGCCCATGCTGGGAGTGAGAGGACGATTTCGGGTGGAGCGGCACCGTGAGCACAATCCTACACTAACGGGAGCTGCTGCCAAGGGGGCTCCCTGAAACCCGCCCGTTTCTCCTTAAAATGTAAATCTTTCTCCTAAAGCCATCCACTTAAAGTCTCATTTGGTTCCTACTCTTAGAACACTTAACAAGAGGCCCCCGTGACCATTTTATAGACACATGCAAGTTTAAAGCCGTAGGGCTCGGCGGCCTTCTTCTCTGCCCTGGCTGCCTGCTGTGGGCGGACTGCCCTGCGACAGCCCAGCCACGCCTCAGCCCTGTCCAGGACACTGCATGGTCAGTGCCCGGAAGACGGGCGTAACTGTGCCCACGTGCAGAGAGTCAACGGCTCAGCTGTCACTTTGTGGAAGGCACTCATGAGATGTGCTATTGTAAACAGCAGGTTACAACTGTGGTTGCTTCAGAATGTTCTCCGAAAGTCTGAGTAGACAATATCGAAGGACAGCTTCCCACCTGAAAACCTCAGGCGGCCTCAACGCCCGCTCAGCTGAGGCAGCCCATAGGCCAGGGCCTTGCAGGAGGCGCTCTGACGGGCACTGAGGTGCTTGGAAAACATGGAATGCTGAGATGATCGAACACTATGCAAAACTGGGTTGTTTCCTACTGAGGGGGGAGGGAAAATTTTCAGGCATAAATAATATAAAAGGGCACACATTTTAAGATACATTCATATGACATTACTGCTACAAAAATAAATAATGCTTTTTCTCTGATTTGAATTAATGTCCTTCACACAGTCCATTCCCAGGCCTGTTCTGTGCAGTGACTGGCTGGAGTGGGAACCGGACGAGTCCCGGGTACATCCTCAGGTCTCCTGGGGCTGCTGAAGGACCCCAGCGGGGCTGTCTAAAGGAATGCCAGGAGGAGACCATGTTGTCTTTTCAGTACAGTCCTTTGAAGCAGGTGGCAAGATAAGAGGATTCCAACTTAAAACTGTGTTCTCTGTTTCTGAATGGACACAGCTGTCTCCTGAAAAACACAAAGATTTGGGAGCCCCGTGAAATCATAAAGGCTGGTTTTCACAAAGCAGTCTCAACACGTTACTTTGAATAATAAAGAAAGAATAATGAGCAAAAGCAGAGCCCAGGTATGTTTAGTTTGAATGTGAGCGAGACAAAAGGTATAAAAGGTTTAAAATAAAGTTGAGCTCTGACGAGCAGTCACACAGTTCACCTCAGGGTTAAAGCAAAAACCCTTAAAAGCCCCCAAATAACCACCATACGTAAAAGCTACAACTCCAGGGTCAGTTCAAACGAACCCGAGGTGCATGACCACAAAAGGCATTCTTTGGTCCAGGTGCAAACGGAACCAAAGCCTATTTGGGTTTCTTTTCCAAGATGTAATGGGACTGACAGCCTGAGCTGAAGGAGGTGAACAATAACAAAACTTCAAAATCTACCTAGTCAGCTTTTCTGGTAGTATCCAACACCCCCACCCAGTCTTTTAAGGAAGATGTGAGTGATCACAGAGAGAACACATCTGCGTCACCTTCCTGTATCCATAGCTACATGAAGACCATCTAGAACAGTGGTTCTCAACCTTCTGGCCCTTTAAATACAGTTCCTCATGTTGTGACCCAACCATAAAATTATTTTCGTTGCTACTTCATAACTGTAATGTTGCTACTGTTATGAATCGTCATGTAAATATCTGATATGCAGGATGGTCTTAGGTGACCCTTGTGAAAGGGTCGTTCGACCGCCAAAGGGGTCGCGACCCACAGGTTGAGAACTGCTGATCTAGAAGCTTAGGTTGCATGATGCCTCCCTGTACCTCTGTGGCATCCCGCTGCATCCTCTGTGGACTCAGAGGTGACCTCGCTCCTGCTGTCCTGACAGCACGTATGTGGAGCAGGTCTTGCTGCTACCTCGTCCCCGATGCTCTCTCCAGGTGACGGGCCACCGTCGGGGGTTGTGGAAGCCTGACAGGCAGGCATCTTCGTGTGACTGAGGGGCTTCATTTCCAAACCGTCCTGAGCACAAGGCGCTGCCACTGGGACCACAGAAAGGGGGCTGCTGCTGAAAGTGCCGTTCGTTTTGGTGAAACACCTACAAGGTATAAACCAAAAGGAACAATTTTGTCTGGAGGAATCAACAATTAAAATACATGGATTTTGAAATATCATGTGTATCACAGATTCTTAAGAGACTGGTGCTTAAAAATAACTAAAGTCTTTACTATGATCTGATACATCAAAAACTCAGAAATAACAGTGAAAGTGGAATACAACAGGAGAATAAATCAAGAGGCAAACAAACCACTTAGGAATGTAACCTCATCTGATGCCTCCTTGGCCTCAGTCCACTGTCAGAAGTTGTTTCCTAATTCATAACTGGCTCCTGAACACAGGACACAGCAGGAAAAGGCCAGGAGCCACTGGAAGAAATGGGGGGAGGGGACTTAAAGCTAAGCAACTGATGTCCACATAAGAGAAATGACCTTATGCAAACCAAGGAAAACATACTTTTTTAAAGTCCGATAACAAGTTCCCTCTCACCCTTGGAAGTAACACTACTGAATCAAAGCCTATAAGGATTAGATATTCAAAATCTAGATTTTGTTTCTTTTTCAATTTTTTTCTTTGCAGAATTCACTTCAATTCTGCCACACTTTTATTTCTGGTCTTCATCTAAGACACATGTTTTGTTTTTCTTTCCATTCTTCAGACGGCCTAATTTCTATTGATCTTCTAGTTCATGACTCTTTCTTCTGTTGTTTCTAATCTGATGACAAGCCCATTCCAGTTATTGTAGTTTTCTGCTTTGGAATTTCCATTTGGCCTTCTTTTTTACAGTTTCTATTTCACAGACTAAAATTCCCCATATGTGAATTCGTGTGTGTACATCTTCCTTTAAATCCTTGGATGCATTTTTGATAGCTGCTTTAAAGTCACTGTCTGCTTATTGTGACATCTGAGTTACCTCAGGGTCTGTTTCTGTTGACATAAGATAATGAAGACTCGGCCATGTATAGCTTGTACTTTTTTCCCAGATGGGATATATATACATTTTTCCAAGCTGATCTTTACTTGGCTACTTCCTGTCCATTTCTAATCTCTCTAGGACCCTTAATTTCTTGTTCCTTCCTGATGGGACCTCTCAGTTCATTCATCTGTGAATTTCATCAGTGTCTTCTCTTTACCAATTATCAAGACTGATGGTAAACAGACCAGATTTAATGCCAATTCCTTCCCATTAAACTCGCCAAGCAGCTGACAAACCCCATTTGATTACATATCCAGAACTGCACTGATGCCGTTGGAACTGAGGAGAGGAGAGAAGAAGGGTAGAAAGTTCTTATATGACTGAAATCTGTTTAACTCTTGAAATGCCCATTTTGCACAGGATTTCTAAGTAAATCTTTAGTGTAGGGGACTGGAGCCTGGAAAAGCTTACTGGGTATGCTATTAGGTAACATAGTGAGCTACTTATTATATATGACTCTGAACACTGAAAAGGGTTCAAATGAACTGGACACAGTGAGGTAGTCATTCACAATGTGCCCCAAGCCCTAGAATCAAATTAAACTCCACAGATGGCTCCACACACCCCCTCCTACCTGTTCTGGAAATTTCAAGTCAACACTCCAGATTAGACAGTAAGGGCAACATTTCCTAAGTTTATTACTCAAACAGAGGGATGATCAAGGGTCTGTGGGTGACAATGACTTTTTCTTACAAGTCCGCTCCAAGAATGCATTTATGTGTCACCCTAAGAAGGCAGAGAAGAGAGTATAGAGGGGCCGGTATAGAGCAGGAAAGACTCTGCATGGAAAAGGCCCGCAGAGAGACCCCTCCAGACCTTAGGAGAGCTGCCCGGGTAACGTGAGTGTGATGAGGCCTGACAGGTGTCCGAAAGGATGATTCCCAAGGTATGCCGAGGGGCAAGCAGTCTCTCTCTTTCTCCTACAGCGATTCCCAGCTCAGTGACGGCACCGCCACCTGGACACCATCCCTGACACCTCCCTCTCAGCCTGCCTCATCGACCAATTACTCATGTCTTTGTTTTTTCTAATCCTCACCCGGAGATATGCTTTTTTATTGATTTTTTTTTTTAAGCGAGAAGGAGGGAGAGAGATAAAGAGAAACATCAATTTCAGTAATATAACTATGAAAAAGCATTACTATACACACAGCGGTTTTCCCTAACAATCAAGCATACTCTCATCATAACACAGAATAAAAACACCCCATAACACAGAGTAGAAAATAACAGGTGAGAAAAGATGAAGTTTGTACAAAGAGAATGACTCTAATTTAAAGATTTCAAAAACCTCAAACCTTTTAATACCTTAGAAGTCTTTAATATTGTCAGTATTGCTAAAGAAACCAAAGCACAGAAAGATAAAAATTGTAAAGCAGGGGTAAAAAAAATTGTAACAGCCTCCCTTATTCAGAGTTTTATATTTTAGGTAAAATGTGAAGAACTTGTTTGCTAAAGGGAAAAAATAAAAGGAGTCACACACCCACTCACAACATCCTGTGCAAATACATATCAACATACCTATTGTTATTCCAGCAATTTCGACAGGTGACGCACTCCACCGGCTCGGTCTGAGGTACTGCTGTGTACATTCCACCACCCTGGTCAGGACCAAGTACAGGGAAAAGAAAAGAAGAAAGAGGGCTGAAGGGGCCATCGACCACTACCTCAATACTCACAAATACAAAAGCCAGGCCAGCAGTCCATGGATGCACGGCCTATTTTAACCGACTCCCTAAGCAATGCTACGCTTACCACTGCTCACCTATATTCACAAAGGAGTTCTGCACTATATTAAAACCACTCCAAAAACTTAGCTGCCATGTTTCCCATGTATTTTTGTACTGGAAGGAGGCAAATAAATGGAGGTTAGTCACTTCCCCTCAGTGTTTCAAACCTAATGAGCCCACAACGCACTGTACCTTCTAACCTTCAAGTCATTTTCACCCCCAGCAGCCGCGGAAGAGCTGCACGTGCTGCCAGCTGGAGAAACAGGGGAAACGCCTGGGTGATGTCATAAGATAACCCATCCTCATTTTCCTGTAATTATTCCGAGTGGGTCTGTTCACTTGACTACACTACGCCTTAGAACATGTTATGTTTTTCCAGATGGAGCAGATTCTCAGCCAGCAATGACTTGGAGGGGACTATTAATATTTTGATGTTGCTTTTGGCCCAAACTGCCCAGCAATTAAGAAAAATGCCCAGATTAACACATACCTCATTGTCAAATGTTCACTTGACATGTACAATGGCAAGAGTTCCTAGAAACTGAGTTAAGAGCTGAAGCAGCCTCACGGTCAGAGTCAGAATCCTGCTCGCAGAGGAGCAACAGCAGAAGGGAACTTGATAAGGGTGGGCGAGGCTGTCGCGGCACCCGGGCTCGGAGCAGGCCTTCAAGGTTAGGAAAAGTTCAGGCAATTGTTTTTCCCAGAATACTTTCCATTTCCACTCAGCTCATACCAACAGCCAGAATCCGAGCAAACCAAAAACACTGAAAATTTCTCTCAATATTCTTGATCCAACTAGCAACAGGAACTTTTAAGAAAACATTGAGAGAAAGAATATTCCAAGGCCATATTCAGCCCCTGGGCTTAAACTTAAAAGCTTCAGACAATCAAGTCAGCAATCTACAGGGGAAGGTACTTACTTGAATCACTAACCATATTAAAGTGAATTAATGATTTTATGATGACCATCATTTTTTAAATTTCCAGACTGCCTCCCACCCAGAAGAGCAGAACAAGAAAACAAATGAGTTAAAATCACAGGTGATAACCTCTACAATTTTACACCTAGTGGGGTGACTATTATTTAAATAGCAATTCATTGTTCAAAAAACCAAAGGACTATGTTCAAGTACTAAGAAAACATCAGACTTATTTTTCCTCCTATGGAAATAGCATGTGCTGTTCAGACTTCAATGTTCTCTCCGGTTTCTTGGACAATGTTCATAGTTTGGATTAGGAATGGTGACAAAAAAAGTTTAGGGAGTCTGAATATAGGCCATGTCTTTCCACATGAAATAATGAGATCATTGTTCTCTTTTGGTAATGAGATGCAGTAAAGCAAATAAGGTATTTTTTCTACAACATACTAAAGCTAGGTCACATGACAGCCATGAGATTTCTAGCTTTAAGATATAAATATATGTCATTGCTTTATTCTCTAAATATTTAATAAATCTTTATAAAAGTCGACGATAAAAAAAATTTCTTCAAATTTTAGCACATTGTGGGTCATGGCAAACTTATCTGTAATCAGAACAGTGACAAAAGCTTAAATTTGATAAACTAAAATAATCTATTTGGTTGAAAAATAATATGGATGCGTATCCAAACCATGTAGTTAAGTCAACCGTCCTGGTGCAGAGACCCTCTGTTACCAAAATACATCTAAGATATTCTACTCATTCTGTTCCCATTTCAAAAAGTGAACTGTATCAGCTAGTTATTCCTGAATTACAGTGGTTTTAAAGCTTTATCCTCTCTTGTGGCTCAGAATATTAACACTGTGAAGTGCAGGCATCAAGACTACCACACATTGGGCAAAAGAAACTAAAGAATCACAATGTTAGCAGTCAGTTTGGTGGCCTGTAGACATGTTCCACGTGGCCATGCAATGACTTTAAAAACTGGATGAATTTCCAACATGTAAAAAGTCTGGCAATTATGCCCAACTGCCGTGGCTCAGTGGTTGAGCATCGACTCATGAACCAAGAGTTCGCAGTTCGCTTCCCCATCAGGGTTGCAGCTCAATCCCCTGTTAGGGGTGTGCAGGAGGCAGCTGATCAATGATTCTCTTTAGTCACCGATGTTTCTGTCTCTCTCTCCCTCTTCCCTCCTCTCTCAGAAATCAATAAAAACATTTAAAAAACACCTGGCAATTTCACCTGTACTTACAGGTGCTTTGAAAAAGCAGGAAATCTGGCCACACTGGGTCCTGCACGCCAATAACAGGAGGGGAGCTGCCGTGCCCTCTAAGACAGCACGTGTGCTGTGCCTTCGCTGGTGCCTCCAATGCCTGCCCCGCCCTGAACGTGCTTCACTCAGTGTCATGATCGGCCAGACTCCTCCAGGGATAGGATTTCTCAGGCTTTGCTTTGATTCAAATTTAAAGGATCTGGACCAGCCTTCACCCAATGATTTTTCCATTTTCTCTCAAGAATAACTTCCATTTATTTGCTACATGTTCTACTTTCAGTGCGAAATCATTTAAAAATATAAACCAAATTGGCGAATATATCTATTACCTGATAATAGAAATCTTACAAAGATTACGCTGGATCGGGGGGTTGCCAAGGATACATACTAGTTCCATTCCAGGGAACCACTGAGGTTCCCACAGTGAAAAGAGCCAGCATACCCACCCTGCTCTTGTACCTGGGCACCGGGGTGGGGGGGACAGGGACAGCGTCATTTATAATTGGGTCTCTTACATTCACTAGATGACGAGGGTGTTCAAAGTCCACACGTGTCCTGGCTAGAGAGCTCGTGTGCCCAGGGTAATGCCCTCCGTTCAAGCTCCCGTTCACGAGCCCACGGACCCCGTTAGGGACCTTGTGGTGAAGGTGGGAGCAGCCGTTGCTGAGACCCCCGCTGCTTAGGAAGCTCCCGTGCACATTTCCATTTATCCGGGTGGTGCCGGGCAGGGGGGCGTATTCCACCATCTGCCCGTTGATGTCCGAGCCTTGGTACAGATATCCTGGTGGGTCGTATTCTGTCAAGAAAGAACAAAAAAGAAGAAAAAAAGATACTGAAAAGGATGACCTTCTTGCTTAGGAAGGTGTATTAACAAAACCATTAAGAAACTGCAAACACACGAAAAGAAAACACTCTGCAAGTGCTCAGCGAGAGCCTGCCTGTGAGCTGTGCTCCAGTGAAGTCACTGCTGCCGGTCCTTGTACCTGTGCAAGTATCTAGGAACTGAGTTAATTATGACCCTGTTAATGAGAAGAGGAATTAACCAGGGAGCAATTACTCAAAAGAATAAAATAAGGAAGGAAGGGAGGGAGGGAAAGAGGGAGGGAGGGAGGGAGGGAGGGAGGGAGGGAGGGAGGGAGGAAAAGAAGACAAAAAAGACAATTACTGAATTGAGCAGGCTGAAACTATCCCAGTACTGGCAACACGAAGTGTTTCAAGTGCCTTATACTTCAAAGTATGGAAAGTATATAAAACAAAAGAAGGCTAACTTTAGGCAGGATATTTCAAATAGCAATAAATAACATTTTTAAGAAGAAGGATGGAGTTGTGTATGTATTTACTAACTATCCATACAGTTCCTTGGTTATGTTAGCGCTTTGGAAATTGCGGGGTATTAAAGGCAAAAGGCTAATTATCCCATTTTCTTATATTAAAACCATGTAACAATGGCCTCACAATTCTGATTTCCAGAGGCACACCTGCCTGGTTCATTTAGAGAAAGTAAATATCCCTTAGCAAGCACAGCACCAAAACTGCACAGGTTTGCTGTCAGAGTCTGCTAATGCTGCAGCCGTGTGAGAGTGCCCGGCTGGGTGAGGCACCCCCTCATCTCGCTGAGCTCAAAGAGGTATGGGGTGAGAGTCTGCCTGCTTCTCTTCCCCAGGAAACGCTAAGCTGAGGGGGCAGAGACCACGCTTCCTCGATTTACCTCTATCACCATGTCTACCAGTGCCAGGCGCACAGAAGACAGTCCATGACGACCTTTTGAATGAATGACTACATCAACATTACTACTTTAAAGTCCATCTTTAAACATTATCAAGTCACACAAAAATGACTTTAACCAGATTAGTCTTGTCCAGGCAACCCAATCATGACTTTCCATTTAATAATTCAGCACAACCTCAGCAATTAAGGTCAGTGACATTAAAACCATTTAGAAAAAGACCCAATGTAACGCTCTCCAAGCCTTTCAGTCTGGTTCCATCGTCACCACCACCTCCCTCCCTGCCTATCTCCTGGAAGGCACCATGCCAATTAAATCCCTTTTCCCCCTCAGCTGTCAACGACAAAGGGACAGTATGTGGGAGGTGGCTGACAGAAGCCAGAAGTGCCTGTCACTGCTGTTGTCCTCCTTTGCTTTTCTGTCATTCTCTTACTCTTGGGCCAAAGGGGAAACCAAAAAACTTCCTCCGACCAAAGATGAAGTCTCTGATGACTCTGAACAGCTGGGGGAACAGGACAGATAGGAACAGAACTGGGGGAAGAAAAAGGAAAAGAGTTCTAGATTATGTGTTTAAATACAGTGCCATCCCTGACCTAGCTTAAGCACTCCGCTTACTAGATGCATTTAGGGGAGGGGATGCACTTGAGTAGTTTTGGTACAACAGGTACCAAAACAGGACCATGTTATCTTAAATTGTGTCATTCAGGGACAGTAACTTAGAGAAGTCTTCACTCCCTTCCTTCCCATCATGCCTCTTCCCTTCCCTGTTGACAAAGTGTGTACAGCCTGGAGGGGCTCCTGCAGCCGCCACAAAGCTCCTGCTTCAAGCACTCGTTCCCTCTGCTGGTCTGACAAAGCCAGTGTCTCCCAGCGCGGAGTCAGCTCTTTGCTCAGAGCCCAGCTTAGCTTTGGCTTTGCTGTTTATATCTACCAGGCAATTTAATCTGATGCTCCACTTACTCTGTTGACAACTAACAGTTTTAAAGTCACCTCTGACTGAAGAGGAGCTAGTGGATTTTATGCCATGACACTAATACACAGAACTGTGAGAAGTCAGTATTCATTCTGACTGTATTTCCCCCCATCTTCTTCAAACAAAGAGACGAAACTACTGGGAATGCCTTACTCTGCGTGGTGTTCTGCTGGCGGTTCTTCCACAGGCACATGGCGATGAAGACCATGAGGATGAGGACCATGACGCCCAGCACACAGCCCACCACCAGGTACAGCATGTCGCTGCTCCTGGCGGGGCTGGCTGCAGGCCCCACGTTGCCTCCGCCTCCTAAGGAACTGGGAGGGGTGCTCAGGTCTCTGCCAGGATCCTCCGAAGCTCCGGGAACACGTTTCACTGGGTGAGATAGAAGGAAAACATGATGTCAGGGGGAATACAGACTGTGACGGTTTACTCTCTGCAGGAGGTCTGGCTAGGAACTTAGCAGTCTGTTTACACTTGTTACTGAGATGATCTGACCACCAATGAGTTATAAAGAGGACTCAAAAGTTTCAAAAATCTGGTGTGCCAAAGATTTAGTCCACACATTCTAGAGAAAACAGACATCAGAAAAACACACGCGCTTGGTCTAACCCAAACTCCTGGTTATCTGCCCAATTTACACTTTCAGAAGACTCCCGAAGAGCTGAAATAAAAATATTTCAACTATGGATGGGATAAAAACTCCATTCTATCGGGTATACTTTGGGCTGAATTACATATTTTATGCCTCTGCCATGTGATGAGTATTAGAAGATATGACTTTGGACTATAAGAACAATTACATACAATCCCAAAAACCTCACACATAAATATAAATAAAGCATTCCAACACCAAGACTGTTTGGAGTTCACGTCAGTACAGTACTTTTACCTAGTTCACTGGTACAACCGTGAGAACGAAAGCTAACCACAGGTGGGATTCAAACCTCATTTTTCTCTGTCCTTAATGCCTTAAAGGTCTTAGAAAGGCAGTGGGCTCAGTGGCTGGCAGTCCACCGGCTAGGTCTAGATCCCGCCCACCACTTGTCCTCAGCTGTCTGGCTTTCACCTCCTGCACGTGGAAAAAGGGGATAAGAAGAACAGCTCCATCACAGGCTGTGATGAAGAGTGAGCGAGTCAGCCCACATAAAGCACTTAGAACAGAGCCTTCCAGGTGGCACATGGTGTTCAATTCTGTATGATTATTACTTATGACACTACATGTCATGTTATGCCACCTAATGGCCCATATGAGCAGAGTGGTCTTTTAAAAAATCAACTTCCACATTATATCGGAGTTCAATATTCTAGCAACGTTAACAGACAGAACAGAGCGGGGGACGGTAAAGGAGAGGCCACCTTGCGAAGGGGAGAGCTCTCCATTGCCGAGAGCTAGTTGAATGGTTGGCAGAGACTCGAAAGGAAAATGGTATGTTGGATCAAACAATTCTCAGGTCCCTGCCGATTCTAAAGAAAACAAACAAGTTTCTAAGGCAGAATGGATGTTACAAACTCTACAATAAAGATCAGGATTACTCATAGGGAAGTCCTTCCGGTTTATTCACTCTTTATTTGCCCTTAACTTATTCATAATTCTACCAAGCTTGATGATCTGGTTGCCAACCTCTTGTTAAAGTTAAAAACTTTGGCGGCAGAGGGTGAGTCAGACAGACCCATGAACATCACTAAGAGGCAGCTCAGAATGTGAAATAAGAAAGGTGGCATGAAACACATGAAGATCCTGGGACACAGTCACACACCAAAAACAGAGAGAAGCAAAGAACCATGGACGAATCCTGCCAGTCAATGATCTCTGAGGGTGAGGAATGGGGGCCTTCAAGCACCTGTCATTCCTGAAAACCTTCCCGAATTACTGAGGATAAGATGATCAGTGTTCAGAAGAACTTTGAATCATTTCTTTAAAAGGTGCATTTGTATAGAACATGTTCTATTTAAACAGGCTAGGAACTGCAATACATTGTAGAAAGTCATTCAACACGAACAGTTAACATTTTAAAGATGTTTTTTCAGCCCAGCCAGAGACTGGGTTGGTTGAAGTGCCATCCTGTGCACCAAAAGGCTGCCCAGTCAGGGCACATATATGGGTTGCGGGTTCGATTCCGTCAGGGCACATGCAGAAGGCAACCAATCAATCTCTCTCTCTCTCTCTCTCTCTTTCTCTCTCTCTCTCTGTCTCAGCATGTCCTTAGGTGAGGATTTAAAAAGAAGTTCTTTCTTTTCGCGCTGATCTGAAAGTCTGTAGGGAGGACCTTTTACTCCCCAGTGAAGTCAATGAGTGCGAGATGCTATTGCAGACACAGCTATACTATCATCCTATTTAAACAACAGTTATTACCTTGTTGGCTATGTATTATGTTTTGTGTGGCTAGATTCCTAAATGTCTGGGAGACAGAAATGATAAGTTTCATTTTTATGTAACTTTCCTCTGAGCGTTACAGCATTCTAGAGGCGGATAAGAAGTGCCCAATAACACATCAGAGTGCCTCATACAAGAAGGCACTTAAATCTGTGCTCACCAAATAAAATTCAAGGTATTCTAAAGGTCTATGTATGTATATGTTTAAATGTTGATTCAATATATGCGTTTTGCAGCAGGAAGACGTGATTTAGAATTAAAAGATGGAACTCAGTCAGTCTTTTTGACCCCTTTTATTATCTTCATTTAAATTGGGGTAATAACATCACCTGTACAGATGCTAAAGGCTGCCTAGTCTCCTTCTCCCATGCAGGCAGGCCCCCAACTCTGTTTAGGTGTCTGCTGAACACCCCAGAACTCTGGAGTAGGTCCTGATCCATCACCCACCCCAGGAATGATAGGGGCATGTGACTGAGTTCTGGCCAATGAGACGTGAGGGGGAAGGATCAACTAGTTCAGTGGTTCTCAACCTTGGCTGCACATTAGAATCCTGATTTCTGGGCCTCATCCTGCGGAAATTCTGTTTCTTTGTTACTAATGCTGTGGCCCCACCCCATAAGAAAGAAACAGAATTTCCAGAGGATGAGGCCCAGAAATCAGGATTTTAAAAAGATTCCCAGGTGATTCTGGGAAGTTTTCCCTGGTTCTTAAAAATAGCACCAAGTCCTAGCTGGTGTGGCTCAGTGGATAGAGTGTTGGCCTGGGGACTGAAGGGTCCTGGGTTTGATTCTGGTCAAGGGCACATGCCCAGGTTCTGGGCTTGATCCCCAGTAGGGGGCGTGCAGGAGGCAACTGATCAATGATTTTCTCTCACTGATGTTTCTATCTCTCTCTCCCTTCCTCTCTGAAATCAATAAAAATACATTTAAAAAAATAAAAATTGCACAAAGATGCCGGGAGGGTGGTTCAGTTGGTTGAGCGCCATCCGGCACACCAAAAAGGTCTTGGGTTTGATTCTGGTCAGGGCACATACCTAGGTTGTGGGTTTGATCTTCAGTTGGGGCATGTCGGGGAGGCAGCCCATTGATGTTTCTCTCTCTCTCCCCTTCCCTCTCTCTCTAAAATCAATGGAAAACATCCTTGGGTGAGGATTGAAAAAAAATAGACAAGGAAAAATGTTTCTTTTTCTGTCAGATTGAGACTGAACACAAGTGTTTTTGATCTATAAATATCCACATTAACTGTTTCTATTATATCTTCCTTTTTATTCTTTTTATTTTTTAAATATATTTTATTGATTTTTTACAGAGAGGAAGGGAGAGAGACAGAGAGTTAGAAACATCGATGAGAGAGAAACATCGATCAGCCACCTCCTGCACATCTCCCACTGGGGACGTGCCCGCAACCCAGGCACATGCCCTTGACTGGAATCGAACCTGGGACCCCTCAGTCCGCAGGCCGACACTCTATCCACTGAGCCAAACCGTTCTCGGCATATCTTCCTTTTTAAAAGATAGTAATATTTCAGTTAATCTAGGTATGTAGGCATATTGAGGATTTCAATTTAGAATTAGTGACTGATAATTCTGAACTTAACTACTATACTTAATTAAACAAGTACTGTTATGAACATCTGTCATTCCAGAAACTACTTTAAACATATGTTGCACTTAACCTTTAAATTCTTATACGTTCTGTTTGGTATTCTAGTTCTCACAGCAATCAGTAATAGTCAGCAAATATTTCTGTTCTCTTGATGGAGAAAAAAAAGAAAAGAAGTGGCTTAGAGTGACAGAGAAATTAATAAATGTGATGGATACTTACGTGAATTATTTTTTAGACAAGTGCTCTAGCCAACATAGTATACCTTCTGTTTGGACAGTCTAACTGAATGCACCGAGAAAAAGGTCCAAAGCAGAAGTTTCCTTCGGTAAACATATCAATAGTCAGAAGGAATAATCCAGAGTTTGGAAAAAGCACAAGTCCTCACCCCTCCCTTACCTTTAGTCTCACAGATCATCACATTACTAAACTCGCTTTCTCCTCCTTCGTTGAAGCACTGCATTTTAATATCATAGGAGGTTTCTGGCTGCAGATGCCCAATCGTGTGCCATTGCTTTGAACCTAGAAAGAAAGATAAGAGATAAGCTTTACATGTCATACAACCTCAGTGATACTGTCAACATAGTTACTTAATAATTTCACAATGAGGTGGGAGCAGCAGCCATTACCATATAGTCAGTCTGTACGATAAAAGTGTACATGATATAAGTATTTTGGTAATATACCACAAATAAATTGTACTTCTATTCCATGGCATGGAGAAAAATGATAAAGAGATAAACTGAATTAAAGCTATACCTGTGTGTTGGTGGTAATACTTCGTTTCATCACAAATAATTAGTGGCGAGTCTTTGTAAAATACATGTTAATTTCACACACAGGTGGAAAACACCCTCAGCCCTTTGATCCACCTGTTGAGCCCAGCAAGTCAATCCACTCTGCCCACCCGTCAGGGAGCAACACTGCATGTGAGATTACAAGTGGTGCCTTTCCCAGAACAAGTGACCATTTACAAGACAGGCTTAGCAAAGCTCTCAACTCCACTGCAAGGAACTCAACATACACTGACATATAAACAACGCCTGAATAAAAGGTTGAGGATAATCCGAAAGCAAACCCACCACGGGAAACCCTTGCCTACTGCTCCACTGTTTCTCCTCTTTTAGGGCAAGGTCTCCAAACCACATAAGTATCTCTAATAGACTGATTCTGTTACCCGGGGCACACAGCCAGCACTTCCCTCAGGAACACTCCTAAACTGAACATTCCAGCATAAGTCATTCTCCATTTTTACTTCCATGGACCTGTGACAAACTTTAGTAAACAGGACACTTCTACCAAAGTTAATTAACTCTTCAAGCATCTTTAATCCCTCTTCAAACTGGTGCCACTGTTTCTGAGAAACTCAACTATACCACCAACTGATTTAAGAATTAATCAAAGGGGGAGAAAAAAACCAAACCACCCGTACAAGTCAGAGCGATTTGGCTGACAGACCGATAGCGCCAGGTTCCTTTCTAACTCAACACAGATAAAAATATTTCAATCTGAAAGCACAACCCCTCCCCCAGGACACCAATACAAAACCCCTCATTTATAAAGACCCCTGTTTTATAAGATGAAGAACCTGTCTGTTCTAGGATCAAGGGACTCTAAAGGGCTCAATAAGTGAGGAGATCTATGACCTGATTATAAATGTAAAGAGAACTTTAAAAAAATTTAACTCAAAATCTGGTTGAGATTAGATCAGACCTATTTCTAAATTCCAAAATCTTTCTCGTTTTAAAATCCTCGCCCAAGGATATGTTTTAATGATTTTAGAGAAAGGAGAAGGATGGGGGCGGGGAGGGGGGGCACAGAGAGGGAGAAGGAGAGGGAGAGGGAGACGAAGAGAGAAACATCAATGCTAGATCAGTTGCCTCCCATACACCCCAATCGGGGATCGAACCCAAAACCCAGGCAAGGGCCCTGACCAGGAATCAAACCCACAACCTTTCAGTGCATGGGAAGATGCTCCAATCACACCAGCCAGGGCAAAATTCCAAAATCTTTCTAAAAAGAAGTCTATTTTTTCTCTCTACCCTTAGGCCTTTCCTAGCCCAGCCCTGCACTCACCTAACTATACACATTCTCATGACTATTTACTACACTAGATCTGAAGTTTTCCTTTGCAAAAATGGAATTAAATTAAGCTCCTGATATGTTACTAATAAGAGAAAACCATTAAAATAACTGATTCATATCCCATTGTTATGGTAATTATCCCAATGGCTAAAATTACAGGAAACATCAGCAGAGAGCATGAGTTTTTACTGATGCCTGATGAATAAGACAACCAAGTGCATTATTAGGTTTAAAGTCAACGTGCAATTTTTTTTTCCTGAAAAGATATTTTACAAAAGACGAGAAACAAAAAGCACAGACTTAAAGATCAAATGACCAATTACTCTGATTTACTTGGAATGCAACTTAACCTGGTAAGATAAAAATATCCAGCAAAAAAGCAGTGGTATGCGAGAAACATTCATAGTTTATCTAAACGTGGAATTAATTCAGAAATAGGATCACTTAATATAACTGTTCTTGTACTGTATTCTTTAACAATGTGAGTTTCCATTTTTTCCCCAAAAGCCCGAATGACCTGAGTTGCTATGCATAAGTAACCTAAAACTTCACTTTAAAGACAGCTTTACGCACAGCGGGTAAACACTTGTGCTCCTCGGCTTGGCAGAGCTGGCCACTAGTTAACTGCCACAAAAGGAATTTCAAATGCATAAACTTGAAAATAAGAAATAAGCAAATTACACAGCACAGTGCAGCCCACTTAAACATCTAGCTGCTTCGTCTACCACGTTTATAAACACACTCTCTGTGAACCGTGAGGCAGAACGCACACTCACAGACTCTACTACTGGATACGAAAGCTCCTTTAAAGCGATTTCCCAGTTCCACACTCAATATTCACATCACACAAACTGGTAAGAGTTCAAAGATGTAGCTACAGAATATAGTTTAAAACTGTTTTCCAGTGGATATTTCTGGAGAGGAGAACTAGGAAGGGTGGGGGAGACAGAGAGAGAGAGAGAGAGAGAGAGAGAGAGAGAGAGAGAGAGAGAGACAGGGTGGGATGTTCATTTTATTTACATTTGCCTTGTTTAAAACTACGTTATAACAAATGTTTAACCTCTGTCAAAAGATTTTAAAAATAAATATCTGACAGCCCCACTCTCCCAACCCAGCTAAACTAAAATGAAGACCTAGCTAGGACTAAAATGTAGAACAGGCACTAATAATTCTTTCCATTTCTTTTTTAATAGTCTTTTAATGTGTAAGGAAAAGTGCCCCTAACTGTGCAGGTCACTATGTTCACACCCTGAACAAGGTCAAGAGAGAATATTACTGGCCTGCAAAGGCCCTCCTCTTGCTTTTCCCAGTCATTTCTCCCTCAAAGCTGCTACTACCTGGACTTCACAAAACTGTTTCGCTACTAACAATTATCTTTCGACATTTCCCCAATTCTTTATTCTTAAAGCAAATTTTAGGAACTAATTTCTTTCCAGATTAAGAAAAGAGAAACAATTTCATTCAACAAATATTTACTGAGCACCTACTATGTGCCAGGTTTTAAAACTCAGATGATAAATTTTTCATTATATTATAAAAGTAATTCCATTGGACAACCATTAAGAGAAATGTTACAATATTTAAAGAAACGTGATTTCATAGCATATTTAAAGTATTTTACTGTAAGACTACATATAACAAAAACTATACGCAGTATTAGATGTCAAGAAGTCTTATGAAAATAAGCTTGGCGTAGGGCAATTTTCTGACATGGTCCATTAGGACATTAATATTTCAAAGAGTCAGAATCTTGGAGTGAAAAAAGACCTGAAAGAAGCCTTGCTCCCAAAGCAAGAATCCCTTCCAAGATATTACTGAGAGCACCTATGTTAGAAATGCTACGATAGTGCTGAGAGCACCGATGTTAGAAATGCTACGATAGTGCTGAGAGCACCTATGTTAGGAATGCTATGATAGTGCTGACAGCACCTGTGTTAGGAATGCCGTGTCAGAGAATGCTTCCTTTATGCTACTTCCTTTTAACTGCCCCTCCCCCAAATGACTGCGCTCTCTTCCACACAATAGTCTTTAATATCTGAAGACAACTATCACGTTGCTTGCTAGTCATCTTTTTTCTACTGTTAGTTGTGAAACAATTCTGTGATCATCCTGGACATTCTACTATTCTTTCTGGACTTCAGTCATTCAATAAATAAATACTAGACACTTCACCATTGTATGGATTGGGGAAACCGTATTGGAAAAAGGTCCCTTCTCCACAGGAGGTTAACATTTAGCGAGGGGACAAACTTAAAGCAAATAATTTCATGTATGTGCACACAAACATACATCTATGATGAATTTCTACAAAATATACATAAAGGGTGTGATTAGAAATTAAGTGGGAGCCGAAACCGGTTTGGCTCAGTGGATAGAGCGTCGGCCTGCGGACTGAGGGGTTCCGGGTTCGATTCCGGTCAAGGGCATGTACCTGGGTTGCGGGCACATCCCCAGTGGGAGATGTGCAGGAGGCAGCTGATCGATGTTTCTCTCTCATTGATGTTTCTAACTCTCTATCTCTCTCCCTTCCTCTCTGTAAAAAATCAATAAAATATATTAAAAAAAAAAAAGAAATTAAGTGGGAGGATTTGATCTGAGGAAGACATACTTAAGCTCACAACAGAGAAGAGCACCTAGATAAAGCCTTTGGTAGGGGAGCACACAGGGGGCAGGAACTGGGCTGTGCCAAGGTCCTGAGGCAAGGAAGGTCTTGCTGCACACAAGGAAGCTGAAGGAAGGCCCGGGTGAGACAGCAAGAGGTGCCTGAGACATGGCTGCAGGTGCAGGCAGGGCTGGCTGATCCTGTGGTGCCTCAGACCAGATGCAAAGCTCTGAGTTGTATAATAAATGCAGGAGAAAGGCAGTTTCAACACTCTTCACCATCTCTTTTTTTAAATATTTGTATTGATTTCAGAGAGGAAGAGAGAGGGAGAGAGAGATAGAAACATCAATGATGAGAGAGAATCATTGATTGGCTGCCTCCTGCATGCCCGATACTGGGGCTTGAACCCACAACCTGGGCATGCGCCCTTGGCCAGAATCGAACCTAGGACCCTTCAGTCCGCAGGCCAATGCTCTATCCACTGAGCCAAACCGGTTAGGGCACCCTTCACCATCTTGGCTGTTTTTTGTTTTTTTTCTCTCTACGTATATTCCAATTTTTCAGCATCTCTAAAGTGGATAACATGCTCAAGATGTGATCTTTCTAGTGCAAACGTCAATGGAGCTGCTGACTGAGACATAATTTTTTTAAAATATAGCTAGAAGTTGCAGTTTTTTATACACAGGTTACTATTCATTTAAACAAAACAGGAAACAAAAATTATTTTCAGATGAACTACTGACAAATCAGACGTCCCCCATAGTTTTGTAACTGACAGTTTTTATAACCAAAATGTAAGCTACTATATATATTAAGTTAAAAAAATTATCTTTCTCTGGGAAAAATTCAAAGTAATAGCACACATACCATTTCAATTTTTTACACTATTTTAACCTGGGATTATGTTTTTCATAACATTCCTTCCAAAACTCCTCTACTGGGACCCCCGCTTGTCAAAGGATCTTACCTTCTACGATGTCCCGCTTGTAATCGCTGTCATTGTCACTGTCGGTTGGCCGGTAATAGATATAAAATCCTTGAATGGGAGTGTTATTGTTAATTGACGGGATGTACTAAAAAACAGAAGCAGAACACTTGTCAAAAACAAAAATAAATTTAACTTCCAAATCCATTAAGATTTATTTATCTGCGTGGCAGTATTTCTCTGGATTCATTTTGCAAACATCCTTGACGGCCATTTTAAATTTAATTCAAAGGTATTCAAAGGTATTAAGAGTGCTTAGCTTACTGCAGGGCTAACCAAAATTAAAGCAATATATTCCACAAGGTTCAAAGGCATAAAAGTACATTTGGTTCAAAATGAATAAATCACGAAATGGCAATTAAGTCAACACTTGGATTAGAGCTGAGGCAACAATAATTTTATTTTTAACCCTACCCCATTTACAATATGTGCTTTTAGACAAATATCTGTGCCCTTCAATTTCCTCACTTAAAAGTTCAGAAATCTGCCTGGCTGGCATGGCTCAGTGGTTGAGCATTGACCTATGAAAAGGTTCAATTCCTGGTTAGGGCACAGGAACTGGGATGTGCCATGGTCCTGCGGCAAGGAAGGTCTTGGGTTGCAGACTCGATCCCAGTATCAGGCGTGCAGGAGGCAGCCAATCAATGATTCTCTCTCATCATGGATGTTTCTATCTCTCTCCCCCTCTCCCTTCCTCTCTGAAATCAATAAAAACATATTTTTTTTAAAAAGTTCAAACATTTGCTGTTCACTGTATCACGCCATGAGGACATTAAACTATTAACATGGCCAAACCAGACAACCTTCTCATTAGAGAAGACGTGTTACTTACCGTCCACTTTAGCATGATCTGCGTGTCACTGACGGCTTCTGTGTACACAATGTGAGGCCCGGCTACTGGACGGTTAGAATAACGATTGGGGAACCCAGCCACCTGATAAGGACGAGATGCTGAACTCCGAAAACTCTCACCATGATGGTTGATAGCAATGACCCTGAATTTGTATGTTGAACCTTTTGAGGAGAGAAGAAAAACCCCAGAATTTTTAAAAAGCTGTAATACGACAACTGAAGGTACAATACTCAAACTATGACAACTGGGCTATAACAACAACATACTCTGAACCTGTGTGGTAAATAGATTTCTACCCACGTGACCATTTCTAGCAACTGGTAGTAGCTGCTCAGTGCAGTGTGTTCACAATCCCAAGATGTAAACACCCCGAGAGAGGAATGATCTGTCCCGAAAGGGGCGGACAGAGAACAGGGAAGAGCACATGTGCTCCTTGCACCATCCAGTTCCAAAGTCACACCCATCACAGACAGTATTAGTGGGGGGGTCTGTGCTCAAGACCAGGTTCTTCTCCCTTGGAAAGAACAACTGAAGCGTTAGTATGGTGAATGCATTTACGAAGAGGCGCTGTGGGGTTATGTCACTCTGATTCCACCTGTAACGGGGTAAGAGGGAGCAGATTTAGACTACAACAGAAGATACTCATTTGTATTAGATTTAAGAACTTAAAAAACAACAACACGAAGGGTGTGAGTTTCTGAAAATCTAAAGAATAAATTAGACCCCTAAAGCAAGGTTCCTACTAGCTCAAAAGTGCCCAGGGGGCTTCCGCAGACAGTGTTTTCCATGTGAAAAATGTCACGGAGCTTTACACACATTTACAACTGCCACCTTCTCAGTGGGCTTCCAGTTGAATGGCGGAGTAGGTAAGTGTGGTACTGGTATCTCCCACGATCACATCGAAATGACAGAAAAACAATCCCTGAGAGCCGACTGAAATCTAGCTGAAAAAAATGAAGGATGCGCAGAAGCCACACTGAGACCCATAGGAGGGGCAGACACCGAACGGGTGTGGCAGTTAAAAATCAGGAAGGCTATCTCAGCTGCTGAGGTCCCCCTGAGGAGGGAGGGGTCCCCTCCCAGGCCCCCAGCCCAGGTTTCCAGTGCAGGGACGAGAAGTCCCCAGAGCTCCTGGCTGTGAAAACCAGCAGGAATGGTGGCGGACTGACACAAAGGGCTGCTGTAGTCCCAGGAGTTCCTCTTAAAGGGCCGGTGCCCAGATTACTCAGGCTCACTCACTCTTAGCTCCAGCATGAAAGGAATCAGGGACGTAGGAGGAGGAGCTCCATTGTCTGGCTCAGGAGAAGGCCAGAGGGGCAGCTTTCTTTCAAACGGAAGTGCTGGCAGAACCCACTTTCCTTTGCTGAGCCCTCCCCTTGCAGGCACAGGCACCATATCTGAGTCTCCATCAACCCGGCTACCATGGTGATCCCTCAAGACCCCACCCAGCCAACTTGCAGGCCCTCCCAAGCCGCTTTTGGTGACTTTCCATCCAAAGGCCTATCTTAGCTCATGCAGCGAACTTTCCTAAAATCCCTCAAAGGTTCACAAACCCAAACAAACAGCATCTGGCCTTGGTGCGCCCTGTACCTCTTGCTAAGTGGCCCCAGGCCTGGCGCTAGAGGAAGCTGGACTCAGTACACAGTTTGACCTCTCCTGGGCACCTCTAAGTCCATCATCCTGCAGCTCATGCCAGGTGGCCCAGGCAGGGCACAGGCAGTGGCTAACCTTGGCCTGCACCTCTCAGGAAGCCTCAGAGCCGACGCACCTGATGGCCAGCTGCAGACCATGCCGGAGCACCACCCCACCACTTCCATGAGCGATACACGCAGAGGGCTCACTCGGCGCTCGCTGGAGCCCCTCTGAAGTCAGCTCTGCTCCACGGGGAAAGGCCCCTGCACAGCAGCTCTTTCACTGCAGTCGTAGCCTCTTCTTTATTTTCACATTTTCATGCAATAAGCTTGCAATACTCTAATTAAAACTATATGGTTAATGAAACTATGCACCTATGGTTGGTCAGCATGGATGGTATAAAAAGGAAATGTTGGCATATTAATACCTGGCTCTAAACTACGAACTTCCACCGAGAGTCTGGAAGGAGGGATATCTTCAGCTGCCACCAGCCAATCACTACTCCTCATCCGTTTATATTCGACCTTGAAGGCAGTGATTGGAGAACCCCCATTGGCCCGAGGAATCCAAGTGACGTAGACGGACGTCTCTGATGCAGTGGAGATGGTGGGCCGATCGGGGGCCTCTGGAACTGAAAACGGAAACATTCGCTTCAGTAACCCGCAGTGTCAGAGACAAGAATAACTCAAACCAACTAAAAGGGATAACTGCCAAATATTTAATGAAAGGTTCTTCCAACTTTGCCAGAGTTAATAATATATCTTCCTGTTAAAAGGCAATGAAATAGCCAAATACAGGAAATAAAAGAAGGAAAGTAAAATTAACCTACTAACTTGACAACTGTCTCTGAAAAACTGAACGTTAGTGTGATCATTGTGACCAGGCTCACTTGGATTCATGGCTAAAACAGTGTATGAGCAATTTTATCATTGGCCGCTTCAAGTCTGATCGTGCTTATAATTTACTAGAAGCCCATTGCACAAAGAGATTCACGCAAAAGGCCTTCCCTTCCCCTGGCTGCCGGCACCGGTTTTCCTCCAGCACCTGGGACCCAGGCCTTTGCTGCTCCAGCTGGAGCCTTCAGTCTTTGCTGCTCCGGCTGGAGCCTTCAGTCTTCGCTCAGCCACCTCACGCCTACGTATGCAAATTAACCGCCATCTTTGTTGGGTTAATTTGCACACTCTCCTGATTGGCTGGTAAGCATAGCAGAGGGAGGGTCAATTTACATGTTTGTCTATTATTAGGTAAGATAGTAAATTTACAGTAAAATTATGTGTTATTGAATTTAGATGTTTTCTTTATCCATCCAAGCTACATAAAACACATTCAGCAAACAATTTGCTTAGGATGAAAGTAGGAAGACAGGCTATGTCATCAGAGAAAAGTGCTATGAGAAAATACATGATCCACACGACCATCCACATGAACACAGAGAGAACGGGGGTGAAAGAGCTAATGTCCAGCAGTTTTCAGTTCAAACTGCCAAGGGGAGGGGATGACCTAACCCACAGGTGAGACAGTCTAGCTTCTATGGAAACATCAGCCATTGAAACCGTGTACCTAACTCTTCTTGCTGACCAAGCCATTGTGTAACCCTAACTGGCTCCTCACTTCGCTCCTACAAGGAAAGAATGCTGCTAGAAACAGCCTGGTTGGTATGACAGCTACATCACAGATTAGCCCACTGCCATTCCACTGTGAGTTCTGTCAAGTGAGCTAGTTCTGAGCGGAACAAGGAGGACCCACTCCGGCCAGGGTGACATTGCTCAGGTGAAGTCACCAAGGGAGTCCCCTCTGTCTAGTGGCACACCGCTCAAGCAACACCCTCTGTCTCAACACCCCTCAACCCAGACACAAGTACATGAGGACAAAACACTGTAGCATATGGTACTTGTATGGAGAAAGCGTGGCATTTTATAAAACAAATTGATTCATGGATAAAAAGGAATCTACTCAAAGCAGGCAACTTTGAGGGATACTTACTGTATTCCTTTCAAGTAAGAAAGCAATGGAAACAGAATGAACAGAACTGTTAGTAAATCTCTTTAAATACTACATAATCAAGCAACTTCCTTCTGTCGATTCACTTGGGGTTAAAACTCATCATACTTACTGGTAGATATAGAGTTTTTAAAAGTTCATCAAAGAACACCACAGTTTGAATAGAAAAAGAAAGCTATTAGGGGAAAAAAATCTCCACAGAGAAGAATATCTTCAATATCTAAAAGAAACAGCACGTGACAATTAAAGAATAAAGGAAAGAACGCTGCACTTGGAGGTAAAAAATCTGAATTTGAATAGCAATTCTTCTGGTTTTTAGATGATCTCAAGCGAGCTGCATAGCTGCCTGAGTCTCAGTTTCCCATTTTGTAAATAGATATGCTACCTTCTTCATCAGGTTCCTGTGATGATTAAATAAAGTATCTAAAAACCATAAGATTGACAAGATATAGCAATGAACCTGAGTGCGACTTGTAATCATTCAATTCAAAAAAGACCTAAATCTTACTACAGGTACCACCATATATTTTGATAAGTCATCAAAAATAAGTAAGGCTTTTAGAGTTCAAAATATAAATGTGGTTTCCCTGCCAGAGAGGAGACAGAAAAATCCTTTTTGTGAGTTATATAATCTTAGTACCGGATGTTCTGAATCTGAGTGTATCACCTTAAACACCAATCATGGCACTAGGTTCCAAGATTTGAGTGCTAAGGGGAATTTAAGAAGATGGTTGAAATAGGACCTAGAAGAGTACATGGTGGCTATAACCTGAATAATAAACAAATACCCTGTCCCATTCTGCTCCCCAATCATCTGAAACAGGTCAGCTACATTTATAAACGAACAGAGTAGGAATATTGGTCTCCTCACCTCCGCTGTGCCTGGAGGAGTCTGTCAGGACCACTCCAAAGTGGTCCGCAGCCTCCGAAACCACAGGGCGCTTCGGAATGCCCGCTGGAGGGGAGGGGGCCTGAGCATTTTTCGATGAGGGTGTTTTCTCTAGAAATATTAGACAACATGCTGTAACATGAGCTTCTCTATATAAGCAAAGTAAGAAAAGATAACATGACATTCAACTGGCACACAGATGCAAACATATGGACTAACCTGTCACAGGTCTAAATTTAAGCCCTACATTGTAAATACCTAGCTCTCAGAGGCACTGACTTTTAAAATTATTTTTTCTAGTACTGTAAAGGGGAAACTAAAATGAGTCTTTCTGCACAAGTTAACTTTAATTTACACACAGAAAAAAAACACACACACACACACACACAAAAACGTCAAATGACTAGGGTAAAGGTTTTCAAACTGTCCGTTTTTCTTTTTACTGTACATATTTCTTAACTCTAAAACATAAAATTCATTATTAAAGAGATTCTGTTAAGTTTCTTCACAGAATAACTGTTGTACTAAGTTTTAAAATCTCAAGAGGCAAAAGGAGAAACTGGGTGATTATTTTAAAACTGAGAAACATGCTTATTCAATATTTATAGGTCAGACTCTGTAAACAACTGAGGACTAAGTATAAAAATTAACTCAAAATACATTTCAAGTAAGAAATACTCATTATTTTCCTGGCCATCTCAGTAGTTAGATGAAAAGGTCTTTTTCAAAAGCCAATTGATAATTTCTTCTCAATCATCATACCTCCTTTTATTATTGTGCCCCAATAAACTCTGTCCCACCCAAACCCCATCTCCGCTCCCTGAAGCCTTCTTCGCGATCATCTGTGGCTGAGCTATGACGGCATCTTTTCCATCAAGCCTCCCCTCACAAGCTCCCCGCAGAAAGAATACCCTTTCTCTGCACGCCCTGGCATTTTCTCTGCCAGTCTTTCCTAGCACTTACCAAGTCTGGTCTCTGCCTACACCCTTGCCTTCCTCCTAATCCTACAGCTAGAACTGTCCGTTAAAACATACATCAGGTTGTGTCACAACTCTGCTCAGATCCCTACAAAGCTCCCAACTCTCTCAAAGTCAGTGTCGACAAGGTGCTGTGTGATGTGGCCACTCGGTCACCTCCCTGAGTGTTCTCCTCACTTACTCTGTTCCCATCAGAGGCTCCCTCAGTGTTCCAAGGATACACCAAGCACACCCCACCCCAGGACCTTTGCACTTGCTATTCTCACTGCTGGGATGTTCTTTCCCCAGATAGTCACATGGCTTTCCACTTCACCTCCTTAACATTCTGCTCTGCTGTTGACTGAAGACTTCTCTGGCCACCTCCCTAAACTGTGACACCTGCTACTCCATACACTTCCCACATCCATCCCCTAATTTATTTTTCTTGCTAACAGTCACTGCTTCTAATATACTTGTAACCTAGGTATAAATCTTTCCCAACTAGAATGTAAGCTCCATGAGAACAGGAGTTTTGTCTATTTTGTTTATTGCTGGGCACATAGAAGCATTCAGTAACTATTAGCTGACCTGAGCTGTTACCTTGTAGTTGGTATTTATGCTTCTGTCTCACCTTTCTTAGCAAAGTAGAAGCTCCAACAGGATGGATGTCGTCTTGATCACCTCTGATCTCCCTGCATCGCCTACCCTACGGCCTTACCTATCATAAGCTCTGAAAAATATCTGTGGAAGATTGGGTGGAATGGAATAATATAACCATCCAATGTGGCCAAAAAGAGGTACCATAATAGGTGTATTTAATGAATTTATACATAAGACTCTCTACTAGTCAAAAGGATGCTTACTAATAAAGCAACACAAGACAGACAGCCATTCTCCTTACAGCAGATTTACTCACCTTTGCTGGTTCGGAAGGTCAGCATGGCAGGCTGTCCTTCGCCTGCTGCGCTTCTTGCTACCATCAGAACTTCATAGAGACTCGATGGCTCCAGTTCCGTTAAATGGAGCTCATTTTCACTGCCTGGGACTCGCACTGTGTGCCAGCTGCCCACCACGCCAACGCCATCGTCCAGCTACTCAAGAGAAAATAGGCCATTAGAAAAAGGAGATAAAGGGTAGAAAAAGCTTCCATTCCAATTTGATAAAAACTACAAGTTATTCAGTTCCAGGTGAATTTTGGGAAGTGGTATACCACGTTAAATTAAAGAGACACAATATTTCTTCATATTAAGAAATATTAGGACTATAAGAAGGCCTGCAGCAAGAACCCAGGAATTCTCACTGTAAAGACCCCTGGCTCTGCTACCTCCCACCAACTATGGCCTCAAGCGAGTGATTTACCTCCCAAAGTCGGTTCCTTTTACTTGTAATGGAAACAATACTCGTTTCTTACTGGGCTAATGGGAGAATAAAGTATCTAATAATGTGTATTAATGATAACATACACTATACATAGTAAATATGATAAAGTAGAATATGTATGCTTGTATATATATGGATTATATAATTATGGGTCATATATTTCTAGCATTCTTGCTTCATTCTTGACACTGTTCAATGTGTGCTGGATGAAATAAATGTAAGAGATCCAATCCATTATGTCTTCATTAATGGAAACAAGAGGCAATCTCATATGGGAGTTTCCATGTGGCTACGAACACTTCCTGCATCTAGAATCATCCAGTTAGGAAAGTAAAGAAATGTTCAAATCTCATGGTGCTATTTTTTTCCAGATATTAAAAATATCACTATTAAAAGATGGATACCAAATATCTTGAACAAAGAAAATGATTTTTAAGTGTGAGGGTCTCTCTTCCCATTTCATTCATCTGCTAGTCTCACTAAACAGAAGAGACTTTTTAATTTTGCTTTAATATAAGCCTCTGGAGGGAAAACATATAGAAAATCAACAGTTTGCTGTGATAAATAACCAAACAACACGAGATTCCAGTACAATGAAGAAGACAACTTGAGGTGCAAATGCTCATCAGAGATTATGCCCGAGGACTGTGTTCAAAAAGTTGTTTTCAATAAGAAAATGCTTTATTTGATAAATAAACTGTATATGACTATGTTAGACAAGGGGGAATGACTTCTAAAAGTGGTTGATAGCGCTTTATCCCCAAGAGGTTAAAATGTTTGATAAAAACTGCTGAGAAGTCACAGGGTCCTGAGAGCACCCATTTTTGGGGAAACTGTTCATACTTCGTTCTCACTCCTTTAGAAGCTGGTCAATGCAGCTGGGATGTGTCTCCTGGAGCATCCTTCCTGCCGCTCCCCCAAAGGAAAAGGTCATAGCATATGCTACACACACAGTGTGCGGGTGTGAGAAACGGTGATACCCGAGGAGACAGTACCTTCCGATACTTCACAAAGTAGGCATTGATGGGCAGCCCGCCGTCCTTCCCCGCCCTCCAGAGCAGGTTGTATGTGTCTGCAGTGGGGGTCTGCGGGGGGCTCAGAATGATGGGGGCCTCGGGCACTGAGGCGCCGCTCGCACTTTTCTCTGACGGTGACTCCGCTGCGCTGGGATGTTCCCTCACTGGAAGTGAGCTCGCGAGTCCAGTTTCTGAACCCTCTCTCTTCTCACTCTGAGCGGCATCAGATGTGACAACTCCTGCTTTTGTATTTGTTTCCAAAGGAACTGCAGAGAAAGGGGGCAGGGAGAGAGGGAGGAAGAGGGGAGACGGCTTGAAGAAATGCATGATTCAGAGTCTTCTACACAGTGGCTTAACTGCCTGCCCACACTGATACAATGTGAGCCCTAAAAGGTAAAGCAGGTAACATTCAATGCAGAATTCATGGGAACCTCTGACCTCCAGTAACTACCACTTATTCGTGAAGGAGCAAATTAATTGTTTGAAAAATCAATGATATGATGCAGTAGGTTAGTGATTTACAGGAAGCTGAGCACATCTTATGCACCAAGCATGGTGCCAGATATTAATAAACATAATCTTATTTAATTCTCAAAACAACATTCTTAGATAGTAATACTCCCACCTTATAGATGAAGAAATCAGGGTTCTGAGGGATTAAGTGACAACAGCTGGCAGATGAATGTTAGTAGCGCTGCTAGGAAGAAGTGAGAGGGCAGTATAGTAAAACAAATATATTGCCAGCACGAGACAACTTAAGGAATGACAACCCAGGTTCTCTAAAGCAGTGGTTGCCAACCTTTCGGACCTCACGGACCACCAGTGATCTGAGGACCACAGGTTGCTGACCGCTGCTCTAAAGTGCTATTAATATTGACCAAAAAAGTCTCCTTTTTTCTTTTTCTTTACTACTTTTGTGGAGGAAGGGAGCACAGGAAACAACGCTGGAGTTTCTTTTCCACAGTGAAGTCAGATTTCTGGTAAAAGGAGGGTGTGTTTTTAGGAGAACTCCTGCAGTTTAGTAGAGAAGCAACAAAAAACAGGACTAACAGTGTAAGGTCAGGTCTCTGTTTGTTTAAAAGAGAGAAAAGGTGTCCCAGGAGCATCCTCCATCAAAGAACACAAGAAGCTAAGGAGAAAATAATAGAGAGGAAAACTAATGAAGCTCACTGAGACTGCAAAATATTGCTCCTGGAACGGCCATGTTTACCTAGTGAGTCAGAACGTGGGCTGATGGGAAGGGTGGGATCTGGTGCCTGCTAATGCAGATTCGGACGCAAGCAAGTGGGGTAATTAGCGGTGGCTCACGGTCTGGAGAAACCTTCTTAGCAATAGCAGTTTCACGGATCCTCTGGGCAGGTTACCACTGGGAAGTGGTGTTGGGCTGTAGGAGAGTTTCAATAGCACATGCCTCAGTTTATACAGAGGCGTGAGAAAAAGTGCGTGCTCCATCCGGCCTGTGTCTCAAAGTTCTACTCTGTTCCTCAGGATGCAATGCGACTGTCCATTACCCTTCTATCCAGAGGATTCAACCAATCTTCATTTACTATCCCAGTCAGATAACTTGAGCCCTCACCAGATACTAGATACAATTTATAAGGCCTTAACAGTACTTTCAAAAATTTTTTCATATATGTTATTTCAACTTATCTTCAAAGCAACTCTGTGAAATGCCAGGGTAGATATCTAGCACTTTGTAAGGTGGAATGGTTTTCTGCACTGGAAAACAGATGGATAAAACTGTGGTTTTCTAAATACTGTAACTATAGCAATGAATTTAATGACTCAGTTGAAACTAATCAAACAGGAACTATAACCATATCTGTCAAAGTTGTTCCTACTGTGACCACTCAGAGCAGCAACACCACCCAAAACTCTAGGAAACCCAGGCCAACTCCCATTGGGGTCTTAAAGAGCTACAACTCACTCTACAAATATCTGCACATCCACTACCCCAAAACTCAAGGTCTCTGGAAAGAAAAAAACCCGGATGTGTGTGGGGGGAGGGGGGTGGGGGAGACCGTCCTCTCTCTCTTTGACCTGGCCTACTCCCCTGTTCACAATAAACAATGTAAATGCCGGTCCGTACACTGAAAGTTAATAAGGCTCAGATTCCTGTGGAAAGAAGCGGACTGTACTGTTCTGAGCATTAATGAACTCAGCTGCATCTCAATAATTATTAGAGAGTATGTAAAAGAGGCAATGCAGGACCACTTAGGCAGGATGTAGGTGATGGGGTTACTATACATGAAAATGGTATTTATCAAGACATTAAAATTGTGCAGAGGGGCATCTTAAAGGTCTAAGAAGATCTAATCTAAACAAGACAGCTTATGTATCTTTTAAGGGCTTCGGATCATATGTAAAGTGAGGCATTTAGAGGAAATATCTAGTGTCACAGCTATGGCTATGACCTCTACAGCTCCCTCTACCCTACCTTTACATAAAGCCACCACATCAGCTAAATGCTCCCCAAGCAGCACCTGCATTACACCTGTCTTACAGCTAACCATTCTGTGAAGAGCCACTCTTACTTTTGCTTAGCAGAATCGATATATAAACAAACACATATGCATATTCATATATATATTTATAAACATATACAGCACTCAATACCTTCTTTACTTGAGGATCAGTAAAGGTACTAAAATCAGTGACTATTCCTTCCTTCCTTAATCACCACATGGGTGATTATGATTTAATAAAAAGTAGATGGTAATAGCCATACCCTAACCCTCAGTATTTATTGGAGGATTTCTGTTGCTAGACACAATTCTTTGCACTTTACACCTATTAACTCCCTGAATGCTCACATGGACCCTAAGAGTGGGGCATGTCACTATACCTGTTCCGCAGGCGAGGAACAAGCAGAGACGGGTTCAGTAACTTGCCCCGGGTACAAAGCTCCTGCGTGGCAGAGCCAGCCTCACACAGCCTGCGAGCTTACACTCATACCATCCCCGCCTCTGCATGCATGCAGTGAGGAGCAGAGTGGAAATGGAGTCCCTGCCTTCCCCTCTCTTTCCACCTCCAGCCTCACCCAGAGCTAGGGACCTTGCGTACATGCAAATGGAAAGACAGGGCGTATCCACCTAACTATTACTCCTTTGCAGACGACCAGCCCCTGGCCACTCCCCTGGTGCAAGGGACCTCGCACCCCTGGCCACTCCCCTGGTGCAAAGAACCTGCACACCCCTGGCCACTCCCCTGGTGCAAAGAACCTGCACACCCCTGGCCACTCCCCTGGTGTAAGGGACCTCATACCCCTGGCCACTCCCCTGGTGTAAGGGACCTCACACCCCTGGCCACTCCCCTGGTGCAAAGAACCTGCACACCCCTGGCCACTCCCCTGGTGTAAGGGACCTCATACCCCTGGCCACTCCCCTGGTGCAAGGGACTCTACACCCCTGGCCACTCCCCTGGTGCAAGGGACCTCACACCCCTAGCCACTCCCCTGGTGCAAGGGACCTCACACCCTTAGCCACTCCCCTGGTGCAAGGAACCTGCACACCCCTGGCCACTCCCCTGGTGCAAGGGACCTCACCCCCCTGGCCACTGCCCTGGTGTAAGGGACCTCACACCCCTGGTGCAAGGGACCTCACACCCCTGGCCACTCCCCCGGTGTAAGGGACCGGCACACTGACGGTGTGGCCTACCCTCCAGAGGATGGACCAGGGGAAAGACCTGCGTGGAATCAGGCTGTGCACTAATTAAAGCAGGAAATTCTGAAGTCCCAGGCCTGTTGTACACAAGGAGGAACAGGGCACCAATCTCCGGGTAAGTAGCCCCTTGACCCCATGGCCTCTGACCTGTGGGGCCTGATTACCCGAGGACCCAAGCAGAAGAGGGCCACACGAGACCACTAAAGCAGAGGCCCAGGGCAGGAACCTCGGGTCCAAGAGTCAGGGCAACACTGCTCTGTGATAGTCTTACTCTCACATGACAAATATGGTGACAATCTCCACTCAACTGACTACCTGCTGGGAATGCTGCTCTAAATAGCTACTGAGGACCCTGGCTGGGTAGCTCAGTTGGTTAGAGTGTTGTCCCAATACACCAAGGTTGTGGGATCAACCTCAGAGCCACATACAAGAAGCAACCAATGAACGCTCGCTCACTCTCCCCCTTCCTCTCTCTCTCTCAAATCAATAAATGAAATTTTAAAAATTTAAATACCTACTGATGTAAGATTTGAATTTGAATTTAGTCAAATTCAAATTTATTTTAATATTGATATTCTATTACCAGTACTTCAAAAACTAGATAATGTCACCACCAAAAAAAATCAGTAAAATATACAGAATTAATATTATTCACCCCATTAGAAAAAGAATGAGTAAGACGGGGGAACACACAGGCAGGCATCGTTTGAAAGTACCAGGACTGCACTGGCTTTATGAAAGCCAACCTTTCAGACGGTGGGTACTGTTCTGATCAAGGGCTCACCTTAAGAATGTCTGCAACGGCACTTTCAGTAGCTTAGAAAACCAGAAGCATTCATCACGAAAAGAGGTCTGTGTGGTCTAGAATGAGTCTCCCCACAATGTGCCTCAGTGGTATGCAGACTGATTTGAGCTAAAGGCAACGGTAGCTGCAGGCTCTCGAGAAACCTCTGCCCCTGCCTCACTACCTGGAAGAATTTTATCAGAGGCCTTGCCCAGGAGGGATGAGCAGAGACAACCTCTTCTGACTACCTACAGGGCAGGACAATCTTCGGTTTATTAAAGGTCTGCTCTTCTTATCACCTGCCATGTCCTATGTACCTATGTTCCCTTTCTATCTCGGAACCTGTCCTGCATGTGGGGTCTCTAGCTCTCTCAGGTATGTGGGGTTCCCATACACATGTACGTATTAAATTTGGTTCTTTTCTCTTGCTAATCTGTCTCCTGTCTATTTGATGATTAGACCAGTCTTGAGGATAGAGAGAGGTTTGTTCCTCCCCCACAGGTCATATCTGGAGCTTCCATATGACAACTACAAGCTTAGCAAACACATCAGAAATGGAGACCAAAGTTCAGCCAGTTCATGTTAAGGCCAAATACCAAAAACTACCATTCTACATATCACCGTCATCAGGGAAAAATCTATCTTTAGAGATTGCTGGATTCATTAAACTACCACTTGAAAGTACTTTATCTCCTATTATCAAAGAAAACTATTCACCTGGAAAAGAAAACACCCATGGCAACTCACCCACTGTGAGGACAGCTTCTGACTGCGTGGAGCCATGTTCATTCGTGGCTTCGCAGGTGTACTTCCCAGCGTGCTCCTGAGCGACGGCCTGGATGTACAGTGAGCTGGAGCCACCTCGGGACATGACGAAGTAGACAGGCTCCGCGTCAAAGCCCCCGGGTCTTAGCAAGTGCGACTTTCGGGATTTCGATTTAAGGACTTGAGACGGGTGGCTGGTTATCAATCCGTGCCTGTCATACCAGCGTATGACCGGAACTGGCACTCCGGTGGCATTACAGGACAAAGTCACAAAGTCTCCAGCTGCCACCTTTGTACTTGCTGGGGCTGTAATTATTACTGGCTTGAGTCCACTGTCTGTTAAAAAAGTCATTCACGTACAAAAAAAATTAAGAACAGTATAGTATCACAGTGCAAAATAATTCCATCCTATTGTGTAAAAGTTCTCAATGTCGTGAGCAAATGGCAGTCAGAAACATCTCTTTTATACATGTTTCTAAACAGTGTTTTACATGCAGAACAGTGTGAAGAACACCATCATTCACTGAAATAGTGTTTGCAATGTCATACACAAGTAGTGTCAGGATAGTAATGATTGGAACAAAGACAATTCCCTTGTTAGTTCTCTTCTCAACCTGCATCAAGTAAAGCATCAATAAAAAGTAGAATTTTTCATAGTTGTCGGGTCCCAGACATTTCCTACACAGATTTCCTGTCCTTCAGAAAGAAAGGAATGTATATAATCTGCAGAGAGCTTTCCAATAGGTATCCTGTACACACGTGACCACTAAAAATATAGACCGTGTGAAGCCAAAACCTCAGACTTTAACATGAAAAAGGTGTAAAGTGGCAAAAAACGATTCCTTCATGAAAATAGTCAATTTCGAAAAATATTTGGAGAGAAACCAAGATGGCGGCATAGGTAAACACCGGAGTTTGCTGCCTCGAACAACCACTTTAAAAATACAACTAAAAGACGGAACGGACATCACCCAGAACCACAGGAAGGCTGGCTGAGGAGAGACTCTTCAACTAGAAGGAAAAACAACAGCATTACGAGGCCCAGAGGAGGCGCAGTGTGGAAAATTTAAAGGTATGGTGGTGCGGCGGTGCGCGCGCAAAGCGGGCTGGTGGCTGAGGGCGCGGTTGTCGTTTTCAATCAGGAGTGAGTCTCAGACTCTGAGCTACAGATCCGGGCGAGTCTCTAGGGACCCAGACTCAAACGGGAGAAGCGGGACTGTCTGGCTACGGTCCCTCCGAGGTTTGCAGTGGTTGCGGGGACAGAGAGGCAGAGTCCCTGGAGACGGACTGAGAGCAGCCATAGCTGCTCCCTCCCCCCGCCCTGTTGAGCCCGCCCCGCCCAGGCCCTGCGCAGAGCCATTTGCCGATCGCCTCAGGCAAAGGCTGGACTAGCGCCTCCCCAGAGGACTGAAGTTTTCCACAGAGCTGATTCCAACAGCCAGTCGGCCTGGTGGTCAAATCCCTCTAGTGTTAACTACAACAATTAAGGCTTAACTAGAACAAGACTGCGCACAAAGACCACAAGGGGGTGCACCAAGAAAGCATAAAAGATGCGGAGACAAAAAAACATGACAGAAATGGAGGATATGGAGCTAAGAATCGCAATTTTGAGGGCTTGCTATAAACTTGTGCAGAGCCTCACGAAAACTAATGAGACCCTCGATGCTACGATAAAGAAATTAGAAAGTAAGCATACACGGACTGAAATAAAGAATATTATACCCAATAGCAGACCAGAGGAGCACAAGAATCAAACCAAAGATTTGACAAAAAACACCCAACTGGAAAAGCAAAATGAAAAAAGAATCCGAAAGTGTGAAGATAGTGTAAGGAGCCTCTGGGACAGTTTCAAGCGTACCAACATCAGAATAATAGGGGTGCCAGAAGATGAAAGACAGCAAGATATTGAAAACCTATTTCAAGAAATAATGGCAGAAAACTTCCCCCACCTGGTGAAAGAAATGGACTTACAGGTCCAAGAAGCGCAGAGAACCCCAAACAAAAGGAATCCAAAGAGGACCACACCAAGACACATCATAATTAAAATGCCAAGAGCAAAAGACAAAGAGAGAATCTTAAAAGCAGCAAGAGAAAGAGACTCAATTACCTACAAGGGAATACCCATACGACTGTCAGCTGATTTCTCAACAGAAACTTTGCAGGCCAGAAGGGAATGGCAAGAAATATTCAAAGTGCTGAATACCAAGAACCTACAACCAAGATTACTTTATCCAGCAAAGCTATCATTCAGAACTGAAGGTCAGATAAAGAGCTTCACAGACAAGGAAAAGCTAAAGGAGTTCATCACCACTAAACCAGTATTATACGAAATACTGAAAGGTATCCTTTAAGAAGAGGGAGAAGAAAAAGGTAAAGATACAAATTGTGAACAACAAACATGCATCTATCAACAAGTGAATCTAAGAATCAAGTGAATAAATAATCTGATGTACAGAATGAACTGGTGATTATAATGAATCAGGGACATAGAAAGGGAATGGACTGACTATTCTTGGGGGGGTAAGGGGAATGGGAGATTCGGGAAGAGACTGGACAAAAATCGTGCACCTATGGATGAGGACAGTGGGTGGGGAGTGAGGGCGGAGGGTGGGGCGGGAAGTGGAAGGAGGGGAGCTATGGGGGGGGGGGGGAAGAGGAACAAATGTAATCTGAAAATAAAAATTTAATAAAATAAATAAATAAATAAATAAATAAATACCAAAAAAAAAAGAAAATAGTCAATTTCTGGTGGTGGGAGATAGGATTAAGCAATCTATAATAATAAAAGCATAATATGCTAATTAGACCGGACATCCTTCCAGAAAACCTTCAGGACGAAGTCCGGGTCCTGGGTGCCAGTGGGAAGCCGGTGCCAGCAGCCGGGGGAAGGAAGGCCTACTCTTGCACGAATTTCGTGCATCAGGCCTCTAGTCTGATTATAAAAAGCCTGCAAACCCTGACCAGGTGGCTCAGTTGGTTGGAGCATCCTCCCATACACCAAAAGGTTGCAGGTTCAATTCCTGGTCAGGGCGCATACCTAGGTTGCAGGTTCTATCCCTGGACAAGGAAGTGCGGGAGACAACTGCTTACTGTTTCTTTCTCACATCAATCTTTCTCTTTCTCTCTGTCTCTCTCCTGTCTTCTCTCTTAAAAAAAATCAATGAAAACATATCCTTGGATGAGGATTTTAAAAACAAAAGCTTGGGAGAAAACTCTGTTCTGAGTAGAAGTTGATAAACATATTTTCTACCATATCATAAACATTTTTGTTTCTAAAAGTGACACCAACTCTTTGCTTTTGGTCCCCGGTATTCTTGGGACTATTTTTTTTTCTTTTTTAAAATGTATTTTATTGATTTCAGAGAGGAAGGGAGAGAGAGATAGAAACATCAATGATGAGAGAGAATCATTGATCAGCTGCCTCCTGCACACCCCCAATAGGGATCGAGCCAGCAACCCGGGCATGTGCCCTTGAACAGAATTGAACCCGGACCCTTCAGTCTGCAGGCCAACACTCTATCCACTGAGCCAAATCAGTTAGGGCCTTGGGACTATTTTTAAGCATGCCTACAATGGAATACTGATGACAAATGACATTTTCTCCAGCATATCTTTCTCTTTCTCTAGTCCAACTTCCTGCATTTGAGAAGCCAATCAACATTTGCCATTATCAGATCTCTGACTTTGGTACTATCAGATCTCTGAATCTCTTATGTGTTAAATGCTATAACTCACTAGTCATAACCTGCATTTCCCTGAGCACTAACGATGCTGAACATCTTTTCACATGTTTATGTGTCACATATTTTTCCTTAGTGAAATGTCTTTTGTCCATTCTTCTATTGGATCATTTATCTTTTTTGCAATGGTTCTGAGTTCTCTGCATATACCACATACTGTTCTTTTGTTAGTTACTATGTTACTAGTATCTTCTCCCAGCTTCTTTTCATTTTTCATGGTATCTTTTAATAACTAGGATATTTTAATTTCAATAGTCATCAATCTTTTTAAAAATTAGCCTAAAATATCCTGTTAAAAAGTTTTACTGAGATCATATAGATATTCTTCTATGATTTCTTCAAAAACTTTGCCATTTTGCCTTTCTACTAGTGTATAGATCTTTAACCCACGGGGAATTTCTTTGGATACAAGATGAGTTAGAGACTTACTTTCTTCTTTTTCTCCACTTGGACAGCCAATTATTTCACATCAAAACTTGACCTGGAGATCCTCCCCCTGGTGCTCTGCAAAGCCACCTAAGTCAAGCCCTTAGTGCAAGTGTCTTTTTTGAAGATCTCTGCCTCGTTCCAAGAGTCTATTTTTCTGTTCCTGCATCAATACAACTGTCTTAATTGCCCCAGATTTTGGAATATGTTCTAAAATATGGTGAGGCAAGGTCCCCACATTTTTTTCTTTTTTAAGAATGCCTTATCTATTCTTGGGCCTTTGATCATCCATATAAATTTTAGGATCAGCTTGTCAAAGTCCTCAAAATATTCTAATAGAATTTTAATTGAAATTGCAAGAATCTACAGAAAGACCTTGGAAAGATCTGTTGAAAAATATATTTTTTAAATTGTTAATGATCCTCCTTTCATTAATATCACCTCATCATTTACATTTGATAGTACTTGAACTATTGCATATATTAACTACACTGGAGACCCTTTTCCTAAAAAGAATTAAAAATATGCTTTGTGCACCTCAATTTCATTTCTACTTAGAATTATGATTCTGCTCCCATTGCATTTTACATAAAAGCTACCAAGAACAAATCAAAGGGTTCTATTTTTTAAAAGCAATATTCTCAAAATATAATAAATTTTGAATAGCTAAGATTATTGGCACTCAGGTGATTGCTTTGTTAAGATTTATTGGGGGAAAAAAACCCTGTTCTAACAATAATCCAAACTTACACAAAAAATGTGTTACTTACTCTTTATTTCACTAGATTCTCTTATGCAAATTACCATAATTCTCTGTACTTATTGTTTTGTATTTTAACAAAAATTAAATATGTAACTTAAAATTAAATGGAACACAAACTTTCATTACCTTAAAAAAAAAATTGTTAATGAGCTGATTAAATACGGCTGCTTCATGGACATGCCTATCTGCAACTAGGAAGGACCAGGGAACATGGAGCAGTTCTGTGACGGTAACGGGATCATTCCCTTTAGTTAAATTTCAACCATAACAAAAGCTTGTCTGAAAAGTAGAATTTCCTATAATTAATCACATGACTAAACACTACCTTTGTGAATGTCAAGTCTCCCAGTAGACTGCATAAATCCAATCCCATTATCCGCGACACACTGATACAGGCCAGAGTCTTCCATGGTAACACCACTGATTTTCAATCCATTTTCTGCAGTTAGATATCGTGGAGAAGGATGAATGGGCTGTGCATTATGAAACCAGGTACGGTTGGGGGATGGGTTCCCATGAACCTCACAGGTAAATTGTACTGTGGCCCCCAGAGACACAGTCTGATCCTGCAGTCCTTTAGAAATGGAAGCATGTTCTGAAAACAAAACACAAATTATCACACGAGTCAGATAAAATCTTCCCTACCAATAACTAGTTAAAACCAAACTGGATCGTTTACCCACATGCTCCCATCTGCTGTGGTCAAGAAAAAAATTAGAAATGTATTTTAACTTTCCTTTCATAGGGTAAACCATATGTTACTAATATGTTATAATCTCTTTTTATAGCTCTCTCCACCCACTTAACTCCCTCAACACACACACATACACATAGAGTTTCTAATTTGGGGCTTCTCTTAGCATTAGTTTCAGGTGATTTGTTTGAAATAAAGTAATAGTTTCCCTAGATTTCAAACAAGAGCCAAAACAGAAAAACTCTTATTCAGAAGTTAAATTATTTTTATAGCCAATTCTTAGGTGAATACTGGCCAAAAAACTTCCTTTAATATCCATCAAGTGAGTTTTTACCTAAACAAAGTAAATCATGCACTGACATTTGTAATATATGCCCAAATTAAATGATTAGGCATATTAATCTAGTCCTAACGATCATTAAACCTTAAAGCCCATTCGCCATACACTTACATTAATTCCAGTGTAACCTACATCAGGCCACTGTTGCAATTACACTCGCACAGATTTACAAAAACTGTATTAAGTATGAAACCATTTACCATCTATTTTTTCTGGTTTTCATGAAAACCTGCTTTGATAAAGGAAAACCTTTCTGCTACTACACATGACAGGGAGACAGGTAGCTGAGAGAAAGGAACAGCTTTGAGATAAAGAGTAGATACAGAAAAGTAGGTGAAACTAATGCTAATTCTATGAGCCAGATACAGTGAAAGCATTGCAAAAGGGAAAATAAATGAAATAGATTCCGTTTTGAGATGATATTTTCCAGTCAGTTCTCTGCCTTAGTTACTATTACTGGATAGTACACCTGATAGTAGCCCAGAATATTCCATCCTGCTGAATTCCAGTCTCCTTCCTCCATGTCATTAAGAAAAACAAGCTCTGTGCTATGTAACCGGGCTGGGGTGAGGTTCCTAAGAACGTCCAGGTGAAATGTCCTGCAACACCCAGAAATACTCCCTAATTCAGGAGTCCATTAGGAAAATGAAGCTCGTTCTGTCTACTGGTGTAGGTGTTTCCTGATAGTCCTCATTTCATTTATAGTTCATGAATAGATCTTCCATTCAAACATCAGTTAGATCAGGAAAATAGCTTGACTTGAAAAAAGTTCACTAAGTAGCGTCTTACCAAGTACATTAACCATGTAAGTCACGTGCTTGACGTCTCCAGACTTGCTTCCCACCATACAGGAATAGTTTCCAGCATCCACTGGGTCAATGCTATCTGTGGCAAGATGAGAATACAACCTCCTCCAATTGCTTCCCGCCACCGCGTCCTGACCGTCCTTCAGCCAGTGCACTTGAGGAGTTGGGACCCCACTCACCACACACTCCAGGGTTATAGGACTATGAGAGAGCACAGATAATGCCTGTGAAAGGCGGGGGTGAAGAATGTGAAAATCATCTGAAGAAGAGCCTGGAAAAAAGAGAAAACAAAAAATTATCACGTCCCGTCTCTTCCTTAGCAGTTCTGTGAGCTTTCTCACCTTCCCATTTATTCTTCTTTACACTACAAGATCCTATCTGGTAGCTAAATCATTTGTAGTTGAGAATTAAAATGAAGAGAGTTTGTGATCCTTTCTGGCTACTTCTGAATTAGCAGTTTAGAAATGAAGGACAGGAACCACTACTTCACTAAGCTTTGGCTATTGGTGCTACCTCAACTGAAACACCTTATTGTAAAAATTAGGCATGAAAGCTAAAAATCAGGTAGGAAACAGGACATATACCTATTTTTCATAATTCACAGCCACAAACTTGATCACCACTAATATCAAGTTATATTTTCTCTATAATTCATTTTTATTTGAGCAAAGGGCAAAGTTCTCTACATGTATTGCACTCTGTCATCTTAATCAAAATTCTCCTCCAATAATCATTGAAACATGTTCGATACTATTCTATTATACATTTATGTATTTAACTTTTTATAAGATTTCCTTATGGTAAACAAACACAATCTGAAAGAAAAACGAACTCTCATTTCCCAATGAGGAATGCTCCCAAGGACTCTTCCTCATTACCAATATTCTCCCAAATACTTACGACTCACAAGGAGCTTTTGGCCAATGGGTTCGACTTTTAATTCATGTGTGACAGGATTAAAAGCTGCACATTTATATGATCCCTTGTCCTCTAAGGATACGTTCAAAATCTGAAGATTTCCTGATGGAAGGATTAAGTAATTCTCTGAGGAAGGAAAGGAATGCAGTTAGGCCTTTCTCTTTACAAAGGATACCAATGAAAACGAATCAATTTTGATAGTTCTGCTTTAAATTTAGACAGAAGACTAGCAGCAAATACACAATTGAGGAGAATTCATGAATGATGGAAAGGAAAAGTCAAGGCAAAAAAGAAAAGGTCAGGAGTACTAGAGTAACAAAATCAAGCCCATTGGAAACACTGGACAACAGATCAGTGGTTGGGAACACAGGCAGGAGAAGCAGTCAGACAAAGACTCAGTGACCAGCTACACCGCCACCCTGGGCAAACCTGCACCTGTAGTCACGTCTATTCATTCCTTATTTTTCTCAACGAACATGTATTGAGTGCCTATTTTCTGCCAACGATGGCCCAGGCACAAGTGACAGAGCAATGAAGAAAGAGAACAAAGGTCTGAACTCATGCAGCTGACAGTCCAGTGCTGGGAGTGGAGGCGGCAGATGACCAACCGGCAAACAAAAACATGCACAACACAAGGCTCTGGGGGAAATGAAGCTGAATAGAGAGGACAGAGCAGCAGGACATACAACTTGAGAAAGGGCCCAGAGGGCGGTCTTCTCAGAGGAAGGTCTGTCTGGGCAGAGACCTGAAGGAGTGGAGAGGGTGAGCACAGGGAGTGCAGACTGTAATCATTTCTGTCAGGTAACCACCTCTCCTAGTCTCCTCCCTTGACTTCTGAGAACACGTATGCAATGCATTTTTTGTACCCACGATCCCCAGCACGCAGAGCTTAATAGCAGCAGGTTCTTTAATGAACATTTGACCTGTGGGTGCCATTGGCTTTTCATGAAAACTCTCACCTGTCGAGTGCCTCAGCCACTTCCCCCGGATTTTGTAGCGCACCTCGGCTTTGGGGTTGCTATCTGGTACCTTGCAGCCAATGAAACCAGCACTTTTTTCTTCTGCTGTAATAACATGCTTTGTGGATGAGTCAAAATCACCAAGAGCTAAAATAAATAAATACACAGAATCAATAAATGTAAATGTGAACTCTCTTTCCCAAAGGAAACTTAAAAACTAAAAGCAGCATCTGCAGCATGGCTGATGGTGGCAGCTAACCCCAGGTCACAGGGTAGCAAGCTCTTTTTACCCCACAGAGCAGTTGGGGTAGAGGTGCATGGTTGAGGCTGAAGCTAAGCCATGGCACCCTTTCCCAAAGACATCGAGAAAAGCAAACCGCTCTTAAAACATTAGGGAGAATTATAAAGCATAACTGTTCCCATTTTGTCAAGATAGACCCTTCTCAATCCAGTCCCTCATCAAAAACTGACTTCCCCCTGCCCAGCCAGCATAGCTCACTGATTGAGCATCGATCCCTGGTCAGGACACATACCCGGGTTGAGGACTCGATCCCCATTAGGAGGCGTGCAGGAGGCAGCCGATCAATGATTCTCTCTCATCACTGTGTTTTTTTCTCTCTCTCTCCCTTTCCCTTCCTCTCTGAAATCAATAAAAATATATTAAAAAGGCAAAACAAAACAAAACTGACTTTCCCTATGCATCACTATTCTGTTTGCAGCTACTCATACTCAATGAAATGGTTTATGAGGAACCTAGGACGTGGAAAAACAACGCTGCATGTCATGTGGATTATCTGCATATGCCGACTGGGTCTCAGGCCCTCTCCGTGTAAGTTACCACTGACGCAGCCTGCAGGGAAGCCTGTTACCTCCAGTGCTGAGCGCTGTCGGCAGCCTGCCACTCGCCTGCTCTCAGTTGTGTGTCCTGGAGCGATCCACGGGTCACAGCTCTACACAAACATTTGCTCTTCTCAGTTATGACAAACTCACTACTCCTGGGGAATCCACATTTGCTCTGTAAATAGGGGTGCCCTTGCAGAGACGGTTTCCCTTGCTGGAAGCCATCACCGTTTGAAAGGCAGATGGCTCAAACTTACTAAGAAAACTGCGAAGTCCAGATTTTCCCTAAGTTCAACACTCAACATTCCTTTCTTTACAGTCAGTTATTATTTTCCTGTTTCTTTAGCCTGGTTTCAATTAAACAAATTAAAATCACTCAGTGATCAGGCAAAAATAAAACAATTAGATGTGAAAGAAAGATAAAGAACTGCATAGAATAACTGAGTATCAAAGCAGACAATAGGTTTTTGGTTGTTGCTCATATTAAGGACTTTTAAATATCAAGAAATTCAGAATTCACTTTAGAAAGCTGTCCTATCTATATAAAAATCCACTTCCATACCCTTGTTACAGATGAAGACAACTAGGCTAGGCTCACAGAGGTTCAAATGCATTTCCCCCACGTTAAACACAGCAAGCGTCAAGGCAGGAATGAGAACTCATGTGTGCCCTCCTCCAAAACCCATGCCCTTCCCACAACCCCAAAGCGCAACCACTGATAGTAATTTCAGGAAAACCCATGTAAAACAGGGACAAAATCAAACTCACCTGCAATGGATACTGTCGCAGGGCCGCTCACAACTGCACCGATGCTATTGTTGGCAATGCATTGGTAGTAACCCAAAAGGGAGGGGTTGAGAGAAAGAATAGTCAAAGTGCCCTGATGAATCTTGATCTGCTCCAAGTTTCTGTCCAATCTTTTTCCATTATGCAACCACGTGATCTGAGCGGTCACAGGTTTAGCAGAGCAATGTAGAACTACAGGTCCACCAGGTTTCTGGGCAGCAGACAGTGGCTCAGAAATAAAATAAGGTGCCAGGTCTACAAAGGAACATTCCCCGTGTGCGAAGGAAGGGGAGAATGAGAAAGAAAGTACATTAAAGACATTTCCTCTCAGTCCACCTTGCTTTATCTATATATGTTATGGTTCTTAATGCTTGTAAACGTTTTAGGAAGTCTTAAAAGCCCATTTTTGGAAGAAGTAAAGGCAACGTGTTAACCTACAACTTAACAACCAGGGTACAATAGATGAGAATCCTTAAGCTATAAATGAGAAATGGCAAGTTGCTCATTTAAGGAAGTAGCTTTTAAGAAATGAAAGTTGATTGTCTGAAAAAGTGGCGATGACTTTCAAACTAAAAAGAAATCTCTACCATGTGACCAACAGGGTTTGACTTTTAAGAGCAAGTTATTTTATAACTAAAGCTACAGTACTGCTTTACCACTTCCCTTCAATATAAAATAATGTTCAACTTTTAAGGAAGCGCAAGTAGAAAGTTAGGAAACCACAATGAACTACAAAGTTGATGCTTTTTTTTTTTTTTTGGAGAGAAGGCTCAATAGGGCATCAACCTTACTATTTTTATTTGGTATTTGGAATAGTTTCATTTGTTATGTCTATTCTCCCAGAACTTGGGGGGAGAGAGGGTGTTCACATACTTAAGTATCAAAACAGAGCTCTCTCTTCTACCCCCCCAACCCCCCCAAAAAGAGGGCACAGGGCAGGAATGCTATTACTCTGGCAGAATAAAATACTTTTAAAAAACACACCAATATGTTATTGAATCTATTCTTACAGGATATTTGATCAGAAATGAAGATTAAGTGCCTCTCTACTAAATCTGAGGCTGTTGTTTAGAAAAAAAAAAAAAAAGGTAATAAAATCATTAATTCAATTTTCCCTTACTAAATCTAATATAGTTGTACAGTGTATTTAACAGAGGAAAAGAAATATTATTTAATGAGTAAACATCAATGTATATCATAATACATCTTTACACAAATCTAAAGTAAAAAGAAATGCCTGTGGGCCATTGTTAGGCTCAGGCTAACTATACACACTTAACAACAAATACATTTAAGCTTTTCAGTAAACCACAGAGTTAGGTAACAAATTAGACAAGGTCATGAGAGCTGGGTTTTTGACCAAATTCTCTTACTTCAAATTGAATACTACTACATGCTGATAGTAAAATTTCTTTTTGGTGGTATGTAGTCAGCATTTTATTCCTGTTATAATTTCCAAATTCAGAACTTTGAAACATATCTTTTTACTGAAAAAGGCACAACTGCAAAATATTTATTTTTAAGGCAATAAAAGGCATAAATTACAAGGGCAATGATGGGAAGGCCTGCTAATGCCCAAGAAGCACTACTAAAAGATTCTTAAATTGCGAAGTTAATCAAAGTTTTAAAATTTGGTCAAACACATTTTACAAATGTCTTTAGAATCCATCACCACCAGCAAAATACTGAAGTCAAGGTTGTTGTTTTAAGATTAAGAAGGAGACGCTTCGGTTAAAACACTACGGTTCTTCTATTCTTACCTGAACTCACAGAGGAGCACAGAAAGGAAAGAGTGACATACAGCAGTGTCTGTAAGGGTCCAGGGTCCGGATGCATAGCGCCAGGTTATGGACGCGGCAGGACAGGTTTCCAGAGCAAAATCCAGGCCTTGGCTCACTGAAACACATTCAAAGAAAAGAAAATCTAAACCACAAAAAGAGTTGGCCTCATTGATCCGAGTCGTCAATAGAGTTGTGAGCATGATTCATATCTTCCCAACTGACAAGCTAATCCCTGGGTTCTAAATTACAGTTAGAAGTTTTGCTCATTCTTCCAAAGCATTGGGAATACCTCTTATTATGCAGAATCCATCATTCCAAATGAACACATTCACCGCCTGTAGTGAGTTTGTTTTATGTCTCACATGCATCTACAACTCAACACAATAAAAATGCATGCTTTCTCTACTGTCCTTAAAGGCAGAAATAACAGAAACAACAAAATAATAGCAAACATCGATATAGTGCTTAGTATGTGTCAGACACCATCTCAGTGCTTTTTGCTACATTAACTTCATCTTCACAACCACCCTATGAGATTGGAACCAGTGGTTTTCTTCCCTTCTTTCACATGGGGACTCGGGCTCATGGATTGTTCAAATTGAACACCAAATGCAGCTTACTTAGCAAATGTGCAGAACATCCAAAGACCACTGTGGTGAGAGTGGATGAGCCAGGTGAAGAGCACAGAGCGAAGCTGGTCTAGATCCCATCCAGCTTTGAAAGCCATGGGACGGATTTTGGAATTGAGTGCAAAAGGAGAAAGGGAGTAAGAAGAATAAACTGCTCGTTCTAAAAAGTTCTGAGGATGTAATGAACAGCAATATACATTACATATATTATAGGAAAATACAGTAATAAATATAGTGTAAATAACTATATGCTGTCAGATGGGTACTAGACTTAATAGGGTAATCAGTTTGTAGGTGTATGTGTCTAATCACTATGCTGTATACCTAAAACTAATATGACATGTCAACTGTAATTAAAAAATTAATTTTAAAATGATTTTGGGATTTATTCCCAATGTGACGGCAAGCCCTTAGAGGACTTAGAGAAGGGGAATGATGGGCTCTCATTTAAACTTTAGAAAGATCACTGGCTGGTAGGGACGAGACTGAAGTGGGCAGACGTGGAAGAGGGCGACCAAGTAGAGTAACGTAATCACTCAGGAGAGAGGGAAGAACATGATGGGTAGAACAGTGAGTCAGCTGTGGAGGTGGTGAAAAGTACGTGGATTCAGAACATATCCTAAGACAGAACCAACAGAATTTGCTGAAGGCCTGGATATAGAGTGTGAGATAAAGAGATGTGCCAAGAATAACTTAGTTGTGATTTAACAGAATAAATAATTGCTCTCTGTTTACTGAAATGAAGAAGACCGGAGAGAGGGAGATGACAAAGAGGGTCAACAGTGCTGTTGTAGCCCATTAGGCATCTCAGTACTACTGTCAATCGACAATCACATGTAGGAGTCTGGAGCTGTGGAGTGAGTCAGAGCTGGAAATGTAGATGTTAGACCTGTAAAACCCATGGCACTGCAGGAGCTCTCTCAAAGGAAAATGAGAGAAGAGGTGACGAGGTAGGAGCCTTGGGACATTCCAACCGCTTAGACTGACATGGGGAAAGAAAGGGGGCAATGGGGATTGAAGAGAAGTCATCAGTGAACCTGGGAGAAATCGAGGAGAATATTATATCCAGGGGGAAAAAATGGGAAAAATAATTATTTCTATAAGAGTCATTAACTCTCTCAATTACTCTGAGAAGTAGACTAAGTGAGATACCACCAGAAAGGCTTCATGGAAATACTGGTGATACTGACAAGAGTGGTTTCAATAAAGAAGGAACTAAAGAGTGATGGTGGGTTCACAACAGAATGGGAAGGGAGGAAACGAAGCAAGCAGGCACAGAAAACTCCGTAAGAGCTTTGCTATAAACGGGCAGCAGAATAACAGGGAGAACTGATGGAGATGAATGGCAGTCAAGGGAAGGTTTGTTTTTGTGGGGGTCCTCTAATAGACAGAGGGTACAGCAATTCCGCAAAGCTGAAAATGCCTACTTCTCTATGCCAGATACTCTAAAATCTACAAGTAGCAATTTGAACTTTATCCCAATCAGGGACTATCAGTTCATGGGCTGCCTTTCCAATCTTTTTTTGCCGACCTCTTTTTACAAACGGGAGAGGATATTTTGGTACCACTCATGGGAAGAAGGGGCCATCTGTGTGAAAACATTTTTGGTTTATTTGAATTCTCACTTGGTTCAAGGGTAAGGACTGACACACCGCTGCTCAGCAGTCAAGGCAAAGTAAACATTCAAATAACTTGTTAACAGAAGCCACTTTCCTGAGAGAATGAGGACAAGCAGGGGTGTTTTCTTCCTTTTGCCAAATCTTTCCTCAACTATTTATTTATTGAAAAGTAGTAAAAAAATTCCTGAGTCAACTTTAACCCCAGCACATGATCTACTGAGTTTTACAGCTGTCCTTTAAAATTTCACAGCTCATTATTGCTGCCTAAATATTAGCACACAGGAATATCCTTTATTGACTCTATCTTTCTATTAGGTTACTCATAACATGCTATGTTTGTAATTAATTTTTTTATTTTTCAGTAACAGTTGATGTGTATTAGTTTCAGGTCTACAACATAGCAATTAGATATTATATAACTTACTAAGTGATCACCCTAATAAATCTAGTACCCATCTGACACCATACACAGCTATCACAACATTATTGATTATATTCTCTATGCTGTACTTTTTTAAAAAAATATATTTTATTGATTTTCCACAGAGAGGAAAGGAGAGGGATAGAGAGATAGAAACATCGATCAGCTGCCTCCTGCACACTCCCCATTGGGCATGTGCCCGCAAACAAGGCACATGCCCCTGACCGGAATCGAACCTGGGACCCTTCAGTCCGCAGGCCAATGCTCTATCCACTGAGCCAAACCGGCCAGGGCTCTATGCTGTACTTTTACATCCCCAGGACTATGCTGTAACTATCAATTTGTACTTCTTAATCCCTTCACCTTTTTCACCTATTCCCCCAGCCCTCTGCCATCTGGCAACTGTAAAATGTTCTCTGTATCTCTGAATCTGTTTCTGTTCTGCTTGTTGGTTTATTTTGTTACACAGATTCCACATATAAGTAAAAATCATCTGTCATTTGTCTTCCTCTGTCTTACTTCACTCAGCATAATACCTTCTATGTCCATCCATGTTGCTGCAGAGGCAAGAGTTCATTCTTTTGTATGGCTGAGTCATATTCCACTATATAAACTCACCACTTATTTATCCATTCATCTCTTGATGGTCACTTAGGTTGCTTCTATATCTTGGCTACTGTAAATAATCCTACAATAAATATATGGTACATTTGTCTTTTCATTTTAGTGTTTTGGGTTTCTTCATATAAATACCCTGAAGTGAAATTACTGGGTCCTTCTTTATCTAGTGTTACGGCCTTTGTTTTAAAGTCTATTTTGTTTCATATGAGTATTACTTCCCCAGCTTTTTTTTTTTAATTTCCATTTTTTGTGAAATATCTTTTCCCATCCCTTTACTTTCAGCTGTGTGTCTTTCGATCTGAAGTGAGTCTTTTGTAGACAACATATGTAAGGGTCTTGCTTTGTTATCTATTCAGTCGCCATGTGTCTTTTGAATGGAGCATTTAATTCATTTGCATTTAAAGTAATTGTTGATATATATTTATTGCTATTTTGTTATTCATATTTTTAATCTTTTTTTCTTCTTAAATAAAGGACCTTTTAACATTTCTTGTAATGCTGGTTTTGTGGTGATGAACTCCTTTAGCTTTTCTTGTCTGAGAAGCTCTTTATCTGACCTTCAGTTCTAAATGAGAGCTTTGCTGAATAGTAATCTTGGCTGTAGTTCCTTGCTTTTCATAATTTTGAATATTTTGTACCAATCTCTTCTGGCCTGCAAAGATTCTGTTGAAAAGTCAGCTGAGTCTTATAAGAGCTCCCCTATAGGTAACTGGCTTTTCTCTTGCTGCTTTTAAGATTCTTTTTGCCTTTAACCTTTTGCATATCAATTTTGATGTGTCTTGGTGTGGGCTCTTTGGATTCATTTTGCTTGGGACTCTTTGTGCTTACTGGACTTGTATGTCCTTTTCTTCACCAGGTTAGGGAAGTTTTACATCATTAATTTTTCAAGTAGGTTTTCAATTCCTTGTTCTCTCTCTTCTCCTTGATGCGAATGTTGGTATGCTTAAAGTTGTCCCAGAGGGTCTTCAAACTATCCTCATACTTTTTGATTCTTTTTGCTGTTCTGATTGGGTGTTTTCTGCTTTCTTACCTTCCAATAACTGTTTTGATCCTCTGCTTCATGCACTCTACTGTTATGCATTCTTCACTTCTAGCTGGTTCTTTTTTATGTTTTGTAACTCCTTTTTTCCTATCTCTTTGTTATAGTTCTCACTGAGACCACTGAGCATCCTTATAACCAGTGTTTTCAACTCTGCATCTGGTAGCTTGTCTCCATTTTGTTTAGTTCTTTTTCTGGAGTTTTTTTCTGTTCATTGGGACATTTTTTTGTGTTTTCATTTTTGCTGTTTCCCTATGTTTGTTTCTATATATTAGGTAGAGCTGCTACATCTCCCAGTCTTATGGAGTGGTCTTATGTAGCAGGTGTCCTATAGGGCCCAGTGGTGCAGCCTTCCCAGTTACCTAATCTGGACATTCCAAGTGCACCCCCAGTTTGGGCTGAGTGCACCTTCTTACTGTAGTTGAGCCTTGAATGTCATTGGCATGTCAATGGGAGGCATTTAGCCCTCGGCCGATGGGCTCAGAGGACTTGCTGTGAACCAACAGAGGAGCTGTTATGCATGGGCCAACCCCACAGAATAGGAGTTACTTCACTGGGTCCTCTGGTTGGGTGATGCTCCAATGTAGTCTGAAGCTGAGGTCTCCCAGGAGGGGCCACTTGACATGAGCTACAAAGCAATCTGCAGATGGCTGCTACTTGTGCTAGGTTTGGAGGTGCCCAGGGGAGGCCAAGCTGTGAACCCAAGCCAACTACAACTAGTGCTGGGACTGGATCCACTTAGCAAGAGGTACAGGGCACACCAAGGCCAGACACTGCTTATCTGGGGTTTGTGAACCTTTGAGAGATTTTAGGAAAGCATGAGCCAAGACAGGCTGTTTGTATGGAAAAGCCAAAAGTTGGGTGGGTTCAGATCTCCAGGAATCACCAGGGCAGAGTGAACAATGTTAGCCAGGTTGATAGAGACTCAGATATGGTGCCTGCCTGCCGGCTCTCTGAGGAGAGGTCTTGGCAATGTAACAACAGCCTCTGCCAGCACTTGTCGGAGAAGAAGCTAGCCCTTCAGTCCTCACCAGAAGTCAGATAATTCAGTACCTCCCCATATGTCCCTGACGCACCTTTTGAGCTACTGTTCTAGTGCTGGAGCTCAGAGCAAGTAAGTCTGAGTAAGTCCATGCATGGGATCTTTAAGAGGAACACTTGGGACCCCAGAAGCCCTCTCACTCAGCCATAATCTCTGCTGGTCTTCAAAGCCAGAATTTAGGGGGACTTCCCTTCCCAACACTGGAACCCTAGACAGGGGCCCCGGTGTGGGGCTGAGACCACTGCCCTCAGGAGGACCTCCACAGTCAATATATCCCTTCCCATTTTTAACCATCACACGTGGGTTTGGGACCAGCCCGTTCACGTCCCTGCCCCTCCAACTAGTTTTGATGTGGCCTCTTCTTTATATCTTTAGTTGCAGGGTTTCTGTTTAGCTAGATTCCAGGTGGTTCTCAATGATGATTGTTCTATAATTTTGATGTGGTTGGGATAGATTCCAAGTACCCGTTTACCCATCCGTCATCTTGACCAGAACTGCAACACACTATGTGTTGATTTTGGAAGTTGGAAAGAACTTAATGACCATAACAATCACTTACTAAATATTTGTTAACTTGGTTTATGTTTATGAATGGCAAACTTGCTCAGTTTGTTAAAGAATTATAATAATGAGCTAAGGCCCTGCGTTCTATTGCACTACTGGAAAATTGCTTAATGTTATGTCATTTTTAAAAGTATTCTTTGTTGAAAAAGGAAACCTGATATTAGTATAAATGCTATTTGACTAAGTTATTGTAAAACATATATATATATATATGTGTGTGTGTGTGTGTGTGTGTGTGTGTGTGTATACACACACACACACGTAATATATAAGTACATAAAATGTTCATATTTACATTTTATATATTTATAATTTATACATAAGTATATATATCCTGCATTGCCCTACTAAATGAACAATTTGGCCAGTTTACCACAACTGACCAAGGTTCTTGCCATTTCACATAGATCTGTGGCTTTAACATGCATGTCACCTTTCTTACCCATAAAAATTTACCTTAGCAAGGGAAACAACAATCCTAATACCTTCTGCATAAAAGCTGTCCCATCCTTCTCATGTCCTCTTTTCTGACTAGGAAACAGCCATGGTAAGTGCACCTCAGCCCACTACACCACTCACCACTTTAGCACATAACATGCTGTTTGACCTCTGTTCTAGTGCATTTAACATTCCAATATTCTCAGCACAAATTAAAAACAGAATTCTGATTTCAATCAACCAGATAGAATAGAATTTTGATTTAATCACACTTTCATTGTTTTAGACTGCAGGGATTTTCCCACTTAGAATTTTTTTTAAAACACCCAATGTGGTTAACATAATGCCAGGTACATAACATAATATTCAAACAAAATATTCAAGTTTTTTCACATATTCTATAATGAATTTGTTACTTTTACAAGCAAAAAGTTGTTAACATGTTACTACAAATACTCATTGACAAAAAATCACATTCAGCACAGAAAATGTGGACTACATAAATATAAAAAAAAAATTAAACATGACATTTTCATCACCCAAAGATAACACATCAACATTTTGTTGCTTTTCCTTCTAATCCTTTCCATATGTGTATATTTACATAACTGAGATCATAACATATATACAAGTTTTAAATCCTGCTTTATTCATTTACCTAATGATGATTTTTACTTATTAAAACTATTCTTAAACATAATTTGTAATAGCTATATTTTATTGAATGTAGTTTATTTTACTTAGCTATTCCCTTTTGAACAGTTAGCCTACACTTTTTAATATGTCTGTATTTGGCTAATACAGATAATGTCACTATGGATATCTTTGTCCATAAATCTTTAACCACTCTAATTATGTCCTTAGAATAGGTTTTTTTTTTTTTTTTTTAAGTGGCATTACTGGGTCAAGAAGCATAAACATTTTTAAGACTTTTTTTATATAGTCAAATTTTTTTTCCAAAAAGAAAAAGACAGCAACAATGTACAACCCTGTCCCCAACAACCACCATCAACACAGTGTGAAGGGACTCCCACTCACCGGCATATAGTTTAGATCCCTACACGGTGCTAAGCAAAGAGTGAATATAAAATATGAATTTGAGCAATTAATTCAAATATTTGATTGGTCATAAAGCAACATTCACTGTCTAATCTAACAATATTCTAAGTTTACAGAAAAGTAATGCAAGGCTCTGGCCAGGTAGCTCAGCTGTTGGAGCACTGTCCCCATATGCCAAGGTTGGGGATTCAATCCCCAGTTGGGGCACATACAGGAATCAACCAATGAATGCTTGGACAGGTGGAACAGCAAGTCCCTTCTTCTCCAAAATCAATAAATAAACTTTTAAAAAGATAAAACAGTAACGCAAAAAGAATCAGCACTGTCTGTGCCACATTTATCAAACCCTGTCAATCTGAACATTCAATTACAAAAAATATCATGGATAACAAAAATCTCTGCTTTTTATCCCAAATTTATTTTAAAGTAGGGTAGAGGATTACGGTTATACTGCGTGACTTTAATTTATAACATGTATTTCTCTAAAAAAAATTTGTATGCAAAAACTGCTGACACTTTTGGCAATATTTGCTAGCATTCAAAATAGTGAATTGCCATTCATTTCAAAACTTAGACCCTTCATTAATGCTTTTGTCCATGAAGCACATATATGCCTCTACTTCCCTAAACTACTGGAGGTAGTAAAATAACTCATGGGGTTGGATTTAAATTGGTTCAGTCTTGCCTTACTGTTGCACTTTGGCAAAGACCCGATCAATTCCCCATGTGAAAATAGAGCTGTTAAGACTTATCCAATTCACTGGTCTCAAAGGAAATGAACATGACCACGGGGAAGTTCTGCTGCCTCCTTCATATCTGCAGAGGAAGTTAATAGCCAACATAAGTCTATTATTTTCACTGCAGTTCTTTTTTTTTTTAATGTTTTTATTGGTTTTAGAAAGAGAGGACAGGAGAGGGAGAGAGAGAAACATCGATGAGAGAGAACCATCCACTGCCTGTCTCCTGCATGCCCCCTACTGGGAGTCATGCCCAAAACCCAGGCATGTGCCCTGAAGAGGAACCTCTCAGTGCACAGGTGACGCTCAACCACCTGAGCCACACTGGCCAGGGCTCACTGCAGTTCTGAGGAGCTGATGTAAGCGTCTGAGAAGATGCTTAGTGGTCACTTTGCTCCGAAGAAAGTATCTGGTAGTCCAGTCTCTCCAGAAAAGAGAGTAGGGACCCAAAAAATCAAAACATAATGAAACAGCTAAGTGTAGTGCCCCCTTAAACCTACAGATCAGGGGACAACTCCCTGTGCGTGCTGGAAAACATCTCTGGAGAGCTCCCCACCTTCACATGCCCCGAGTACTGCTCCTTGAGTCCTGGCCTGAAGTTTCTCGAGAATAGCGGGCATTTCCTAAATTACGGGCCTGTAAGCCTCCCCTTCACACCCACACAGAAGGCAATCAGTCTTCTACAACAAACTATGCTTTTATGCCATCCCAGGCTCTGAAGCATTTCTGTTGGCAAAGGGAAGCTAAAGGTAATAAGAAAGGAAACACTTCCCTAACATTTACTTAACTTATTGTTCAGTGGTGAACTTAATGCTTTTATAACCCTTCAACACGCTGCCAGAATAATCCTCTGGGAAAACTCTTTCCTGAATTTCTAGATTTGATTCCTTTGTTTTTGAAGCGGGGCTTTGGCTTTCCTAAGGACGATCAAAGCTGTCTCTCTGAATTTTCCCCTCCCTCTACTCCTATATCAAACTTTCCTAGTTTTCTTTCAGGCTTTGGAACAACTATGATTAACTTGTGAACAATAACTTGGATTTGGGATTGGGATTGTTCTTCAAAATAGAAACTTCTTTAAGTTAGTTTCCTTTTATAAAGGCATCTCATTCTGTATAAAACAGTAATTCCCTTCTTTAAAAGAACTGATCCTTATTTTCAGACTGTATTTCAAACCATGCTACTTCTTAACTGTTGAGAAAATATGAATTTTCTGTACCAACTACAAAAGGAAAAATAAAACATGTCTACTTAAATTTTTTTTATTAAGTACTGATTAATTCAGCACACGTTCAACTAGGGAAGTCAAACATGCCATACATTTCTTAACCCACTGAACAACCTTGATCTTAATCACATCCAACTTTACACCTCCTGTCAACGTTTTCTTCATTCTGAGTATTTGAACAATTTAGCGAGGAAGCTAATATTTCCTGCAGGCTTCTCCAAGAACCCTAATTTTCCCAGGAAATATTCACTCAATCAATTAATTCCATACATAGGTGATCAACTTTGGCCGAGAGCCTGTGAGGGGTACAGAGATAAGATGAAAAAGTCACAATGCCTGAACTCGAGACTACCGCAGACTTAATTGAGAAAAGAGGGTGTGAACGTAACTTTGGAATAAAGAAAAGTGTCATACGTGCAATGAGAGGGTAAAAAGTATTAAAAGAGTTCAAAGCAGATGAATTCACCTTTTACTCCACACACTGTACCTGGTACGGGCCTACTATGTGTCAGGCACTGTGCTGTGCTGGGAACTCGGCCATGAACAAATCAGACGGGACCTCTGCCTCCCTGAGGATCAGTCGTTTGGTATGGCTCCTTTGGGCAAAGATACACACACCAGTTTACATGACACTGTGGTATTTGGTCAGAAACGATGGAAGAATTGGAGTGGCCTGCTATGTGTGGATGGACCCAAAACACGGTGCTTCGTGTACAGATGCCAAGTGAGGGGCACAGTGAGTTTGTTCTCTCATGTCCCGTGTGACATGCGTGTGAACATTTCCACCAGCTGGGAAGCACTCCCAATGTTCAGCCTTTATTTTGTCATAAAGGTACTTTTCTGTACTGTAACTTTGTGTGGTTTTTTGTTTGTTTGTTTGTTTTTAATATGTTTTTATTGATTTTTTAGAAAGAGAGGAAGGGAGAGGGACAGATAGAAACACTGATGGAAAAAAAACATCGATCCGCTGTCTCCCCCAGGCCTGTGCCCTGACTGGAAGCAAACTGGTGGCCTCCTGGTTCATGGGTCAATGCTCAACCACTGAGCCACACTGGCTGACCTGTAACTTTGTTTTTAGGGGCATGTGAATGCATGAAAACTATGTGCCTTAAAAGGACTTCCTGTCTGCAAGTCAGGAAGGTTTCCTGCCTTTCCACCCCCTGGGAAGGACTTCCTCACCAGCCCTCCTTCACCAGTCATCACCCTCAAGTCTTCTTTCTCCTTCCTGAGCACAATAAATTCACTGCAATGTATTTAGAACAAGCTGTATTTATTTACTTTCAAAATACTGTTTACCACCTATACAAAATTGGTTTTATTGCTTAGTTGATTTCTTTTTCTATCTGGGAAACTGTTTCACGTTCTTGGGTTGGAACGGACCACATCATGACTTTTTCCATCAAAATCAAAGGAAGTGGTTTTTGCTAAGAGGCAATGCTTTTAGGAAATAAAGGTGTTCAGGAATTAAAGTAGTTACCTGAGGGAGGGATAGGTGAGCAGCAGAATAAGGCAAGTACAGGTGCTGTAGGAAAAACAGAAGGGTCACTTAACCTCGGCTGAGAGGGCTGAAGACTTCTCAGAGGACACAGCAGCGAGGTGAATCCATGGATAAGGTCAAGGCAGGGTAGAGGGGATGAAAAGCAAGGGGAGGGGAGTGTTCCAAGCACAAGGAATCGAGTGTGTGCAGAATTAGAGGTAGAAGCAAGGAAATGTGAGCTGGAAAGTAGAGTAAGAACACGAGGATAGGAAGTAGTGAGAGTTAAGGTCACAGAGGTGAGTGAAAGCTTGAGTATAAAAATAACATTATAAATTAGGTTACGGGTTTGGTTTTTATCCTCAGGGGAGTATTGATGGCTTGTAGGCAGGCAAGGGACAAGACTGGACTTGTGGCTTTCCACAATCGTTTACGCTGCAAGGTGAAGAGTGGCTGAAGAGGGGAAGAGAGGTTCAAAGGCTGTGGGGAAAGAGGATGGGGACCTGTGCTAGAGGATTATCAGGGGATCCATTTAAAAATTAAAAATTTGTTTTTAAGACATGGATATATTTAAAGATGTTTAAGAGGTAGAACTGACAGAACTTGGATAGTGAATGAGTTGGACTGGGACAGAATATAATCTCTTACACATCTTTGGAATCCATTATCTGCCCACTTCTCCATTTCCCCAGTGCCTCTGCCATAAATAAAGGAGGGAAGGCTGCTGTCCAGATCTGTGACTTGTACAAGCGAGTAAGTGACGTTTCCGATGACAGGAAATACATGAGGAGCAGCAGGGTTTTCCGTGGTTTGCTGTTGCTGGTTTTTTGGTGTAGTCGTTTGTTTTATTTTTTAATCCTCACCCGAGGATACTTTTTCCATTGATTTTAGAGAGAGTGAAGGAGAGGGAGGTGGGAAGAGAGAAAGAATCATCAAAGTGAGAGAGACATGGATTGGTTGCCTCCCCGCATGTGCCCCAATGGGGGTGGGGATAGAACCTGCAATTGAGGTACATGTCCTTGACCGGGAATCGAACCCTCGACCCTTTCGCCCATGGGCCAACACTCTAACCAGTAAGCAAACTGGCCAGCGCTGCTGTTGCTGTTTTGAGGGTGGCAAGGGATGGAGGGAGGGTATCCTAAGGTGTGGAATTAATGAGCTGGGGTGGACATAAGTGTAACTCGAAGAAAGACGTCTAGTAGGCAAGCAGCAAGAAGGGCGGATTGCTTAAGAGAGACTTGGGAGGCAACAGCAGAACTGACTCGAACAGACTGTCAAACTACAGCAGGAAGGCCGGGGAGGGTTGGAGGTGGTGGTGGTAAGAGATCAACCAAAGGACTTATATGCATGCATATAAGCATAACCAATGGACACAAGACACTGGGGGGTAGGGGAGGCCGGAGGAAGGTAAGGGGGGGGGGGGGGAGACATATGTACTACTCTTTGTAATATTTTAAGCAATAAAACCAAATTTAAAAAAAAAAAAAAGAACTGACTCGCTATTGAGAAGGGGGCCTCAGGTTGAACCCTAAAAACACCACATTTGAAGGGGGTAGCAATTCCTCATCCAAAACCATTCACATTATCAATACTACTAAGATATAAAAAGAAAAGTTTAAACACACAAGGAAAAGACAGAAATTGATATTCCAGGGATGGAATCGAACAGATTTGTTTTAAATGAGTTTCAGAATGTCCCTGCGTTTCACACACATCTATCTTTCAACTGCAGTTTAGGGCAATCAGACACATTCCTCAACTGCCGACTCCTTCATGATCACGGAGCCTTTGATCAGTGACAGTCTTCATGCTGTCCACATGGGGTCCTGAAAAATGAGAGGAGCAGCTGGCATCCATCCTTCAATGATTTTACCAGAATGGGCAGGGGCAGGAGGAGGGTGAAAGGAGAGGCAAAGAAAGTGCTACCATAAATCTAGTTCCAACAAATACACCATCCAACGTTAGCATATTCATCTTGGGGTTCTTCCCAGTTCTTTCGGCAACTGAAGAACCCCTTCAAGCAGCCATGTGCAACTGACAGCTCAGAGGCGGCAGGAGGTACATACAGAAGGCGAGCTGCAGGACACCAGCCCCCCAGGCCCAGGTCAGTAACCTGCGGAGCTCTCTTCTTCCAGAATTCAGAGCCCTCGGGATGAAATGCAGCTCTCCACAGTACCCACGTTTTGAGCACTTAATGACGGTGCAATCATTCAGATCAACTTAAAGAACGTTGACACCTACAGGTTTCACAACCCTCCCCCACTCCTGGAGTCTCAATCGGGTCAGTCAAGCATACAAACCGATCCTGCTGCCGGCAAAGCGCTTCCCTTCACTGCGGAGCGTCAAATGTAGAGAGGAAAATGGAAGTGACTGGGAGTTATGGCACCAAAAAGGCCAAATGAGCAGAGAAATAATCAACTCCACATGAGCCACTTCAGCCCCAACACAATGAAGGGCCTAGGACTAACCCCAGGAAAGGTCGCTGAGATCAAAGGTCACAAGCAGAAAAAGGCGGCAGGGAAGGGCTGCTGGCTGCAATAGGAGTCAATGTGGTCCCAATTACACACCAAAGAGGAGGTCTGGGCGAGCGTGGAGTTAGGGCCAGTCACAGTGTTTGTATGTTTCACAAAAAAAGTCAAGTGTTCCTGTTCCACTCTCTTTCAAGGAGATATTTCCTCCTGCTTCCAGAGCACAGGAAACCAAGAACTGTGGGGATAAGATAATTCTGGAATCCACAGTGAGTCGTACAGGAGCCTTACAAATATTTACAAGCACAGCTGCACACAACCGGTGAAATTCTACAAAGTGCTTTGGGAGCAATTATCAAAAAGACAAAATGCAGCAAGTTGCAAGGGGATTACTTTGCAAGCATCACAGAGTCAACACTTGCCACAAATCCAGCACTCAGCAGATTTTCCAGTTTGTCATTGGAATTGGTTTCCTGGGAAAAAACAAGAGTTATGGTAACCACAAAACAAATGCTAAAAGCAACATTTTTAAGTTTGCTAAGAACTAGCTAAACCTGAACAGACAGCTAAAGAGCCAGGCAGACACTTGGCTAAACTTCTCTGATGAAGAATGAAAAGAAGGAATATGAAGACACGTGAAAAGAGCTCCCGATAAGTGCTAGGTTATAAAATTAAGACAGCTGTTAGTAAGTCCAGTGCTTTGTTTAGAGCTCACCAAATGAAACACATTTTCCCCTGGCAGTCACGAAAAGCTCACCCTCAAGGGGTTTGGTTTTAATAACAAGGAAATAAAACCTCAAGGAGAAACTCATTTCCATGAAGTCTATTCTAATACACACAGTCAAATATTTAGGGAAAAGCAAAATGAGAAGAATTAGAAATTTCGAATAAACTTGAGTCAACGCTGGTTGAGCAGTGGACCCGTCACAACTGTTATGTTGCCTGCTGAGTTACAAGCTCCCTAGAGACCTGAAACATGGCGATACGAGTTTTCTAGCTCCTTCCATCTTTTAACCTGGCTGCATAAAAATAACTGAAAGCGTCTAGAATTCATTGGCGCACCTGCTTTGCTCAAACTGGTGATGGGTATTAATTAGGTCAGACACACTTCCTTGCGGCTGCTGGAGCACCATGAAGAGTGGCCCTGCATTGATAATGGGACTCCACGCCCCTTTATGAGCTGACATAGAAATCAACCACAGATGACTAGATAGTCAGTACATAATCACCACAAATGGATTCATATGTCTAAAGGTAAGTAAAAACACACACTGGCCTGTGTGAAGAAAATTTGCATCCCAGAAAACTTTGATAGGAAGCTAAAATCAAAGAAATGATCAAGATACAATGTCTTGATGAACTAGGAAGTAGAAAAACAAATCCATTAAGGTCACAGGATCTCTGCAAACAGCACAATACAGCATGAAGGTTTAGTCCAACTGGGGGAGCCTGAGAAGCAGTTTCGGCCTTAGTTCTAGCCTGTCTCCCAGAAATGAAGCAAAGCTCGCTGGAACAGCTCTGCTGGGCGGCACGTTGCTGCGTTGTGACATTACACTGGACCATAGTAAACAGGATGGCCGAAGGAAGAATCCAACGACACACTCATCCAGGAGACGCACGGGTATACTAGTACACACCACACACATATACACCATGGGGAAAAACAGAGCAGCAGAGGGAACCAACAAAGGTACCCAAAATAAAAAAAATTTCAGCTCTAGAAATTAAATCAAAAGCGACTAGTTCAGCATTTCAGTTTGCAAGCAATAAAGAAGTGTACACACACACACACACACACACACACACACACACAAAAGCACTCTAGATGGTTTGCTCAGTAATTAGAGCACCGGCCTGCAGACCGAAGGGCCTCAGGTTTGATTCCAGTCTACAGTCATAGGACCAACAGTGGGTAAATGGAAATCTCTACTTTTAGGATTATTATAAGGAATTGTAGCTAAAACGAATAATATAGACTTCCTTCAGACACTTATGACAAGAGATCAGCATTATAGACTAAAATGTCAGGGTGTTTTTTTTTTATAAGGAGTTTATATCCAAAATTTATAAAGAACTTATAAAACTCAACACCAAAAACAACAATCCAATTAAAAATTGGGCAAAGGACCCGAACGCACACTTTTCCAAAGAGGACATACAGATGGGCATAGACATATGAAAAGATGCTCAATGTCACCAATGATCAGAGAAATGCAAATTAAAACCACAATCAGATATCACCTCACACTTGTTAGTACGGCTGTCATCAATAAATCAACAAACAAGTGTTGGTGAGGATGTGGAGCAAAGGGAACCTTGTGCACTGCTGGTGGGAATGCAGATCGGTGCAGCCACTGTGGAGAACAGCTGGAGTTACCTCAAAAAATTAAAAATGGAACTGCCTTATGACCCAGCAATTCCACTTCTGGGAATATATCTGAAGAAAACCGAAACACTAATTCAAAAGAATATAAGCACCCCAATATTTATTGCAGCGTTACTTACAATAGCCAAGATTATTTGGAAATAGCCCAAATGCCCATCAGATTATGAATAGATAAAAAAAAAAAAAGCTGTCGTACATTTACACAATGGAATACTACTCAGCCATAAAAAAGGAGATGTTACCCTTTGCGACAGCATGTATGGACCTGGAGAGTATTATGCTAAATGAAGTAAGCCAGTCAGGGAAAGACAAATACTATATGATTTCACTTATAGGTGGAATCTAATGAACAAAATAAACTAACAAACAAAACAGAAACAGACTCACAGATACAGAGAACAGACTGACAGCTGTCAGAAGGGAGGAGGACGGGGGTCTGGGTAAAAAAGGTGAAGGGATTAAGCACCCAGCACCCACCCACACAAAAACTTACAGACAACAGTATGGTGATCATCAGAGGGGAAGGGAGGGGGGTGAGAGGCGGTAGGAGAAAATAAAAGGAGGATAAATAGTGAGGGAAGGAAGACTTGACTTGGGATGGTGAACACACAATATACAGATGATGTATTATAGGACTGTCCCCCTGAAACTACATAATTTTATTAACCAATGTTACCCCAACAAATTCAATTTAAAAAAAAAAAGAAAAAAATATCAGGTGTTTTATTGTACATAGTCATGTTTCCTGCTCCATGATATGAACTTGTGTGTAGTCAAAATCATGGAGTAGCAAGCTGTGTTAAAACAAAATTCTACCACCTAATGCTATTATTGAGTGGCAAGATAACTCTTGAGGAGGGGTTTTAAATATCCATGAAGAGTATTGGTCAAATTAACTGGTAAATAGCTTTATAGATTTCCTTAAAACCACTAAGTCATCTGTCCCACCTCTTGCCAACACTTTTTTTTTTAAGTCCTGAATTTGGTATATAACTATCTAAGAAAAACCAAGCACATTTTTAAAGTGATCTGCCACAATGCTAATTTAATTTACACATTCATGTGAGGTAAATCCGTCATTCCCTGTCAATATTAGGCAATATAAATGTGCTCATTACTTGGATAAATAACTAAGTTCATCTTTATGATAAGCAGATATAAAGCAAAATGTTATGCAAGTATTTAAATCAGAGCTCCCAGAGAAAGACTCAGTGTTTCAGTCAGTAGGCCTCTGCACAAGAGAGCAATGACACATCCCCAGTGGTGAACGTGGGTCACGTGGGAATGACTGGGGGAGGCAGGACTCTACATGCAGCATGGAAACCCTGGCCAGATAATTCCGACACTCGACTCCACCCTTGCCTCCTGCTTCCACTGGGAGGGAATAATTGGTTTGTTTGGAAATATATATGTATGTGTGTGTGTGTGTATGTATGTATGTGTATGTGTATGTGTATATATATATATATATATATATATATATATATATATTTATGCATCTTACCAAACATCTGTCATATGAGATTAACTATTCAAAGAACAACAATAGCTACCAATTAATAAGTTTATGAGTGTAAGATTTTACATATATTGCTACCAATCCTCACAATCTTAAAGACAGATATTATTTCCATTTTACAAATGAGGAAACGGAAATGCAGAAAGCTCCGATGGCCTCTCCAAGACTACACAGCTAATAAATGATGGGTGAAATCTGAACACGCAGTAATCCCCCTTCTACACATGGCTTTCTAAATAAAAGTCCTCTTCAGGGCTTTTACAGGTTTGTTCTTATGTCCATTGACTTCAGTGTGAATCCCCAGCCATTTCTCATTCTGAAAAGATTCTCAACCCAATCGGGTTTTTGTTCTTTTTCTCTATTTCAGTCCCCAGATGGATTTTTAGAGGCACGAAAATCGTGTTTTTTTTTAAATGTCATTGTTTCTGCGCTGCTGAAACTCAAATTAGTGTCAGTTTACTCTGAATCATCAGGCAGACAATGAAGACACGCCATGAAATTTCAGTGCCCCATCTCATTTGTGTTTTGGGATCATATATATGATATGTGAAGGTCTAATGATGTTACAGAATACTGTACAAATAAAGTTTTGAAACAGGTAAAAAGAAAAGTAGGAGACGTGAATTACCCTAGCTCATGGCAGCACAATGTGCCATGAAAAGCACGTGACACAGCAGATGGTTATGCAACATTAGGAACACATGAACTGTGAAGATCCCACAGTACTATGGTTCAGTGACAGTTAGTAAAGATGAATACATACATACATTTCATTGCATGTATGTATTGCATACATGCAATACTGGTATTTTTCTGGTATGTATTTTTCATTGCATGTTTTAATTTTTCAGCATTATATATCTGGGTAGCTTTCTAAAGGGATTGGCCCACAAAATATTGGTCCAGTAGTTAAAAACAACTTCATTATTAAAAAGGAAAAATGTTAATCATACTTAAAATTAAAAGACTCAAATCAAATAGACAGGTGAAATATAAGATAAGCAAAGTATCTTCCTACTATTAAACTCAACATTTAAAATCTTAAAAAATTTTAAGATTATTAAAAGTTTGCATCTAGTTCATTTTGTACATAATTAAGTGAGATTAGTAATAAAACTTATTTAATAGATATTAGGAATTTACAAGAAGTTTTCCCTTTGAAAAAGTTAGCAAAGGGTTACAACGACAGTTATCCCTTGCTTTTAAGAACATGTTTATAAGGTGAGTTAGAAAGTACATCTCTTATAAATGAAATTTTATTTTTCTGGTATTAAACTGAAGTATGTTTATATTGAGTTTGAGGAGATGAGACAGAGAAAGTAACAAAATTGAAATCTAGGGCCAGAAAGTTTAAGATGGTATTTAGTTGTTTGGGGATCCAAGGGTTTATCCAAAAGTTCACCATTAGCTATGACAAACAGCACCAACCTAACTGCTCTCTGTGCTGGGAGCCACATGCTGGCCAGCCCAAGAGCACAAACACATAATCCTAGCTTACTCCCACATTTATAGCTCCCCCAAAGTTTAATCCATACTCATTTTGACTCGACAGTCTCTAATTCAGCTATATCACATTTTGTCAATACCAGCCATCTTGTAGATAGCAGTAGCAACAATAGGAACAGCAGCTTCTCATCTTCAAGAAGCACTTACCAAGTGCCAATCACTCTATTTGTGGGACTAAACGAGATGACCCACCAGCCCGATCAGTTACTATCCCCATTATGCAGATGTGGAAACTAAGGCAGAGAGGTTGTATCACTAGGATATGACAGGGTCTGAATTTGACCCGAGGCACTCTAACTCCAGAGCTTACTCTCATCTAACTCCTTAGGATACACTACCTGAAAATTCCCAGGTTACCAAAATTCCACTTACAGGAAACTAATTCACTCTCCATTCGATCTCTTCATTAATCAGGAAATCCCATATGCTGAATTTATTTCATGAATTTATTTCAAATGGGGGAGTGGTCTTCCAGTCCTATACTCATTTCTACTAAACAGCATATGAATAATAAAGAAGAAATGGTCTTCTTTCGTTGGACTCAGTCCTGTATGTAGACTGATTTAAAGTGTTGCCAAGAACAGCTGGCATATTCCAGTCACACACTCAATGGCGCAGATATGCCATTACAAATATGCAAATCAGTTTCATATAGTTAGAAAGCAAGGGGTTAAAAATGCCTTAAATTAAAGGCAAGAATTTCAAAGAACTCAGAGAATGAAGAGAAGAATTATTTATAGGATAAAAATTCTACTATACTAAATATAGAACATCAAAGAAAACCAAGTTCAGAAATATGTTAAAACATGAATCAAAATCTCAAATTTTGATCATGTAAAGGCTGCTGACACAGAAATATTATTTAAAAACCATTTAATTATAACCTAAGAAAACAGCATACAAATGAATACTTATCAGTCACTCTAGATAAAACTACATTACAGACTTGGTTTATACTTGGCAATTAGAGATCTGAACAAGTTTTCATTCTTGTCCAGTTTTTCTCCTTTCAGATAAAAAAAAACCCCACAAGACTTACTGACAAGGCTCATCAATCAGTAAGAGGGCCTGGTTCTGATATTATACGAGCTCTGTCAACCTTAATCAAATCGCCTGCCAGGTCACAGATAAGTAATGATTTGCTTAGGCTTAGCGAGGCCAGAGTTTCCCTTCTGTAGTATATACATCTCCAGAGTGAAAATAAACAGCCTCACACCTCGTACTGGGAGCTGGACTCTGTTGCTATTACAACTCAGTCTTCACTCCAACAAAAGAGGAGGAGCAAAACGTGCCTTTAAGAATATCGACTTTTCTTTCTTTCCTTCTCAATCTGGCCATCAAACTGGTCACGAAACCAGTTTTAAACTATTTCACTGAACAGTTAACAACAGTTCTAATCTACACTGAAACACAAATGAGCTATCATTAAATGCTTTAGAATTGGCATTTATTTTATTCAACATATAGAGTGATATAAAACAAAAGAGAAATAGCTAACAGTTGGCAAAAGTAATACTAAAAGAATCACTTAAAACTGCAAATCTTGTCTTCCTTTTCTAGCACCTCTGGGAAATGAAAAACAGACTGTGTTTCAGCATCACCTGTCATGTTTGGGGTACCATGAAGCAATTGTTAAGACAAAGAGCATATCGATGTTGATTTTATATTCATCCCACAACTAAAGACACAAATGGAAAATGAGATTTATTTCTAAAAAGCCATCTTTGCTATTTCCTTACTCTACATATAACTGGAAAGAAATTTCAAACTTCATTTCAGCTGGAATATACTGTTAAAGAATTTCTAAGCATCCAAGTACCTGCTATAAAGAAAGGTGTTAGAAAGGATTCCCGTAGCTAGGAAAAAATAAGGAAATGACCTCTTTAGAGGAAAGAGAGTTAAAATACAAGACATCCTGGCTCAATTTTACCTTAGGCAAAATTCACTTCGATATTGTCCATTAGGTCAATAGAATCCAGAATGCAGTTGTGGTTTATAAATGGCAAAGACAAATGTGCAATTTCGAAGCACAAATGTGCAATGATAACCTAAATTAAGTTTTAGAAAACTACCATTTCAAATAGCCTGCTTTTCCAATCATAGAGAGACTTTAAAGACGACCTCACTTTGAGCTGCATTAAAACTCTTGTATCTGATACCAATGCTCAATCATTTATCGGCCCATTTTCATGAAAATTTTACTACCTCATACATTTATGGTAAATAGCAAAACGGGGGGGGGGGGGGGGAAATGCATGTAAAACACTCTGCAACATACAATGGGCTCTATAAAAGTTATTTAAGAAATGATCAGAAACAGAGAGAAGGAGGTTCTATTTATCACCTAATATGTGATAAATAGAACCATGAGACAGGAAGTGTAATTGGACTCATAACTGCTCTCCAAGAAACCAAGTGAGCACAGGGAATGTCATGGTCCCTCGGGTGCCGACTGTGCATGCCACACAGACCAGGGCAGTGTGCTCCTTTCCCAGGCCTCTGGGGGCAACACCTGGTAAGTCTGAAGGGCACCCAAATAGGCATGGGCCCTGCTTTGCAAAAACTATAAACATGTCCCTCCTTTGTCACCATATTATTTATTTATTAAATTGCCCAAGGATACCTGCAGCACAGTCACTCCGGTACTAGCAACTGACACAAAAGATGCTAGTATTGCTCAGTGAATGAAAAAGAACTTTTACAAGTGAATGGGGACTTTGCCTACTAAATGTCACGTGAAAGGATGTTTTCCCCAGAAAAATCACATTTTGACACAAATGGGAGGAAAACCCTTACTTGCACAAGTAAAAAGATTCAACACTCAGGGCCTCCTTCTTGGCTGTTAAAAGGCCTCAGGAGTTGGATGTGTGGTGCCTGTTAATTTGATTCCATGCTCAGCTGACATCTGTAACCACAACTAAGTATTCTGTACATGGTCTAACTAGCTAAGAAAACATGGATCTGATCAAGCGTTCAAAGGCTTGTTTACAGATCTGATCATGTCCTTACTTTCCCCCTAATAATCTACCGGTCTGGAAGAGAAATCCCCAAATACGTAAACCACGGACAATTTTTCTTTAAAAGAATTTCTACTGGTGTTTGCACGTGGGGTGAAATGCAGCCTGGACTTACAAGGCTCACATTTAGAAACCCACTTTGGGAGTTAGCTGCAAGACTCCTGCTAACAGTAGTAAGATGTATGTAGTCAAATCCCTGAGCTAAACTTTACTGGATGCCACAAAGCATTGGTATCGAATGCCTGTACACGCTGTATTGTATGATTAAAAACCCCACTGTGGCTGCTGTCATAGTAACAAATGTGAAATTATTTTAAGGCCTAACCACTATGACAATAGCTCTTTTAAAATGCATCCTCGAACACAAAAGAAATAACAAATAATGACAAGTGTGTTTGCTAGCTTAATAATGGGAGACCACAGTTAACAACCCATCTTGTAATAACTCAAAATCGCCTTGAGTTAGCCACGAGACGAAAAACACTTAATCTAAAATGCATGATAAAAACTCTATGAAAGACCTATATAGGCTACAGTCAAAAAATGAGAACTGCAATTTCTTTTAAAAGACAAATCCAACTAAAATACAAAATAACCTAAAACATGAAGATTAGAGCTTAGAATTGGGAACTCTGGGTAGAAGTTTGATGTGTTTTTGTTTTAATTTCAAAAAGGACTTGACCATAAAAAAGAAAGTATGCCCAATTTTCAATAAATAGGAAACAAAAAGCAATTAAGAGATTGGGAACTTTCTAATCAGATTATGACTTGACAATATGTTCTTAAACAGAAGTATATATTTAAAATTAGGTTTAAAATAATCCTCTTCACTGCAGAACAAAACCTGTAATTTCATTTTAGATGAATATCCAAGATTTAATGGAAGAAACAATCAAACAACCTTGTTCAAAAAGGTGATCACAGTAAGATGAACCACTGAGGTAAATTATGGAGACAACGTAATAGTAAGAATATACTGTGGTTCTACTCAAGAGTGTAGCAATCTATTGAGAATTATAAAAATAATTTCTCAGTATTCAGCAGTCCCAGGATCTGCTATACTGCTCAGATACTTGGTCACCAAATTGAAATCCTGATATATGAGTTGTCATTAAAACATGCTAACATCTAAAAATCTAATTTCACGGCAAGGGTGAACAGTGATTTGATTGGTAATACGATGTTATTTTACTGGTGTTTATAAAGAGGAGTCAAGAGTGCCTTTTCTACAAAACTGTACTGTCGCATTCATAGTTTCATTCAGACATTCAGCCTCACCTGGCCATCTTATAAGCCAAACTTCAAACTTTTTCCAATATATTGCAAGCTATGTAATATCCAGGCAAAAAATTAAGTTTAACTCCATTTTACAGGTAAGGATTCTTCATACCCACTCTTCTACTCCTAGTCAACAATCTGAGAGGAACCGTTTACATGACTGGAACAGAGGTACGTGCTAAACAGCACGCCCACCCCAGCTGAAACTGTTCTCTAATGCTTACTGCCTCTTATTCCCTGTGTTGTTATTTGGTTATACACCCGCCCTGAGGCCAAAACCATGAAAAGAAGCCAAAATAAATGGGCAGGAAAAATGTCTTATCCCTAGCTTATGATGCTATTTTTCTTTTTATTGGAATAAAAGAGGCTGCCAAGGTCTGATGTCACTGCAGTAATTTTATGGCCTGATAAAAGCAGTATTTTATCCATTTAAACATTCGTCTCTGTTGCCAACTTTACCTCCAACCAGACAGTGTGTAGGATTACTCAACTGAACAGATATCAAATTATAGTAAAATAGAGAATAATAATTACTTTTACTCTGATACCATAAAAAGCCAATAACTGTCAGACGTTTCCCTGGCAAGAGACAGAAGCCAGAATGTACTTTTCAGTCCCTATATATCCAGGAGAACTCCTGTAATTCTGAGTGTTTGAAGACAAACACACGAAACATGACATCAGCTCTCTGGAGACATTTAATGTTGCACAGAACAAAAATGCACATTTTAAATATATAAAATTGTTGCAACATTAGTCAAGCGTTCCAGTAATAATGACACAGATGTCCTGGTAGCTGCAACAGTTAACTACTTTCCCTTCATCTCTAGTTTTCTTTAATCTTCGTTATTTGCAGCTGTGGTATACCTGAACTTGGCATGGAGAATCACCGATTTCACTGGATTTTTTTTTAATATGTTTTATTGATTTTCTACAGAGAGCAAGGGAGAGAGATAAAGAGTTAGAAACATCGATGAGAGAGAAACACCCATCAGCCGCCTCCTGCACGCCCCCCACTGGGGACGTGCCTGCAACCAAGGTACATGCCCTTGACCTGAATCAAACCTGGGACCCTTGAGTCCACAGGCCGACGCTCTATCCACTGAGCCAAACCGGTTCTGGCTCACTGGATTTTTTAAGAACAAAAGTGTGTGTTGAAATCGTCCATGGATCTAGAGGAGATAGTTTAGCATCTTGCTACTCAGTGTGGCTACCCAGTGTCATTCACATCATGAGAAACTAGTTAGAAAGGGAGAATCTTGGGATTCAGCAGTCGAGAAAGCAGGGTCTGGTCACGGGAGGAATGCACTGTAGCTGCGGACTGCAGATGCACCAGGTAGTAAGGAACCGTGTGCGCCCTAGCGAAGACCTGGGCTTTAATCAGTGAGTGATTCGGGGTCTTTGAAGAAATCGGTTTTAAGAGCAGTCACATGATCAGATTTATGCTTTAGGAAGGTCATTACTCTGGCAAAATGTAGAATGGATGATTTGGAAAAGAGAAATGCAAGCCTGGAGACAGGGAGATGAGGCAGTAGCAGGTTAAGCAGGAGTTACGACTATCGTTTTGTCTCACATTCTGAATCGCCTCTCAGCCCTCTCAAATTTTGAAAAGAAGGCTGGAGGGGTAGGATAATGGAAACAGAAGAAAGAGGGATCTTAGAGGTTACAGGGAGGGTACAGAGGGCTTTATGTGTAAACAGAAGTATAAAACAGTGAAAACACAGTCTATTTTTCTGCTTTATAGAGAAATTATTATTTTGATTTGGGATTCTATACTCCTTTCAATAACTCTAAATATCAATTATTAACATAAATAATTAACATATATTTACAGATACAAAATGTGTACATGGTTAGATTGGATAACTATGATTAGATTATATCCTCAGGATATAGTTTCATTGCTTGGATAAGTCACTGACATAGGCTTTCTCTTCCCATATGAATTATTTCTCGCTCTTGAAATTCAAGTGTAGAAAAGTTTGGATGGAGGAAAAAACAGAGACAAGAGGTACATTTATTAATTTTTACTATATATATATATAACTTGTGGTAGGGGAGAATAAATAACTAGGTCAACAGAGGGCTTGAAATAAATTCTCAGATATGTACCTATATACAAAGGGAGCAAATACCAAACTTGTCAGTATCATCATTTCTGATACCAATATACTTAGAATGCTGGGAAAAAAGAATCTCCGACATTTACTTATGAGTGAAAAAATAAAGAATTAAATTAAAGTGAAAGAGCTGGAAAGTAGAAGCAGTCCTCAACTTTATACTAGGGTTGGTTTGAGAAAATGTATTGACCCAATGGCTATTAGAAACGTGTTAAAACATTTTCTCCCCCCTTATGTATCTGGTGGCCACGTAGACTCCCATAAAGCCTATTTCAGGGAGTCTTGGTACTGCAAAGGCCCTACAGGTCATGAGGTCCAATCCGTCACCGAAGGAAGCGATGCTTTCTACAGGATCTTTGGCAAATGCCACTAGAACATGTCTAGTTATAAGGAGCTCATGCCACTTCCAGCGTGCAATTTCTGTCATGAGGCAGCTCTATTTGTCAGAGAGTTAGTTCTTCCCTCTTTTGAAACAAAATCTGCACCTTTTGAGCGCCCTATGGAACAAAAGATGCATCATATATCACCATTTCAACTCTCCCCACCCCCACTGAAGTCTTGGCCACTGGTGGTCTGATTTAAGAAGAAAGGGGGACAACTCGCCCCTCTGGAATGCAGGGGAACCCATCCCTGCACATGGCTGGAAGTGAGGAATGACCTTGTGTCAAGGAACTATGAATAATAGATTTAATAAAATTACAAATGCTGAGGATACAATGTCTCCTGAGAGAGAAAGTGGCTTGTGTTCAAGCAGACCATCCAGAAAGTCCTTCAACATTTCCAAGAACAGAAATATTATTCATCTCAATCACGGCTCCCTCCAAAATTTCAGTGAAAACAAAAACTTCTGATTCGTCAACAGCATCTTGTATTCTTGTTTTGCTGTTTGGGGAAATAAACGGTATTTGGCATATTAGGGAATTCCAACAGTGCAAACAAAAATTCTAAACACAAAGGCACAACCTGACAGTAACTGTGAAGGTCATATAGCCAGTCGGTATAAGTGGGCAGTCCCAGTCTTTACACTCTTCCCGTAGTATAGCATACTAGCTCCATTTGGGGGGGATCTTTTTTCAAAATAACATTGTGTTTTTCATTTTCTTCTAAAAGATATTACACTAATGCTGGGGTGATGGTCACGTCTGTGCAATTCTAAGTATTGATTATTGCATTAAATCCTAGAAATGAAGGACATAAGATGACGTAGATAGTCCTTCTCTATTTTGAGGCTCCCTCCATCCCCTTCTAAAAACTAAAAATAAAATAAATGCAGTTATCAAAAAAATCTGATTTATGGAATTGTAACTAGGTAATGATATTACCTTCAACCCATTTTTATGTATAAAAATAAGGTCATGGGTATTTTTCTAAGCTAGCCACTGGGATCTGATTTTCTAATAATTTAGGCAGAAGTATTGTTATTTTTCCCCCACTGACCATGTGCCAATAAAATGAACTGCTATGGATTTCAAAACACAAAAGATGCTACAACAATGTAAAAGGCATGTCTCACCACCATACATGATGACAGATGAATCCCTCAGATGCAATGAGCAGTGCAAGGAACCAGATATAAAAGAACACATACTGTCTGCGTCCACTTTTATCAAGTTCAAGAACAGGCTAAACTAATCTCTGGTAAAAATCTCATCTGCAGAGAGAATAGTTGTTGCTCGCAGGGGACAGTGGCGTTGTCTGGGAAGGGACCCAGGGAGCCGAGGCAAAGGAAAGGCTCTATATCTATCTGGGCACCGGTTACATAGGTGTGCGCGGATGTAAGACCTCACCTAGCTGTTCACTTAGTGTACATTAAATAGATGCTTGTGTACATCTCTGTATTACACCTCAATTGGAAAAAAATGCAACACATTGCTTCCAGGTGTCTTTTAAGTTTCAACTGCAAAATTAAGAAAACTGTAGCACACGAAAACTTACAGCAGTTACATATGTCCACACTATCACTAACTTCTGAGAACTCCTCATTAGTTAGTACTTCCAAGAAATCACTTCTGGATCGAAATAACAGACTCTTGTACAGGAGGAATTACTAGAAATACCAGCAGCTCCCATTCACAGAGGTTTTACCATATGCCAAGCGCTTTACTTTCATTATCTCTTGTAATCCCCCAACAGTGGTTAGAGATACTATTGTTATTATCCCCATTTTGTAGAACAGAAAACCAAAGCTTAGGTCAAGATCACTGTGCAAGCTCACATAAATAAAGAGGCGAGCCACTCTGTAACAAGAATAGCTGAGCAGCAAGCTAAATGTCAACTTAATTCTCTTGTTTGTATTAGGGTACTATAAAAAACCAAGCACACAGTTACAAGCAACAAAACATGAGCAGAATATAAAATCTTAAGTTTAATAACATAATCTGTACTTTTTTTTTGTCTTCTCAAATAAGGTATAAGGAACTTTTACAGTTCCTTAAATTCTAGGGTTAAAGATACATCACTGGCTCTCACGAATTGAAGTCCCTCACATTCCAACTGATATGTAGAAAAAAATATTCTTTGGGGTAGCTTTTTATTATCTGTGGCTATCAAAATACATCACACAGCAAAGAAACTGAACAACTTGTGAACCAAGACAGGCACAATGCTAACCACAGTATTTACTCCAATTCATTCAAGAGTCTTTTCAATTTGGCCATACTAGTAGAAGGCATGCCCTGGATTAAGATGGGAAAACATTTTTAAGCGTATTCTCTAAAAGGCTTCTTTATTTTCTAAACAGTGTATTGTGAGGAGAATTTGGTAGGACTACATGGTAATAGGACGGTAATACACGATATACAACATGATGTTAAGCAGGGACAAAATATCAAATTAACCATCAAATAAGCTACTGCACTCTCTGCATTCCATGAAATGTACAAGCAGTGGAATTCAAATTCATGTTTATTCTCAAAAGATGAAAATCAATTAACTATGGCATCCAAGATTCAGAACTACTCTTCCTGGAAAAGTACACAAGAAACAAACTGGGCTAACATTTTGAAAAGTGTATCCAAAAATTATATTGGGGGGGAGGTGGAGGAGGGAGGAAGATCCACTAATATTTCCAAAAAACTTTACCCCAAAAATGTTTACAGAATATTTTAATAGATATATTTTCATTTACTTGTGGCTGCTAGCAAATCTGCAAAGCAATTCCTTAAAAAAAAAAATACTAGAAATCAGAAAGGATTCTTAAAAGACAACAGAAAAGAGCTATACCCTAAATGAATTTAAACTCTATCACAGAACAGAAACACAACAAAACCATATAAAAACAAAAGAGCAAACTAAAATATGCCTATTCAAACAAGCATTTCACCTCTGCAAAAAAAACGATTTGCTTCCCATAAAAGTCAGGTTTAGCTCTCACTTCAAAAAGCTATTGAAACAATACATCCACCCTGGCAGGCAAGACCCAACTGTAACACAATTTTACATGTTTATCAATAGATCATTCAGAGAAAACTTACCAAATCTGCAACGTGTGTATGCTTGTGCTTCGGAGGGAAAGCAGAAAAATGACTTTCTGTACTTAACAGTGGCGTTCACTTCAGGGCTAAGAAACACGCCGCCACAGTCCTGCTTGCAGGGAAGTCCTGACTAGCAATCTGCCTTTGGGTTGGGCTCTTCTCTTATGAGATAAGCTGTTAAGTCATGCCTTGATTTTAGATCTGCTAACATATGGAGTCTTCTAATATAGCCTCTCTCCGCCCCCTCCCTCCGCTCCCCCCTCACCGCTGCTCCACTCCCTCTGCACACACACACACACACACACACACACACACATACAAAAAAGGCACTGCAGGGCAGAAATTCCTCAGGTGCTCGCTAATGGAATTCCCAGGGTCTTGGAGCCGCTTCGGGGATCAAGAGATCTCATAGCCCCTGCTGGGGTAAGGAGCAGCGAGTCTGTTCCATTTAATCAAATACAGAATGAATTTTCAGCTCTATTCACTAGCTTGTCTCCAGGGCTCTCAAAAGGCACCAGGCAGCTAGAATCACACACATGTGGCTCTTTTAGGCAAGTATAATTAGTTTGATTTTAAAAAGCCACATTAATAATATCACCTCAGGACCATTATTCAGGGGACAGATGACAATGATACTGTATGTTTTAAGCCTGACAATGGGGGAAAGAGCACAAACAATGAGGGAAAACTTGAAGGATTAAAAAAAAAACCAAAAAAAAAACCACGCCAGTTTTTCATTGAATTGTAGTCCAATATTTTTAAAGTGACATTAAATATATTCCATACACTTCATTTTAAACAAAAAATATCAAGTCAAGCCCTCCTCCCTATTATGAAAGTGAATCAGTACCTTATATACAACAAAAATTTATAAATGAAATGTTTATGAATAAAGGGAATGTTTACACACAATATAAAATTTTACATAAAAACAATAAAACATTATTCTCAGATGTCTTATTTGATAACAAAACTTCTTAGGGAAAAGCACCCATCAAAAACTGTAAATCAAGTCCTTCAAAGCAATGTATTTAGCAACCAGACTCCAAATTCCCTTTCTAATCTAATTAGTTGCTATTAAGTGGTAAGATCATCTGCCTAAATACTACCTGGTGGACAACTCATCTACTCCTCTGATGTCTTCTTACCTACACATCTACGCAGTATAAGCGCTAATAACAAGGCAACGCCTAATGTAATTAAGTGTTATAAATAACAAATTTTTAAATTACTTATTTTTAATGTCCTATCCCCTGTCTGATTTCACTAAGATAATGTTGAATGCCTAAAAATCATTTCCCCTGGATTTTACTTAGACATAATCACCCAATTTTGCTCTAAATGTTTGCAAAAGAAACATTTTCTAGAGAAGGAACATTTTACTTCAACTTTTATTGTGACAAAACCATAAATGACATCGTTTAGAAAGTCATGAAAGCTTATAAAAGGTCAACGTGGGAAAATAAGAGGAAAGCGCAGCAAACCAGTCAACGCATTTTACCTGATCTCTTTAGACCGCCCCCCTTTCCTACACACAGCCTCCCATCTCTATAGACCTTGCGAATGGGGCGGGGGGTCCTATCTGAAAGTGAGCTTAGTTCTCTTCATGCAAAGTCAAACCACCTGCAAAGAAGGTAAGACTGATGGAGGACCCAACCTGCACAGGCCAGATGGGTGTGCTCCGGGGCCTGAGAGTTCTCTGTACCTCCCGACCCCAGGGCAGAGCTGTTTAAGTACTTTCCACAGAGGAGGCTGATGCGAACCACAGCCATCAATCAAAGCATCCCAAGTGAGTTCCTGCACAAACACACTACCTCGAGGAACTGATTTCCCTGGTTGACTACACTACTCAAACAAAGACAGATTTCCCAGATACTATATCCACGTTTTGGGGGGGGGGGGGGGGGTGGTGGTGGGAGGTGTTTTTTTTTTGCATGAAAGTTAAACAACATACAAGGGTGTTTTTTCTAGAAATATAAATGTTTCTGTTCTATACGCTGCCAAACACACACTCAAGGGCAGGTCTTCGCAAAATGAAACAGGTTTGCACTCCATCCTTCTCATATAACTTAAAAGTAGGAGGCAGTTTATGTCAACATGTGCATAACAGAAAACTACGGTGGTGGGTGCCTCTCTGGGTTCCTAAGAATGCTTTCTAGTTAAGGACTAATTTTTAAAAATGTCCAGAACGTTTCTGACGTTCCCTTTCATCTTGTCCTAAAAGTTGCACTATCTTCCCTCCCCCATCCATTTTCAGCTAAGTAGACTACTCAAAACAACAACAACAACAACAACAAACCGAGCTCTAAAATGTAATAGGATGTTTAGAATCATCCCAAGAACAAACCCATTTCAGCCCCAGCCCTCTCCCACCGCCTCCTCCCTCCCGGACACTGTCCACTGGGTAATGGCCAAGCGTCAGCTGAGAGCCTGCGGGTTATGGTGTCAGAGAGGCATGGCATCGGCATTGCCGGCCACCGGACTGAGATTCCATCTGTTACCTTTAGGTCCGACCTCCCGTTCCTGGAGGTGTCTGTCAGACTCAGGGCGCGGAGGAGGCTGCCTTTCTGTGAGTGCGGTTGGTTCTCTAGACCCCAGATCTCAGCTGGAAGGCAGCCTGCCCTCCGAGCACCTGCCACCCTCGGGAGCCCGGCCAGGAAGGACCAGCTTTCCGGAGCAGCCTCCTTGCGGACAGACAGCCGTCCACCTGACTCGGTGGGGTCCGGGGGAACAAGGAGGCGAAGACCAGAGAGTCCCTCCAACCCCCGCACCCTCCTGTGATTTATGACTGACAGTCCTAGAGGTGGAGTGGAAGCCACAAGGGTTGGAAGCTGCGGGCTGAAATAAAGAGCGAGCTGCAATGTATGGAGACAGGAGAATGCAACCCCAGGGAGAGCTGCTGGGGAAGGAGAACGAGCTCCCGAGCTCCCGAGCTCCCGGGGCTGGGCAGGCACGGCGCCCGTGACAGCGGAGAGAGAGACCCCGTGCGGGATGTTCCTCCCGCTCGCCCCGCAGAAAGCACCGTCCCCAGGGCGCCCCACCGGTGGAGGCTGAAGGGCCGGACCCCCCGCCCCCACTCCCTGGGGACGTGCCGGCGCCCCAGCTCCCCGCCAGGTTCATCCCACCTGCCGGGCGGGTCCCTGTCACTGACACCCCGCCCTCCACCACGGGGCGGCCCAGCGGCCCCCGTCTCCGCCCGAGCCCCTGACCCCGCGCCCCTGGGCCCGCCGGCCGCTCGCCGCGACCGCCCGTACCCCGACCCCGCGACGGGACCACCGCGCACCTCTTGGCGGGCCGGCGGAGCCCCCAGATCTCTCGCGGCAGCCGGCTCCCAGAGCCGCCCCAGGTCATCCCGCGCGGGCGACTACGGCGGCGACAGCGATCCGAGCGGCCTCCACGCGCCAGGCGGGGGCGGGGCGGGGGCGCGGGTCCCCGCTCTCCTTGCGCCGCGCCGCGCCGCGCACCCGGGCTCGGGGGAGGGGGCGGGGCGGAGTCACGGCGCGCGCCCCCGCCGCTGCGCCCGCCCGCCCAGGCCTCGGCGCGCGGGCGCGTGACCCGGCGCCGCGGGAGCGCGCCACGAGGCCGCCCCGCCCCGCCGGGGGGTGCGCGCGCAGCCGCCAGATCCAAGGCGGGGACGGGACGTACCAATATGCGGGGGGGGGCGCACCATGTGCAGGGCCACCTCCAGTCCCCTTTCTGCTTGTCCAGAAGAGCTCCTCTCCAGTAAAAAGAGTGAATTCTCTGCTTTGGTTTAGGGCAGGTGAGACGGAGGTGCCTCAGCAGCTCCCGGAGATTGCACTCACTCTCCTCCCTTTTAAGGCCCCCGGAGACCGGCAGTGGAGCGGTCCGCAAGGGTCCGCACGTCCCCCGGCGCCCCGCCCAGGCCCCGCCTCTAAGCCCTCGTCGGCGCTCCCGACCTGTCTGTTCTCTCCACTCGTTTTTTTTAAATTGTATGACAGTATTACAAATGTCCTCCACTCCCCCCACCCTTTGCCCCCCTTCACTCCACCCCCGCCCTGCCCCAGGCCTTCACCACACTTGTGTGTGTCCATGGGCGATGCATCTCTGCATGTAAGGTCTTCGGTTCATCTCTCCGCGGCCCCCCACCCCGATCTGTCTCTCTCCACTCTTACCTGGTGGCTGTCTCGCGGCTCCAACTTCCCGCCGCTATGGTTCCGTCGCCTTTTCATTACTTTCCATGTTTCGTTTCTTCCTGGTTCCACAACCTCCGCTCCTGCCTTCACAGTCGCGCCAAACTGGCGGCAGAACTGTGGCTGGGAGTGAGCCTCTGTCCCGGTGAAACCAGCGTGGCCTTTGGGCCCAGAGTCTAACCAGCCCGTCCTTGGACCCGCCCCAAGTTATTTGATGTCACCGAACCTCAGTGGTTCAAACAGAAAAAGGGAAAAAATGATTTCTATTTAAAAGATTGTCGCGAAGCATAAATATGATTCTGGGAGCTGGGGGGGGGGGGGGGGCGGGGCAAGAAAACACTTCCTTCTCATCTTCCAAGTTCTCCTACCTGGGTCAATCAATTGAACAGACAGACCAAGAGGAGAAAATGTCCAAAGTTTATTAGGGATCCACATGCAGCGGCGCCATGAGATATGAGACCCAAAGACACTTTAGGCAAGTGAGGTTTATGTGCCATTTTGGGATAAAAGAGAAGGGGAGGGTGGGGCGGGAGGTTGGGATTTCAAAAGGAACACGGGCAATCCACAGGTGGGCAACATGTGGCAAAACAGTTCTTTCTGGGCAACCCAGGTCAGTGGGATCCAGAAGGGAGTTCGACCAACCAGGCTTTGCTAGATTTCTTCCTATCTGCCCCCATTTAATTCATGGGTGCTCAGGTGACATTACTAAGGGTGCCTTCCTGCAGCAGATAGAATTCCTTTAGGCCAGTGGTTCTCAACCTTCTGGCCCTTTAGATACAGTTCCTCATGTTGTGACCCCCGACCATAAAATTATTTTCGTTGCTACTTCATAACTGTAATGTTGCTACTGTTATGAATCGTCATGTAAATACCTGATATGCTGGATGGTCTTAGGCGACCCCTGTGAGAAGGGTCGTTCAACCGCCAAAGGGGTCGTGACCCACAGGTTGAGAACCGCTGCTTTAGGCAGAAAGGGGGAGTGTCAAAGATTCTAAGCTTTTTCTTTTCTTCTTCTTCCTCTTCTTTCACCAGCTTAAAATCAATATTCCATATTTGGGGGTGGCAAAACTTCGGTCCTCCTCAATACTTAGTGAAAAGCACCTGGCACTGAGTGACCGTTTGAGGACTGTGACTTCTATATAAAATAATTACTATTAGCTGTTAGCTCATCTCTTTGATCAACATCCTTACCATCAGTTTAGCTAACCAAAGGGGCCCTTAATGATACCTGAAATTCCAAAACACTCAGTACTGAACTTCAGGAGAAATACGCCCTTTAAACCTTTTTACTTGATTTTCACAAAGAAATACTGTGAAAGTGTGGCCGTGTTCAAACAGTTTAGCTTTCTGCTGTAGCTGGAACCCGGGTCTTGGTAAAAGCATTGGTTCCTAAGGAATTCGGTATAGGAAGGAGGGTGGAGAAAGAAATCTCATTCTACTTTGCTCTCCATTGTTCCATTTTTTACTTATTCAAACCAAGAATCTGTATGCTCTTAACAAGGTAGAGTAAATGATTTTTCATTCAGCAAATAAGATGTCCTACATTGAAGGTTTCACTGAAATGAGAGTTCTGTGGGAATGGAATGGGAGTCTTGCAGTTTTGTCCCCAACCACAGCAGCACCACTGGGGATCATCACCAAGCTGGCTCGGTCATGTTGAAGGTTTTCCAACTCAACGGTGATTTCACATGTTTTGCTTTTGGTCATGGCTTTGGATTTTATTGGATCTTATTTACATAAGGAAAAAAATCTATTTAAAACTGAAAGGGGAGGGGGGAATGACCATCAAAAGTCAGTTGGGCCCTGCTGGCGTGGCTCAGTGGTTGAACGTTGACCTATGAACCAGGAAGTCAGGGTTCGATTCCCGACCAGGGTGCGTACCTGGGTTGCAGGCTCAGTCCCCAGTGTAGGGCATGCAGGAGGCAGCCGATCAATGATTCTCTCTCATCATTGACGTTTCTATCGCTCTCTCCCTTCCTTTCCTCTCTGAAATCAATAAAAATACATTTTTTTTAAAAGTCAATTAGTTCAGGACCTTTTTTCTTACTCGCCGCTAAAGGTTCCAAAGCTCAAGACTCCTGCGACCCCCACAATACGTTGGACCCAGAGGCTTAAGCAATAACAGAAGTCATTTGTCTCCATTTGGATGTTTTCCCAATTTACACAACAAATATGCAGGAAGTTCTGATTATTTATGAGGTAACTTAATATTGACATGTTATTAAATGACCTGACCCTCCTCTGAGCATTTGGAATTGCACATCTAATGAGGGCAGGATAACTCCCCTCCCACGGCTAGAAGGTTGGTAATCAACAGTTTTCCTCGGTAAGATTGATTTCCTTCAAAAAGAAATTCAAATCAATCGACTGTCTTCTCACCGTCTTGTACATTTCCTGAACTGCGTGCAAGAGGATTTCACGGAGAGCGAGATTTCTATGGCCTTTTTTATGCTGAGCAGGCTAAGCTCCGGAGACGCACTGCCTAAACCCATTACACACAGATCACCTAACGCCGGGACTGCGTTTGTGATGCTAGATTGATTTACCCACACCCCAGGTCGGGAGAAAACGACTTTACATATCTTCTCTGCACTAGCAAAGAATGTGGAGATCATTTTACAGGAAAGAGAAAGACAGGTCTGTACTGGAGGCCAGCCCTGGGCAGATACGGATGCCACCTTCCCTGTCATTCAGCAGCCCCTGCCTGAGACATGAAAGAAAGCCAGAGGCCTGAAAGAGAATGATGAGGAGTTGGGGATATTCACAAAGGGCAGTAACTAACGACGGAGTAATCTGAGGCTGGATGGTCTCACAGAGAAAGCATTGACGTGAGGACTGGGAACCCTGTCCAGTATCATTTATCCCCAGATCCCGCGTTCTCCTGCTGTCTGCTCTGTGAACTTGCGCCAAGCACTTGGTCTCTACGGTAGAATTTCCCCTTCTTCCGAGAGGAAAAATGAGCGACAATGTGTCGAGGTCTCTAAGGGGCTGTCATTGTTAGAGCGAATTCTGGCAACTTCCAAAGCTCTCGCTTAGGTTCGAACAAAAAAAAAAATGTCGCCATGATGTCTTAACCGTTGCCTGGAGGATTTGGTTTTAAGTCCCGAGGGCACCCAACACAGAAGGCGGCTCTGACCGCACCAGCCTCGGATGTGCTGGAGGTCTTCTGTTGGGTCCTATTGTCCATAAGGAGTATGAACTTGGATGAGTTTCCTCATCAGAAAAACAGGTATGAATATCCCATAGGTTGCCAGGTTGTTTTGAGAATGTTAAGTAGATACGGCTCCTTGTTTAGAGGCCAACAGAGTAGGCATACCAAACATGACCCTTCTGATTACGCATCAGCTTGGTTTAGACCAGTGGCTCTCAACCTTGGCTGCACATTAGAATCACCTGGGAATCTTTTTAAAATCCTGATTTCTGGGCCTCATCCTCTGGAAATTCTGTTTCTTTGTTATGGGGTGGGGCCACAACATTAGTAACAAAGAAACAATTTCTGGAGGATGAGGCCCAGAAATCAGGATTTTAAAAAGATTCCCAGGTGATTCTAATGTGCAGCCAAGGTTGAGAACCACTGGTTTCGACAACCTCCATTCCTGATCAATTGTGAATATTTCTCTTTTTCTTAAATGTATCATTATTGTTGGAAAGTATGACAAATGTCTGCTTTGTGTGTTTTTTCTGTTGGTTTTTCCCCCCCACTGACTCCCCTCTTCCCCACGCTCGCCCCTCCCAAGCCTTTGCCACACTATTGTCTGTGTCCACGGCCTATGCCTATATGCAGCGAATATTTCTTATAACACAGTAAAGAATGTTATGGAAACCAACTTGCATCTTGGACAAATTACTGAACATGCTTTGTGGATCAGTTTTCTCATCTGTGAAAGAGTAACAATAGTACCTATTTTCTGTGACTCTTGTAGGATAACTGAAATGATGCATGTGAAGAGCTTAGTCCAGAGACAAGGACATGATAATAAAAATTAGCTACTATTATTATTTTTATCATCCCAAACGTCATCACAGTAAGAATCATGGTGAATTCTCCTCCTACGGACCAACATTTTCCCTAATTGTTTTAGTTGTAAGCAACTGCCATGCTATATGAGCAATGGAAGACTGAGTGCATGTGATTTATTGGTTTGTGTTATAATCTTTCCCATGTCAGCAATAAGGATCATACTTGCTCTGCATATTGATATTCATCTATAAATGCCATAAATTTAGAAGACTGTTGTGAGGGTTAGATAAGCTGGTGAGCATTATAGCGTACTTATTAACAAAATAAACACATCATATATAGAAAGACAAATCCAATGAATCATTATCCTAAGCCTTGCTTTTATAATACCTAACCAAGTGTTTTCTCTTTAAGACAATGGTCTGTCCTGGCTGGTGTGAGCATCGACCTATGAACCAGGAGGTCAAGGTTTGATTCCCAGTCAGGGCACATGCCCGGGTCGCAGGCTCAATCCCCAGTAGAGGGCGTGCAGGAGGCAGCCGATCAATAATTCTTTCTCATCATTGATGTTTCTATTTCTCTCTCCCTTTCCCTTCCTCTCTAAAATCAATAAAATTATATATATATATAAGAGACAGTGGTTCTGAACTGGGCACTCTAGAAGTTCAATACTGAGCCAATGGTTGAGTCCAGCTCCTCCTGGGCCTTTGACAAGGGGCTTCCACCTTGATTAAAGCACTGTGCCTGGGCAGATACCGTGCTTCACATCCTTTACCAATGCCCACGAGCAGGGCAGTGGGGCCTTGCCATGGAGGGAAGGGATGACTTAAGGCTGAAATAAAGCAAACCAACACAAAATGTCTAGATCAGCGGTTCTCAACCTGGGGGTCGAACGATCCTTTCACAGGGGTCGCCTAAGACCATCGGAAAACACATATATAATTACATATTGTTTTTGTGATGAATCACTATGCTTTAATTATGTTCCATTTGTAACAATGAAAATACATCCTGCATATCAGATATTTACATGACGATTCATAACAGTAGCAAAATTACAGTTATGAAGTAGCAACGAAAATAATGTTATGGTTGGGGGTCACCACAACATGAGGAGCTGTATTAAAGGGTCGCGGCATTAGGAAGGTTGAGAACCACTGGTCCAGATGTAACCGCAGGACCAGCTGATGAGATGCTGAGAGACAACAGACCAAAACCATAAGCCATGCCTCTTACGGACCCTTCTCTTCCAGGCGTCAGTGTCTCACATGCCTGGTCACCAGGCATGTAATTTCGAGGGGCCCTTCCAGAACGAGAAGGCTGGCTTTATCGTCCTCTAACGCAAGAAACGTGTCAGGGCCTCTTTGAGATGTTCAAGCCATCTGGAGTCCATGAGCCACGTGGTCCATCTGCAGCGGAAGTCACCAGTAAGAAGGTCATTCTCTGGCTTCTCTTTCCAGCAATGTCAGCAGCCACAGTTTGGAGCTGTAGCCCCACACTTTTCCTCTAGAGCCTGGATCCATGCATTCTTCCCTCCTAAGGCCGCCCCAGAGATGGCTCGGGGGTGCTGAACTCTCCACGCACTTGGGGAAAGGAGCCCAAGGCACGAAGCAGTGGAATAGATCACCTTCCCTCTTCTTAACTCTGCCCCTCTATTTCTCTCTCTGCCTTTAAACACTGAAATGGCCAGAGTGCTCCACTTTAATCATCTTGCTGATGTTTAAGTGTAATGAGTTTATTCAGTGGCGTTTACTAAGCACCTACAAGATATTATCAAGCAAAATGAAACATTTCTACGCTTCTTGGGGTTTGCCTCCTGCTTTCCGGGCAAGGTCAGTATATACCTTCCCACCGTTCTGTGGAGTAGCCAAAGACCAGGCAAGTCAGCAAAGCCTTCTCCAGCCTTTTCTATTTGTCCCTCGCTAGCTAGGCAGCTGTGGAAGAGCAATAGCTTCCCTGCCCCTGAGACACTTCGTCTTTTTGGTTAAATAAAATACACACTCTGTAGTACCTACTAAGTGCCAGGCACAGAGTTGTAAGCATTTTCTATATGCGCTCATTTAACATCCCTGTGAAATGGGCATTGTTAGTCCTACTTTACAAGAGGATGAGGAACTTGCCCAAGGTGACACAGCTACAGACCCCAGAGCCGGATTCAAAGCTGGGCAGGTGAGCTTCAGAATCCGCCCATAACCCCTGAGCGATGCAACCTTTCAGCTGGGACTCCACGAGAATGAGAAAGCCAGGCAAGGCCGTGTATACACAGGAACTCTTCTCGTCATGGTGGAGGCTGAAGTTCGGGACTTAAAGAGCCAGGAAGAAACAGGTCTTGGAAAAAGAGGCACAGAAAGCGCTGGGTTGGACTGTCTGAAGGCAAACAGGAGGCGTGGTCCACATGCAGAATGAGGGGCAACCCGGACATCCAAAGAGAAGCGAAGAAATAGGCGGGAACCTTGCCTGACTTAAGAGCAAGGAAAAGCCCTGGCTGGTTTGGCTCAGTGGATAGAGCATCAGCCTGCGGACTGAAGGGTCCCAGGTTCGATTCTGGTCAATGGGTTGTACCTGGGTTGCGGGCTCAATCCCCAGTAGGGAGTGTGCAGGAGGCAGCTGATCAACGATTCTCTCTCATCGTTGATGTTTCTCTCTCTCCCTTTCCCTTCCTTTCTGAAATCAATAAAATACATTTTTTTAAAAGAGCAAGGAAAACAGGAAAATCCCTCTCTGCAAAACGATGGTGCTAATGGTAGCTCCCTCCTGGCTTTGTTAGGAGTCCGGCGATGCCTTGCACATAGGAGCTCAGCGTAAGTGTCAGCCATCCTGTTATTATTATTGTTCTTGGATGAACTTTTGCTGGGGGACTGGCTGGAGTGGGGAGACGGGAGCCTGGCGTATTCTGGTGTCTTAGGTTAGTGACTGAACACACTGCAAACCTTTGTTCCCGGCAAAGGCGCTCTCATTTCAAACCCACTTGTAAACTCTGCAATGGAAAAAACGGGCTGGCCCTTAGGGAACTCACTGTTAGGCCCGAGGCTCGGCCACACGCTCCCTAAATCTGCTGGCAGGAGCGCGGCAGGCCACCCAGCCCCCCTGGACGGGGAGAGGCCCTGAAGCAGGTGACCTCACGGGGTCCCTTTTAACCAGGGCGAAGGCCTGAGTCTGTGATCCTGTAAACATTGCACACCCCGGGCGTTTGTGTGGGTTGTTCTTTGTTCCGAAAAGGCCTGGGCCGTTTTGAGAAGTCTGCAGAATGTCAGAGAGCTGTCACTTCCAGCGTCACGGAACTCTGTTCCCCAGCAGATCCGCACGGCAGAGCGAGGTACACGTCTGCGTGAGTCGGGGTTTATTTAATGTCCGCAGCCCTGGCAGGTTTTTGACGGATGAAAATGTTTTCTGCAAACAGAGCCCGGTCCTGTCTCGCTCCACGCTCCTTCCCTGCCAAGCGTGGAGCGAGCGGTTGGCAGAGGCCGCTCGCAACTGGCCGGGCTGATGAGATACTATCTCCGTCTCCTTGTAACACAAAACATTTATTTCGCAGCAAGTGAACACCACATGGAAAGGGGCCCGAGATTTTGGAGAGCCAGAGGCTGGGTCTGCCCCTTGCTGGACTGCCCGGTTGGTCGACCTTCTTCCTCTCGTGGCCCCCACAGCAGCGCCCGGGCTGCCCCTGACACATGTGCCATTAGGAAGGCAGCTCTAGGGGCGCCAAGCCACCCCCACCTTGGGCCCACAAGTCAGAGAAACTGCCCAGGCTGTGAGAGGACCGACTCTGAAGGGCAAGGCCAGATTTGGTGACTGTCCCCGTCCTGGCCTTTGCCCTCTAGGAATTCACTGGGGGGACCCAAAGCCCCAGAGTATGGACTTAGCCCCCATAACAGCCTCTGTGGACACGTGGGACCCAACTCCCAAGCAGCAAGATGATGACATTTCAAGACCTGTGACCACTGAGGAAGTCGCAGAGCAGACAGTTCCTGGCTGCCTCGCCTCAGACCTCGGTGAAATGCTGGCTTTTAACTAGATGTGCGCCCTGGGCAAGGTATTGAATTCCCATATCTGCAAATGGGGATAATGATAGTACCCACCCCCCGGCTTTTGTGAATATTCAAACGGTAAGCGCAACACGCGCCATGACTACATGACGATTGTTGTGAAAGGCGAGGTCTGAGTATAGCTCCCTCTTCACAACCCGCAGCCATTGCCACCTGCTCCCGGCATCTCTCTGTGCCCAAGGCTGGGCCCAGGCTCTCTGTCCATGAAGCCTCACCTTCCTCTCGCATCAGAGCTGGCGCTGGGCTGTCTCTGGAGCCCCTGGGACTTATAACCCATGTCTGTGGTCCTGCTTCTTGCATGGGGCTCCCAGCACCAGCCTGGACCACTCAGCCTCAGTGGTTATTTAAAACCCAATTACTGTCCAAACTCTTCCTTTTGAGGAAAGAGACATACAGATAAAAGCCCTGACAACCACTGTCCGGAAATAGTAAACGGAAAATTGCAGAAATAAACACTTTCAACCGTTTTCAATTGTGCAGTTTCTGAATATCGTGTTAGAATCTCGCACTGCCCTGCTTCAACCCTCCCAGGAGGTGAATCACCCTGGGCCCAGTGTACCCACAGTGTACATGCTCCCCGCCTGTGAGTCACTTAGGGGCCATCTCGGTTGTCAGACTGACTGTCACCGTGGTGTCATGGTGCTTGCGTTCAAGTCACCCTTATAGTCACCTAGCCCTATGTCTACGTCATCCACCTCACTTCATCTCCTCACGCAGGCCTTGTGCCAGCTCATGTCATCACAAGAAAAGTGAGTGCAGTACAGTAAGATATTTTAGGAGAGAGTCCATATTCACATGACTTTTATGATAGTACAGTGGGGCCTTGACTTACGAGTGTCCCGACTAACGAGTTTTTCGAGATAGGAGCCGTCTCTCGGCCGATTTTTTGCTTTGAGTTGCGACCTAAAATTCGGGTTATGAGCCAGCTTCAGATACCCCACCGCTAGTTGGCGCAGCGAACGTCACAGTGAACGCCACAACATCAGCCCAGCATCACGTGTCTCACTTGTTCACTTTAAGGTTTGACATACGAGTAATTTGAATTACGAGCTCCGTCACGGAAAAAATTAAACTTGTAAGTCAAGGCCCCACTGTACTAGAGGCCCAGTGCATGAAATCTGTGCACAGATAGGGTCTCTAGTGGCTGCCGGCTGCTGGCCAGGGCCTCCCATCCCCCAGCTGCCTGCCACCACCGCCGGAAGGGGCGGGGCTGGCCCGGGAGAGGGGCCACAGTGGTTGGCCAGCCCCGCCCCTTGAACAAACTCCCAGTTGAGGGGACAATTTGCATATTAGGCTTTTTTTATGTAAGATGTTGTTATGAATGTTCTATTTTATTATTCGTTATTCTTCATCTCTTTCTGTGCCTGATTTATGAATTAAACTTTACCATAGGTGTGTATGTATAGGAAAGAATGTAGTATGCATAGGGTTAGATACTATTCGTGATTTCAGGCATCCCCTGGGGCCTTAGACATAAGGGGGGAGGGACTACTGTACTTTCAGGAGCTAGTCCCAGAGGTGATTTACAACCAGAAAATGTGCCAACTCCTTGTTTATTTCTCATGTCACTCTGGCTTATTGAGTGCTGTTTACATCCGTTTCTCAATCTGAGCACAATCGATGTGTTGGACCAGATGACCCTTTGTTCCAGAGGGTGCCCTGTGCAGGGCAGCACATTCAGCAGCATCCCTGCCCTGCCCCTCTCCCTCCCCCTACCCCTGGCCGCCAGAGGCCAGCAGCACTCACTCCTCCCGTTGTGACCATGTAAAATAGCAAATAGCTCTGGACCAGTGGTTCTCATCCCTCCTAATGCCGCGACCCTTTCATACAGTTCCTCATGTTGTGGTGACCCCCAATTTCATTGTTACAAATTGAACATAATTAAAGCATAGTGATTCATCACAAAAACAATATGTAATTACATATGTGTTTTCCGATGGTCTTAGGCGACCCCTGTGAAAGGGTCGTTCAACCCCCAAAGGGGTCGCGACCCACAGGTTGAGAACCACTTCTCTGGACATTGCCAACGTCCCTGGGGCAAGACTATCAGGTTCAGCAAATAAAATATGAAGAAATATTTTATCTGGCAGCCTTACTCTGGGTACATCACTCCAGGTCAAGAACCACCTGGTTAGGCCCTAGCGGGTTTGGCCTAATGGATAGAGCGTCGGCATGTGGACTGAAGGTTCCTGGGTTCGATTCCGGTCAAGGGCTTGTACCTCGGTTGCAGGCTCGATCCCCGGCCCTGGTCATGGGTCGTGGGTATTTGGCGGAGGGGGGGGGGGGGGGGAGGGATGGCGGGGAGAGTGTCAGAGGCAACCAATCGATGTAAAAATATCCTTGGGTGAGGACTAACCCCCCCCCCTCAAAAAAAAAGAACCACTGGGTTAGGTGCCAGGCCCTGTGCCTGGTGAGTTCACATCCGTTTACTCACATGATAATGGTGTGAGGCCGTTCTTAGCAACCCCTTCCAAAGAGGAGGAATCTGAGTCTAGGAGAGGGCAGTGGCTTCGGCATCACCCAGGCGGATGGCTGAGTCCAGCGCTCTTTTCATTAATCGCAGCCGCTGATGAATGGAACTCGGCCTCTCGTAGGATCTTCATGTTTATGAACATTCAGAAGGCCCCATTCCCACCTCCTGCCAACCCTCCTGTGCCGATGCTTTGATAATTGGGACGTGGATTGTTCCAGGGGCCAAGCTAGACATTGTCCCATAAACCTGTCCACCCACACAGCTCTGAAAGCATCTCTTGGAGAGAAGGCACAGGGGGGAAAGGAGGCGACAAGAGCAGCAGGGGAGCGTGGTCCCAGCCTCCCACAAGCTGGCAGCCAAAGTCTGGAGAGACAAAAAGCAGCGCTGGGCGGCGGGGAGGGGGGGCAGGGGGGTATTTCCTTGCTCTATCACCCAGCTCAATGGGGTGCATTCTGCATCCCTGCCCTCCAATGCTCAGGGCCTTCTTAACAGACCTCAGCTGTTGCCCAAAGCCCTTACCTCACCCGAGAGGGCTCCATTTGCATGAGAATGACCTCTCTGGGCGAATTATTGCTTAATTAAAGAACAGCAATCACTTTAATTAGCATGTCTCCTTGCTCCCCGGTACTTTCATGGATTCGAATGAGCTCCTCATTAGGTACTGGCACTTGGACAAATCTGGGGCCTCTGGCTGCAAAGGGAGGCTCCCAGGGCAGGCGGCCCCAGCCAGGACCTCAGTGACAGGGAGGCCCAGCCCTGCCAAGAGCACAACCCAGGCTTTGTGAGGAGAGAGGCAGACGGGGCTTGGGCCAGCACGGTTTCAGGGCCCACAGCCCGGCTCCAAAGGGAGGGCCAGGCCACGGTGGTGGCGTCTGCAGGCTTTCCTGGCCCCTCTCCCCGCTGTCCAGTTGAGCTACACGTCTCTGCTCAGCTCGGTTGACCTTAACATTAGCTGCCTTACATCACTATCCTGCTCCTCCCAGGAAGGTTTTGAGATTCTTTCTATCACCCCAATCTCTCTCTCTCTCTCTCTCTCTCTCTCTCTCTCTCACACACACACACACACACACACACACACACACACACACACACTGACTCTGTGATCATCTCAGTGCACCTCCGATTCTTCACTCCCAGTTTTGGGGGTGCAATGTTCCCTTTTAACTGGCAGTGTAGGGGGGAGAGCGCACAAAACAAACACAGAGAAGGAAAACCACCTGCTCTGAAGCTTCTCTCCCCTGAGATCTAGGGAGCGATCCAGGGACTACTCCATGCCTACAAGTCCCTGAGAAGCATCTCCAGAAATCTGGGCCAATGCGGACTCTTCCGCCACAGCTCCGTCTTCCTTCATTATTAATAAAATAGACATTATCCTCTAGGCCAGGGGTCTTCAAACTACGGCCCGCGCAAACTACGGGCCACATGCAAATACAAATATTGTATTTATTCCCGTTTTGTTTTTTTACTTCAAAATAAGATATGTGCAGTGTGCATAGGAATTTGTTCATAGTTTTTTTTAAAAAAACTATAGTCTGGCCCTCCAACGGTCTGAGGGACAGTGAACTGGCCCCTTGTTTAAAAAGATTGAGGACCCCTGCTCTAGGCCCTGGACAACCACCATCTGCAAAGTACAAGTAAGGTCAACCTAACTATACTTTAATATTTCTCTTGAACTTTTCCAGGAACACTTTTCTAGCATAAGAGCAATAGCCTCCCTTCCAGGGGAAAAAAATCTTTCTCTCTCTCTCTCTCTCTCTCTCTCTCTCTCTTTCTCTCTCTCTCTCTCTCTCTCTCCACCCTTAAGGCTTATATCTATGATACCACTGTAATGAGCTAGTTATTGATCATAGGAAAGGAGGAAAGGGAAGGCCAGGCATTATAAGCATGTCAGTTGGGCAGCTTCACCAGGAAGCTGCAACTTTGCACTCCCTGGGGAACCACCAGTCCATTCCCTGCAAATCACTGGGGGAAGGGGCCCAACAGAAAGGGGAGATGGACACATGCACAGAGAAGTTGGGGTGATGTAGAGAACGTGTCTGTCAGTCAAACCTGGGAACAGAGATCATTGGCTGGAGGGGGCGGGGCCACAGCAAGCCCAGGAGGATTTGGGGATACATAATCCCCAAACAAAGGACTTTGCTCTCTTGGCTCCTGGTGCTCTGGGCTCTGGACTCCTGTGGCTCTCTTGCATTTATTGGCCCACATGCAATGGACAGATGACCTGCAGTGGGGAGCACAAACGAAGCCGGCCTGAGGCTGGATTGGACCGGGTCCCACTATGGAATGGAAGCTCTGGGCCATGGCTTTCACCCTAGCTCTGCCCAACGCAGAATGGGGCTTCCTCCTCGGAGGGACAAAGGGAAATGGGAACTTGGGAACTCAGGGGATTAATTCCACACAAGTAAAACTGTCTACAGTATCTCCTCCTCCCGTGCAAATCTCAGAACATTCCTTTTCTCATGCCGTTACAAGAATCCCACACCCCCTGGCAACAGGCAAGGATAAGAAATGTTCCCCACCAATAACAACTGCACTGAGGGGATGGCGGCTGAGTGGGGCAAGGAGGGCCTGTGTGGGCAGGGAGATCCGGCCAAAGAGGGAGACATGCTCCTCTTCCATGATGGAGAATGGAACAACGCCTACATCAAGGAAATTTAAGAAATGTCTAACATGAGAAAATTTAGAAGTAGTAATATCAGCTTGCTATTTAGTAAGTAAAGAATCAGTAAACAGAATAGTTAAAAAAAAAAGAGTTGAAGAAGTTACTCCTGAGATTTCTGATCAAGCTTCACAGAACTCTAGGTATCTTTAAACTATGTGCATGGAAAATGTGATTTGAAGAAAACATGATTTAAAAAAATAAAAAACCTGAGGGAGGAGCAGGAGGGGCGCGATATGAAGAGGAGGGAGAGATCAGAAGATTCCAGGAAAAACGGACTCTGCTGTCTTAGGGCAAATGATTTAAATTATTTAATTTCTCTGACTTCCTCCTCCAAACATTGGGGTACTGATGCACAGCTCACAGTGTTCTTTTTGTCTCTGATCTATAATAACTATTAGCATCGGAACCACAGACAGATGGACCAAAGGATTAACCTCGGTTTTCTCCGCTGGGCAGTGGAGATGATCACTTACCTCATTAAGTTGTTGAGAGAGTAATTGAAGTAGCTAAGGTAAAAACCTCAAATTCACTTGAAACGAGGCAAGAGATGACTTGAGGAGCACCTCCCCCAGAGTGCCCAGGGAGGACACTCATGTGTAGAGTTGACCGGTTGCCATCTCTGTGCTGAGTGCTTCACACGGGATCATCCCCCATCTTAACTGGGGAATGTTCTTAATTATCAGAACAGCTTGCAAGTTCCCGGGGAAACAAACAAACAAACAACAAGCATCACCATGCACGTGAGTCCTCACATCTGGGCCCGGTCAGAGACCCGAAGGACCGGAGGAGAGCACGCTCCCGGGGCTGTCACAGCATCTGATTATTCCTTGGCCGCTTCCAGGAAAGGTTAGTGATGCTGTAGCAAGAGGAACCCAGGGCTATAGACAGAACGCCAGGCCGCACATCTGTACTTCTCTACTGGTTAGTCGTTTCTTGAGATTCAGTTTCCGGGCTGGTAAATGGAACCTGCTAAGAATATTGACTTTATTGTACGCTTACCATGAAACTCAAATGAGATGACACATATGTACCTGCATGTGTGTATGCTCTTTATATGGCAAGTTACTATTTTTAAGTAAAAAAACAAATCCAGTCCTAGCCAGTTTGCTCAGTGGGTAGAGCATCAGCCCATGGACTGAAGGGTCCAGGTTTTCGATTCCAGTCAAGGGCTTGTACCTCGGTTTCAGACTTAATCCCTGGCCCTGGTCTTAGTGCGGGAGGCAACCAATAGATGTGTCTCTCTCACATCAATGTTTCTCTCTGTCTCCCCCTCTACCTTCCACTCTAAAAATCAATGGAAAAATATCATCGGGTGAGGATTAACAAAATAATAATAATTATTATTATAAATAAATAACAAATCCAGACTTCGTAAGGATAAACTTTTAGAAAGGATTCTTGCAAGGTTGGGGGAAGGGAAGGGAGGAGTGCAGTAAGGGAAACACTATTGCCCCGGAGATCCGCAAGCATCTCAAATAGTTTGGCAAAAGGGGATTTTTCTCTTCCTAGAGAGAAGTAAACAAGGCTAGAAAGAACCAGGCCCAGGGAAGCAGAAGATGGGTGAGTAGATGAGAGAATATTTTACCCTGAGGCTAGCCTGTTCTCAGATGGCTATCTGCTGGCTGAGGGTGGCCCAGAGTCCAGGGTTCTGGAGGAAGGAGAGAAGCTTAACTCAAGTCCCATTAACAAGCATGTAGTTCCCCTTGATCAGTGGGGACAAGCCGTTCACATACTTATTTATGAGGCAAAGAGAGGGGATTTTGAGGGTCTGTGTCTGGTCTTGTCATAAGCAAGTGGGGCATCTCTAATCCTCATGACAGCCTGCAAGGTAGGTGAGCTTATTCTCTTTTTCATGAATCGGAAAACAGACAAGTGAAACGATTTCGCCAAGGCCGCAAAGCCAGAAGGCTGTGGAATCGCCATAAAGCGAATTCCCTGCCCGTGACATCCCATCACCTTGAACTTGATACCTGGATCAGTTGTACAGTAGGCGTGAGTGACCCTTACTCTGTCTTCTTCAAGCGCCACTGGACTCAGACAGGCTTTGGAGAGGGGCTGGATGGCAGGTCGAGGACCTAGGGCACTATTTTACATGGGGAGCAATTGGGGTTCTCAAGCACAGCCACTTCATATGGGCCACAAATTTTCTCTCTGGTTGTAAAGGAACCTGTCAAAGCCAATATCAGATTGTTCGAGGTTTTTACTGTCTTTCACTGGCCTTGACCTGGAAATGGACCACATCAGAACAATAGACAGCTCTAGTCATTGATGTTCATATAAAACCTGCATTTTGGAGGGAAGGGATATTCTTATGTACAATATTTTTACTACATAGAATATATATAGAATTTTATCATCTGCATGTACACGCTTCTCTTCCCTACTCTTGGTTTCCTTTCATGGACGCTGTCTCTGATCATTTATTCCCATTTACATGTACCTCTATTTTATTGTACCCATCTCTTTGTAAGCGGCCTCGAACCTCCTGTGGGACTAGCGGGCATATTGTGGGGGTCGGGGAGCCTTTCCCCTTTCCCATTTAGTTATGGCTGGTCGAATAATTTAGATGACATTCAGGAGCAGATTAACAGGAGAAAAATCAGGTTTGAATACAGGTGCATAGCAAATTCACCTGAGCATGGAAATTCCAAAGACAGGGAGACAAAATGTCAATCTGAACTAAGGTCAGGAAAGGAGGCGATTCACAGGTGGGAGGAAGAGCAAATTTGGTGCACGAGTTCTTGCGGGGTCATTGAGAAACAGCGGGACACGAAAAATCAGGTTTCTGTTTGGATCCTCCCCGTCCGCCACACTTAAACCAGAAGCGCTAAGGCGATGATTCGGCTAAGGTTCCCTTCTTAGAGCGGGTCTTTCTAGCTGAAGCTCTTTAGGTCAGGAAGGGGGAGGTAAAAACTCTTCGTGGGTTTGTTGGGCTTCTGGTATTTTCGTCTGGAAATAGTCTGTGTGCTAGGGTGGCACATGCCGGGTAGCCTTGCTTTGGATCCCATCGTATCTATAATAATAAAAGCGTAATATGCTAACTAGACCAGACCGACCTTCCGGACGAAGCCTGGGCTGTGAGGGAAGCCGGGGTCTGGGTGCCAGAGGGAAGCCGGTGCCGGAAGCCTGGGGAAGGAAGGCCTACTCTTGCATGAATTTCGTGCATGGAGCCTCTAGTAAATAAAGAATGTCTTGAATGGCTTTCAGTGAATGAATTACATTGGGAGGCTAGCTGCGCAGATACTGTTATGAAAATAGAGATGCCTGCCCGAACTAGTTTGGCTGAGTGGATAGAGCATCGGCTTGCAGACTGAAGGGTTCCAGGTTCGATTCCAGTCAAGGGCATGTGCTGTGGTTGCGGGCACATCCCCAGTAAGGGGTGAGCAGGAGGCAGCTGATGGATGTTTCTCTCTCATCGATGTTTCGAACTCTCTACCCCTCTCCCTTCCTCTCTGTAAAAAAAAAAAAAAAAAAAAAAAAATCAATAAAATATATTTAAAAAAGAAAATAGAGATGCCTGGATCTCTCCTACAGAGCATCGCACCCCAGGGCAGGGCTTCTTCAACCCTGCAGGCTCTGTGCTAGTTTCTTCTACTGAAATCTTACATGGAAGATATATCAAGGACCTAAAAAAGAAGCTGCTCTGGTTGAGATGTGTGAGTGAGAGGATAGAGGACCCCCCCCCCCCCCCCCCCCCGCCAAGCTGCCACTGGCCCCTGGATACTACTTCCTAAACCTTCCTCTCTGCAGATTGCAGGCTGACAAACAGCTTTAGGGAACCCCAGTAGGGTGTGAGCCCCAGACCCTAGAACCCAGAGCCAGGGCCACAGCAGCTACACACCAAGCCGGGATACCCTCCCTCACGCCCCTCTGCCCACAGGCTAAGGGCCACCCTCCCCAAGTTGATCTTATCCCAGGTGTTGACCTACAGGTCAAGAACTAGCCTCAGGGCAGGCCCCCCCCCCCCCAATCCACCTTTCTGGTTTCCCCCTTCAAGCTATGGTGAAGTGGCAGGAGTCGGAATGGGACTGAGCTGAAGGGCCAGGGGCTCAGCAGCAGGGGCTGGGTGTAGGAGACTGGCCCCTGGCCCAGCCTCTTCGGAAGTTTCCTGTTCCAAGCTCAGACTCGAAATGCAGCGACCCCCTCCTCCCACTGTTTGTCTAATAAGGAAACCTTTTTGACCCCACCAGTTAAAAGTCCTGGCCCTTCGCCTCATTACTGCCAAGCCCAGAACTAAAGAGGGAAAAGCTGGCAGCCTTGGGCTGCCTTCAACTTGGCAACTACCCCTCAGGGTCTGTGGCTCAAAGTCCCAGCCTCTCAATAGGGCTGTGTTTTCAATCCCAGTTAAACAAAGCACGCGGTCTCCCTCCCGGGCCTGAGCTCTTCGCTCCCCTCTTTCTCGGGGGGATTAAGAGCTGCTCTCTTGTTTGGGTGTCACTCTCCCTTTGAACCTCTGTGGCTTTATCTGGTTTCAGGCTCAGCTTCCTGCCTGGGAGTGGATTTACCTCTGATTTGTTGTTCTTCTCTCCGCAGGATGAGTCCCTTTCTCCCCACACACACCCCCCCACCTCGTGTTTTCTCTTCTCTCCTCCATCTTTCTCCAGCCTGGGCCCCCAAGATAGCTCCCAGCCACCTCCTCTCCCCCCTGCATTCTTCTGCCACACAGCCAAAGCTGGGGACTCTGAAGGGTCCCACACCTGCTCACTCTGGGGTGGGGGCGGGGGGTGGGCATGAAGGCCAGTGACCTGGAGATGGATGTGTGGGGCCAGGCTGTGGTGGGAAGAGAGTCCTGAGATGATGGGAGGCTGAGCTGGGCATCTCTGGGGCTGTGGCCCAGAGCTATTCTCACTGTTGTTGAGAGTTCCCAGAAAATGGGTAAAAGCGATGTTTCTCCCCTGGATGCTAGACTTACACTGAAGCCAGATCTCTTGAGGGCAAATCCAGGGCTATTTCTACCTTACCACTCTCTACAGGGGTACTTTTACCTTTATTGGCCATAGACAGAATATTGTAGATGTTATTGGTGGAAGTCCTCCTTATCCCCACCTGTTGCCAGGGAATGTGGGATTCTTGCAATGTCATGAGAAGAAGAATGTTCTGAGACTCGCATGGCAAGATGAGATACTGTAGAGACTTTATTTCCGTGGAATTCAACCCCTGAGTTCCCAAGGTCCCATTTCTCTTCGTCCCTCCGAGGAGGAAGCCCCATTCTGCGTTGGGCAGAGCTAGGGTGAAAGCCATGGCCCAGAGCTTCCATTCCATAGTGGGACCCAGTCCAATCCAGCCTCAGGCCGGCTTCGTTTGTGCTCCCCACTGCAGGTCATCAGTCCATTGCATGTGGGCCAATAAATGCAAGAGAGCCACAGGAGTCCAGAGCCCAGAGCACCAGGAGCCAAGAGAGCAAAGTCCTTTGTTTGGGGATTATGTATCCCCAAATTCTCCTGGGCTTGCTGTGGCCCCGCCCCCTCCAGCCAATGATCTCTGTTCCCAGGTTTGACTGACAGACACGTTTTCTACATCACCCCAACTTCTCTGTGCATGTGTCCATCTCCCTTTTTTGTTGGGCCCTTTCCCCCAGTGATTTGCAGGGAATGGACTGGTGGTTCCCCAGGGAGTGCAAAGTTGCAGCTTCCTGGTGAAGCTGCCCAACTGACATGCCTGTAATGCCTGGCCTTCCCTTTTCTCCTTTCCTATGATCAATAACTAGCTCATTACAGTGGTATCATAATTAGATCATGATTTTGGTTAGATCAATATTCAATTTTTACCCTATCATGTCCTATCCACTGCCCAGTCATAGTATATAATTACTTCCCCTTTTATGCAAACATTTCCTCATGGAGTCAAAAATCATTTTTGGTTTTGTTTATTTGTTTTTTGCATATTTGTCACTAATTTAGTCCCCAACTCTCCCCAGTCACCTCTCCATCATCTCAAATTCCTTAGGTATTTTATGCGTCTCATTTTCTTGAAGAGATCATTCCTGCAGCTTCCGGGGGAGCCAGTCTGAACTGGGTGCTTCCTATGCCAGCTGCAAAGCTGTTGACTTGGGACCTTCCCTCGCATTCTCATTGACTTGGGCCCCGTTCCCTTCTCTCTTGTATAAAGTCCTCTCTTTCCATGTGTTCCTTTCCCGTTTTACTCCTGTGTTTTTGGTGGAGTTATTCTGCTCTTCTGATTCTCTGTGTGAAACCTGCTTATTCTCTCTGGAACCAGGTAAGGTCCTCTCTTTGTCCCTCACTGCTGAAAGTTCATGACCATGTAACTGTCTGTGTGTGTGTGTTGTGGGGGGCGGGGGGGGGGGGTTTCCTTCATTGGTTGTTCTGGGCACTCAGTGGGCTCTTTCGATCTGGGGAAACTTTCTTGAATTCTGCTTTTGATGACTTTTAACCTCTGTTTTCTCTAGTCTCTGTTTTTGGAATTCCTATCATTTGGATGTTAGCCATCATGAATGTGCCTTCTGATTTCTTTTCTCCTAACTTTCCCCTCTACTTTCTGAGTAATCGTCAACCTGTTTAGCTATGATTACCTTTTTTTTTTTTTTAATTTACTCCTATCAGAATTAATTTTCAAGAGCTCTATTTTTGTTCCCTGGGAATTTTTGTCTTGGAACATCCCATCTTCATCTTTTCGAGACAAGATCACGTCGTTCTAAGTAGATGAGTTTTCTTCTCCCTGCAGATTGTTTCCTCCAAGATTGTTTGTCTTTTGTTTGTTTGTGCCTTTGTTCTTCGTGTTAGAAGCGTTCTTCCACACGCTGGCGCTCCTTGCCTGCTTATGGCAGGGGACTAAAAAGCTGTACCGAGGCGCTCATCGGGGCCTGGGCAGGCTTCATCAATTGTACATATCACCGTAGGATGATCTGGCTAAACCATTCCCTTGAGAAACCCTTGAAGTCATTTTATAAAGTTTCCCAAAGAAACCTTATCTGGTCTGCTGCCTGGACAGCATAAGCCTGGTTTTCACTGTTCAGGGACAGAAGGCTGGCGGTCTCAACACTCAATAGACAAACCTGCACTTAATTCTCATGTTTTCGTGCGCCTCTGTGCATCATGTCCCCCAGTCCAGAAACTGTTTGATATCTAGATTCTAGAGCAGTGGTTCTCAACCTTCCTAATGCCGCGACCCTTTAGTACAGTTCCTCATGTGGTGGTGACCCCCAATTTCATGGTTACAAATTGAACATAATGAAAGCATGGTGATGAATCACAAAACAATATGTAATTATATATGTGTTTTCTGATGGTCTTAGGCGACCCCTGTGAAAGGGTCGTTCGACCCCCAAAGGGGTCGCGACCCACAGGTTGAGAACCGCTGGTCTAGAGAAAGATCTCCCCCCTTAGAGAGGTCTACTCTTTGCTAAGAATGGGAGTCCAGTGTAGGGGAAAGGATCTGGGTTGGATCTGCTTTTTGAGCAAATTTTCAACCAATCTTCTTGTTTTCAGTGCCTCCCCTTCTGAAGTGGGGGTGGGAGGTGGGGAAGCATCACAGGCATATGGGTGTGGTGCTGGGGGCTTCTTCCAGCATAATTACTCAAGCACCTGATGACTGTCAGGGCCCCAGATCTCAGAGAGCTGGAAGAAGTTAGCATAGGCAATCCTGGCTGCTGAGAGTTAGTGTTGGGGGAACCTGGGAGCAAGGAAGGACTGGCCGAGCTGTCCCCGCTCCCCATCTTGGATCCCCCCCTCCCCCCCAACACACAGCTGTGGCCTCCATAAGGCAGAGCTCCAAAGGCTGAATTGTCCTCTTTTTCTTCCTCTGGGACTGCTGGCACCAGGATGAGGGAAAGAGGGCATTCGGTCAAGAACCTGGTTTACATTTCAGATGGAGACTCTAATTGATGCAGACCTGAGCCTCCTCACTTCTCATTACCACTGAGCTCCTTTCATGTTTCAGGAGACCCAGGGCTCTCCTTCCCCAGCGAGGACTCTGGCTTAACCCATTCCTGGCCTTCAGCATGTGTCGCCACTGTGGGGCATGCTGACAGGGTAGGGGATGCGTCCATGGCATCAGCAAGACCCAGGAAGGAGTAATACCCACGCCACCCCTCAGCTTGAGCTTCTGCTCCTGCCTCGTGGACACCCGGGTTCCCCTTGTGTCCCCACCACCCTCCTGTCCCTGCAGCTTGACTGGACAGATACTTACAGAAAGTTCACCTCCTGGGCAGTTTGAAGGTCAGGGTTCTAAGAACCACCTATTTTCCAGCCTGTGATCTGGTGCGTGTCATTGGCTTTTTTTTTTTTTTTTTTTAATTTCAGAGAGAGGAAGGAAGAGGGAGAGAGAGATAGAAATATCAATGATAAAAGAGAATCATCTATGCTGCCTCCTGCACCCCCTGCCCCCCCCCACACACACTTACTAGGGATAAAGCCCGCAATCCGGGCATGTGCCTCACCGGGAATCGAACCATGACTTCTTGGTTCATGGGTCAAAGCTCAGCCACTGAGCCACACTGGCCAGGCTCATTGACTTGTCCTGTACTGCATATTCCTTTCCTACAGAATTAGAGTATTGGATTTTTTCCTTTCCATTTATATTCTTTTTCCAATACAAAAGCAATATATGCCGTTGGTAAAAAAAAAAAAAAAAAAACACAACAAAACAAAACAAAAAACACACACACACACAAAAAAAACCCCACATTTTTAAAAGATGTAAGTATATAGAGGTCATGTTATTAACAGTTTGGTGTATAGCTTTTCAAACTTTTAAAAAGTGAATGTTAAATACATAAATACATAGGGTTTGTTTTGCTCTGTTTTACAGAAGTGAGGTAATATTATATAGACTGTTCTGAAACATGCTGTCTTTATTGAATATATTATAAGCATTTTCCATATGCAGATATATAGTTTTATGTCAATCTTTTTATCAGCTGCATAGGGTTCCATAAAAGATCCCATAGCCCTGACCGGTTTGGCTCAGTGGATGGAGCGTCCGCCTGCGGACTGAAGGGTCCCAGGTTCGATCCCGGTCAAGGGCATGTACCTTGGTTGTGGGCACATCCCCAGTAGGGTGTGTGCAGGAGGCAGCTGATTGATGTTTCTCTCTCATTGATGTTTCTAGCTCTCTATCCCTCCCCCTTCCTCTCTGTAAAAAATCAATAAAATATATATTTTTTTAAATCCCATAATTTATTCACCTGTTTTCCTATTAATAAAAACAGAGGTTGTTTCTTTTTTAACATTTTTTTTGATTGGTTGATGAGAGAGAGAGAGAGAGAGAGAGAGATATGTGGATATGTTGTTATGTTTCCTGACTGGGAATCAAACCCACTCCCTTGGTGTATCCGGATGATGCTATAGCCAACTGAGCTACCTGGCCAGCGCCGAGGTTGTTTCTAAATGCTGTAATGAACTTGCTTTGGAGTAAGCTCACATCGGGGTGACTGCCCAGCTCATGCTGCACGTAGAAGCAGTGTCCGTGCTGTCCCTCTGTCTTGGTGACCCGTTCCCTCCCTGCATTCTTTCATCCGTTGTTCAAACGTGCGCTTTGTTTCTGGGGCCACTGTGACCTGGCCTGGGGGGGCGAGCACCCCTCAAGCTGAACCCGTGCAGAGTCCCTCCCAGGATCTTTCACTCCGGATGCAGGAGAGAGGGTTTTCTCTCTGGAAGGACAAGAACCCAGGGGCTGCCAGAGGCCCGAAGGAATCAAGCCAGCACTTAGCGTAGCGGGGTTGCAGCAGACCTTTTCCTTCAGCCAAAGGCCTGGACGCCTTCTCAGGACTCTGCTTCTAACACTGTGTGGCTCTGGGAGAGCGATTATGGAGGGGGGCGGGGGAGATGCCAGGGCTCCTCCCACATGTGCTTCTGACTCCATCAAAGTCCCATCTGGTGCATCCCAGCTGGGAGCCGTGCTGCGCTCCGAAGCCCAGGAGTCTCTCTGGGAAAGCCCTCCCGCTGTCCTTCCACTCAGCTCTTCTCACGGTAGAGATGCTTCAGGATCGCTCACTGCCACTGCACCTGTAGCTGAAGAGGAACACGTGAGCCCCGGCCGGTTTGGCTCAGTGGATAGAGCGTCCGCCTGCAGACCAAAGGGTCCTGGGTTTGATTCCGGTCAGGGACACTACCTTGCTTGTAGGCTCCTCCCCGGTCTGAGCACTGGTCAGAGGCTTGTGCAGGAGGCAACCAATCGATGTGTCTCTCTCACATTGATGTTTCTCTCTGTCTTTCCCTCTCTCTTCTACTTTCCCTAAAAATCAATGGGAAAATATCCTCGGGTGAGGATTAACAACAACAACCAAAAACATATATATCTATATCTATATCTATATGCATATATATATGTGTGTGTGTGTATATATATATATACATATATATATATGTATGTATGTATGTATGTATAAAAGAGACACACTTAAAAGCTATCATGAGTCGTTTAGATCTCGGTGTAGCATTCAGGTCTTCCCATGAGAGCACGCGAGGCAGGGGAAATAGAGCAGAGCACTGGACACAGTTCATTAGTCCACAGACATTTAACCCTCACCTCCAGTAAGTCCTTCCAAGCTCCTGGTCCCCACATCCTGAACCACTTTAGTCCCCGGAGCCTTGACATCCTGTCCATCCCCTCCTCTGCCATCATCTGATGCAACTGTCCCATCACTGGGCGTGCCACCCAATGGCCTCCTTCTTGCCCCCCAAAAGCCTCCTTCCTTCTTTTTTCCCTTCCTGCACAAAGTGAGGATAAGGGCATTTGCTCCATAGGTTTCTTCTGAAGATCAAATAATCAGGGTACATACATGTGGTGTGTAACCTGTAAGTCACTGCCGCAGTTAAACCCGGGAGGAGAGGAAGTGCCGGGAGTGTGGAGGAGGCCGGCGGGAGGGAGCGGTGGATAATTGAGAGGGCAGAGAAGGGCAGGCCCGGAGGACCCCACGCTGCTCCAACTGGCCACTGGGAACAGATGCAGGCACTGGGAGGGGAGGCCGGGAGCTTCGGAATGCAGAACACATTCAGCCGTCTAAGCCAGGAGTCAGACCCCTCCCAACCCGAACATTATTCCTCTCCCCAGAGGGGGTGGCCTCAAGAGGTCTCCGTGACCTGCCAGGAGTGGCTGCCTGCGGCCTGGCAGCCTCTCCCATGGGACATCTGTCTGTCTGTGCATTCATCTCTCCCAGCCCTGAGGACAGGCAGGAGGCTAAGCTGTAACTCCCTTCCCCCCAGCCCCCGTCTATTCCTCAGACTTCCTGAGATGGCGAGATGGACAGGAAGATGCTGGTACCTGGGAACATTGGAGGGGTGGGAGGGGCTATGGATGTGGACTCTCCACTCCCCACTCCCCACAGCAGGGCAGTCGGGGCCTGGCGGCTTGGGGATGCTCTGCTCCCCCAAGGCAGGGCTGGGATATCAAAGCTGGAAGCCCCGGGGGCATGTCAGCCTGGCTTTGTGAGCCCGGCCCCCATCAATGCATGAAAGCCTCGCTGTACACACTGCATTCGCCTCGCTCCCGACCTGCATTCCCGATTGGTCACAGCCTGGCCCCAGCTGCATTCCTGGGCTGGAGGAGGCACAGGGGCCTGAACTCTTTGTTCTTCCCAAATCAGGGCTCAGAACCATGACAGGCTGATCACATTATCCAGCTGAGGTCAGCCTGGCAGAAACGACCCCTCCCGCTCCTCCCCCAGTCACCACGCACGCACCGCACACCACCTAGCTCCTTACCTGGGTCTTTATAACAGGCTGCAAATGGCCCAGCTCCGCTGCCTTCCTCCAAGGCCAGATGCTGGACGCAGTGCTCAGGCCCTCATTCCAGGGCCTGTCCAAGTTCGGGCCATCTCCAAGGGCTTGCAGCTGCTCTGGGGTAGCCCAGCTGGCCTGTTTGCTCTTGGGCACCTCGGAACCCACACGGCATACTCCTCGGTGGCATGAGCTCAGCATCAGAACAAGACCAGCCTTCAGGGTTACCATAGATATGACGCTGTTCTGTATGAGCCCCATTTAAATCACTCTCCATGCCTCCTGGGGATGAGGCGGTAAGCCACCCTCTTTCTTTCCTATGTCTGGTTATCAGAGCACAAGCCTTGACCTCTGACCCGCCTGGTCTGAAGCCTGGCTCAGCCACTTCCTTGCTGTGTGACGTTGGACGACTTACTTCACTTCTCTGGGCCTCCGTTTTCTCATTTGCAAAACAGGGAGAGCTGCGGGGATCAAGGAAGCTATGGCCTGATAGGTTTCTGGCATGAAGTGGACACATGACAAATGGTCTTTTTCCTGCTCTCTTCCCTTCCCCCCTGGAATGAGTGGCTTCAAGCGGAGTCTTCATGAGATAATGAACCCCTTCCTCTTTCTCCGAATTCCTAAAACCCCCAGAGTGAGGGCCGAGCTATCTGGCGACAGCTACGCACAAATTAGCCTTTGTTGTTCTGAGCCGTTTTATATGTCAGCCTTGTCTCCCAGCAAGCTCCTTGGCATTCCAGGAGAGACCTTTTTCTTTGTTTTGTATTCAACAAGCCTGTATTAGAGAGAACGGCACCGGCACCGGTGCCTGGGGATTCGGCCGTGGAGGAAGCAGCCAGGTTCCTGCTCTCCTGAGGCTCTGAGGCTCGAGGAGGAGTGGAGAGCCGGGCCTCAACCCATCACACAATGAGTTGCAAGGAGCTCCCCCAATCGCGATGACGGAGCTGATGAAAAAGCGTAGGCCACGGTGAGACTGTAACAGGCGCGCCTGGGAAGGTTCCTCTGAGTAAATGGCACTTCAGCTGAGATCAGAAATATGACAGGGAACCCGAAAGAGAAAAACAGCCTCGGTAGGGAACAGAAGTGCAGCTGTGAGTGCATAAGGAACTGAGGTTGTAGTTTAAGTGAACTAAGAAGCCACTTTAAGGTTTTGAGCAGAGACATGGTCTACCCCAGTGTTACTGGGTAGAGGAAAATGGAGGTGGGGTTGGCTGGGATGGAAATGAGGTGATTTGTTAGGCTGCTGGAGCCTCAGGCCAGGCTGGAGGCACAATCTCTTTGGAATCTTCACAGTTATCTTAGTTTTATCAACTGAGAAAACTAGGGCCCAGAGAAGTTAAGTTCCTCATCCAAAGTCACACAGCAAGTAAGTGGAAAGCCAGGATTTAAACCAGACGGGTCAGATGGCAGAGCTTAGGTTCTTCTAATGAGGCATAGGAAAGAAAGGGGGTCACTCCCAGGAGAAGTGGACAGTGGTCCAAGAGGTACAGATCGGTAGCTTGGGCATCGTAGGGACCGTGCAGACAGAGAGAGGCGGATAGGCCCAAGGTGCGGCTCCACAAAGGCCATTTGTCATGGGGCGGGGGTGGGGTGGGGGCAGGAGCAGCACCCAATTGTCCTGGGAGGACCATGCATTGTCCTGCTCTGAGTTAAGCAAGAAATGTAGATGACCTTGAAATGGCCCACACGTTATGACTGACGGGGGTGAGGGGGGGTTCTTTTCAGAGACTTTAAGCACCAAGGACTCCTTGTATTGTTCTCACTCTCGCCCCATGAATCATTTTGAAGGACTTTTGTCTACTAAGCTAATTGAAGTCATTACATTATGTATTTACTTTGTTGCCGGAATTTTACTCATCAGGCCTGTAGAGCTGTTCATCCGAGCTCTGTTGCAGGAGAATAACTGCTCTCTCCACAATGAGGTCACCTTATTCCAGCCCAAGTAGAGAGAGGTGATGTTTCATTTAGTCTGGGCTGGGGGGCACATTCGTCCCACTGCCTCCCTGAGGGAAAACGCCCCCCCCCCCCCCCCCCACACACACACACACATCTGTGAGACTCTGAGGACCCAGGTGCGCCAGCCTGGCTTCTGACCCCCAGGACTGCGAGCTAATGCATGGTGTTGCCTACGCTGCTACCTGCGTGGTAATTTGTTACACGGCGGCAGAAAAATAATACAATAAGTGTGTCCCAAGTATTGCATAGGACATACTTAGACTAAAAAGTTATTCAGTGTTTCTCTGTAGAGCAGATGTAATGGGGCCCTCTGTATTTTAATGTGCGGATCCAGCCACTCTGAACCCCAGGGAGGTCCTGAGCAGCCAGGCCACGGAGCCGGGCCACGCAGCCACGGCAGGTCTCCCAGTGGGCACGGAGCTCCAGGCTTGGAAGTGGTCTGCATGCCCTCTGCTCCTGAGCCAAGGGAGGTCTGTAGGGACTGCCCAGCACCCTGCACACAGATTGTGGCAACTTCCCTCCAAAGCAGGGGCTCCTAACCTGGAGTTGCACCCCTGAGGCATCCACAGATAGAATTCTGCAGGGGGGCGGGGGCGGGGGGATCACATCTTTATTCTCACTGCCCTCCAACTGAAACTGAATATTTCCTTCAATTCAGAATACAGGTATGGCCTGGCCGGCGTGGCTCAGTGGTTGAATATTGACCTATAAACCAGGAGGTCATAGTTGGATTCCCAGTCAGGGCACATGCCCAGGTTGTGGGCTCCATCCCCAGTGTGGGGCGTGCAGGAGGCAGCAGCCGATCAATGATTCTCTCTCATCATTGATGTTTCTATCTCTCTCTCCCTTCCTCTCTGAAATCAATTAAAAATAAAAGAAAGAATACAAGTATGTCTGGCTGGTGTGGCTCAGTGGAGCATTGACCCATGGGCCAGGTCACCGGCTCTAGTCCAGGTCAGGGTGCATGTCCAGGTTTCGGGCTCAATTCCAGTAGAGGGTGTGCAGGAGGCAGCCAATCAATGTTTTTCTCTCATCCATATTTCTATCTCTCTATCCCTCTCCCTTCCTCTCTCTCTAAAAAGTCAATAAAAACATATTTTTAAAAAGAATACAGGTATTATTAATACCTGTGACTTTGTAACCAGTAGAGATCACTTAACAGTTTTTGCCAATATCACAAAATATTGTTAGCAGGCACCATTATTTTGAAAATATGATAGCTATTAGATCTTGTTAGTTACTGAGTTAGTTAATAAAGAAGCACGTATATCACTATGTCACATATTTTTAATGTGTTGACAACTACATTTCCGCATCATTGATTTTCTTTGTAAATCTGATATATTTTTTAAAAACATTATTCCAAGACTGTGTCCATGGCACACAAAGGTTAGACCCTGGTAGATGCAGTGTGTCATCATGAAAAAGACATCAGGAATATCAGCTGTGAAAATGGGGTCATTTTCTTAACCTTTCTGAGCCTCAAGTTTCCTCTTCTGTAAAACAGAGTTATTGTGAGAACTAAAGAAATACTATGCACCAACCACCTAGCACAGGCAGGTTCTCAAGAACTGAATGCCAGCTATTATTATTAACAACAATGATGACCAACAACTCTACTCACGGCTCCTCCAGGATTATATTATATACTAGAGGCCTGATGCATGAAATTCGTGTAAGAGTAGGCCTTCCTTCCCCTGGCTGCTGGCACCAGCTTCCCTCTGGCACCCGGGACCCGGGCTTCCCTCGCAGCCCCAACTTCATCCGGAAGGTCATCCGGAAGGATGTCCGGTCTAATTAGCATATTACACTTTTATTATTATAGATTATGTTAACTACAATCATGTGTCAGTCCCTTCTTTCCTTACTGTTGGTATCATTGCAAGCTGCCTTGGGCTTCAGCAGGGACCGTGGTTTCCTCTGGCCTCCAAATGGCTCTGCTCCATGTGGCCGCAGCCCTCCCCCTGGGTCCCACGGGCCCTGTCAACCTCACCACCATTACCCACTGTTCCAGCAAATGGACAGAAATGCGCATCCACCCGTGTGACGTCCTGCCGGCTGTTAATGAGAAACAAGTGGCCTGCTTGTGTTCAGTGCGGAGGGAGGAGGGAGGAGAGAGGAGGGAGGGGGCCCACCCCGCCGCAGCCCAAACCCACATTCCTGGGGCAGCACAGGGTGACAAGGCCGGGAGGTGCAGGACTCCTCCGCCCAGACCGCTCCTTGCACACCCAGACCCTGGGGGAGGGCATGCCCGCAGCCGTCCCCGTCCCTGCACCCACCGCAGCCCTTCCTGTTACAGGGCACTGGACCTGGCCTTGGGCGTGGGCAGGAGGGCAGCCAGAGCCTGAGTCACTGGGAGGGGACAGTTGGGTCTAGAGCTGTGGTCTCTGTGGGGAGGACTGAGATGATGGGGAGGAGTCGACGGTCCCTCCCTTGGATTTGAATCCCTCAGAGCATCCCTGTGGGGTGAGCCAGAACCCTGCACTGGCCTAGCACCTCACCGCCCTTATTCCTCCATCTTCGGGACTTTATCTCCTCCTTCAAGGTGTCCTTAGTCCCATGGGAACACAGAGGCCCCCAGAGGGCCGCGGGCTCACTCCAGGCAACAGAGTGTAAGGACCAAAGTCATTGCCTTGGATGCTGAGTTGAGCTGGGGATGCTGCTGGACCCTGAGCACCAGATACAGGGCACATCCCTGCGGTGGGAATGGCCCAGCATGTGTCTGTCCACCCGGCACCTGGAAAGCCCCAGGCCTGGAGCTGGAGGCACAGGCAGGACACAGCCAGACTTCCCGAATCTGCTGCCGGCCTCATGTGCATGCTCGCTCCCTGTCCTTGGTCCTTGGCGTCACATACGGGCTTGTGCTGCCTGCGTCCCATCCCGTCCTGAGGCCAGCCCTGCACATGCTGGGCTTCTGACCCTCTGGGACTGGCTTCTCTGACCTAGTGGCCTCGGCTTGTCTGTCCCCTGGATTTCAGCCTCTCCCACAGCTCTGGGGAGGGGGGCACCCATAAGGGCACGGGTCGGTTTGGAGCCCATCACTTGGTTTCTGGCAGGGACCCCAACTGGCTGCTCCCACGTACAGCTGCCTCTGTGCTCCCGGGGAGGGGCAGCCGTCCGGCCCTCCCCTGCTGTCCGGGCTCACAGTCCCTGACATCTCCTGTCAGTTACCAGCATCCGCCCCACCGCTGTGGTCCCAGCCCAGCCCCGCCAGAAACAAGAAGCAGGTGAGTCCTGGGGGAGGGTGTGGAATTACCCCCCTGCAGGGAAGGAAGAGTGCCATCGAGTACCTTCCCTGTGATCGTAGACACTGGCTGGAGCGCCCCACAGAGCATCTTAGTTACTCCTTACAAGTCCCTGCAACATCGGCATCTTCTCCCTTTTACAGGCGGGAACGCCGGGGTCCAGACTTCTCTAACCTTCAGGCTGCGTGATGGACTTCGAGCCACGTCGATCTGGCTCCATATCGTGCTCTTCCCGCCATGCTGGGCCCTCTCGGGCCGCCAACCACGGTCTCCCTGAGCCTCCGCTTTCCTGGCCCTGCCTCAGTTTCCTATTTGGCCTTTTCATTCCCCACTGGGCCTGGAGCTCACCCCGAATCCTTCCCATAGGACCGGAGCCCTGACACGCCTCACTCTTGGCAATGGCTTCCCCTGAGACTGGCCCCTGCCCCAGGGGCCCCCAAAGCCCAGGGGACCCTGCGCCAACTGGCTGAGCTGCTGGCATTTCTAACTGTTTCCCGGCTTCTTGGTCCAGTCCACAGGATTGCAGCTCCTTGGGGTGACACTGGCCCCCAGAAGGCTGGCTCGCGGCACCCCTGTGGGTGTGGGCATGGGCAGTGGGGCATGCAGGGCTCTGGGGCCTGCCTCCCCGGCCCCCCCCCCCCCCCTCTCAGTCCTGGTCCATCATCCCGAGGCTGCATCTGTAGGAGGGAGTGGAAACACGGCATTTTCTGACTCAGCCACCAGGTTCCCAGCCACTTCCCTCCCTCCCCTAACAGTCCCAGGGGAGCCAGCCCTGCCTAGGGATCAGCGTCCATGACAACTCCCAGGCCTACTTCACTCCAAGAGCCAGGATGAGGCACGGAAGAAATGGCCAGGGACAAATCTGACATTTGGGAAGGAGGTCTGGAGAGGCCTCTCGGACAGGGTGTGGGTGCAGGAGACTCGGTAGAGAGCAACTGTCTAGACCGGGCTTCCTGGGCTTGAAGGGGAGCAAGACCCGGGGGTGGAGAGGGGCCAGGAGCCGCCCTCACCTCCTGGAGCTGCCTGTTTACATTTCGTCTGCTCACGCTGCCCTTTCCAGACTCCTGGCCCAGCTCCTCACACGCTGCTGCTGTCAACACACTCTCTGTTGCCTGGTGCCCCGTGGAGGGACCCGCTGTCCCGGTGGCTCTGCCTCAGCCCTGAGAGAGAGGACCTGGGACAGCCAGCGCCTGGGAGACCAGAGTGCTCCAGACCTCACTGCCCTTTGGCTGCTGGGCTGCTCCCCTCCTGGGGAGCTCCTCCCCCTTTCTCTGCTTTCTCTGTCCCTCCTCTGCTATTCTGTACCTGCATCTCCTTCAAAGGTCTCGGGAGGAAAGGCTCCCAGGAGCCCAGCCAGCGTGGCTCAGTGGTTGAGCGTCAACCTATGAACCGGGAGGTCACAGTTCGATTCCCCATCAGGGCACATGCCCAGATTGTGGGCTCGATCCCCAGTGTGGGGCGTGCAGGAGGCAGCCGATCAATGATTCTCTCTCATTGTTGATGTTTCTAACTCTCTCTCCCCCTCCCTTCCTCTCTGAAATCAATAAAAATATGTTTTTTAAAAAAGGCTCTGAGGGAAAGTGTCACATTCCTCTAACCCGTGTCTGCCAGAACCCAGACCCGTCCTTCCCGCGAGGCCATCGGAAGGCAGGCAGAATGGGTCCATTCCAAACAAGCGGTCAGACCCTGGCCAAGCCCTTGTCCACCGAAGGCCGACCTCCTGCGTGTCCGTACAATGAGGCTTTCCTGTCCATCCTGGGACCTCTGAGCCCAGGACTGTCAGGAGCGGTGAGCGGAGGTTTGGGGTGGGCAGAGCTGGGCACTGTCTCCACCTGCCTCTCCCAGGGACACAGCAGCGGCCATTTCCTGCAGAAAGAAAATGGAGAGGCCCAGAGGCAGAGACAGAGACAAAAGACAGAGAGATGCAAGCTGGGGGAGACAGAAAAACACCGAGAGGCCCAAATTGACACCACATGGCCGTTATGCCGGACCCCATGGCCCAGCAAACAAGGTTTCGTGCTGAGTCAGTTGCCATGGTGACAAACATGCAGGAAATATCCAAGATAACTAGAATAGTGGCAATAGCATGTGTTTTGGATAAAACCTCCCCCCGCCCCCACTACCCCCTCTAATGTATGCATTGCATTACTTGGGATAAACTGGGCTTTTGCACAATCATCTTTCCCGAGAGGCCTGGGATGGAGGTTCTAAGGTCATGGGGTGGGGGTGGGGGTGAGGGAAGTCGGGGTACAACAGCTGCCCTGGGAAACTGGCGGGGCCTGGCAGATTCCTGGGCAGGAAAACACAGGACATTTTGTGCCTCTGCCCTCACGCCTGTCTTCCTGAGCCTGGAGCTGGGCTCCCATGTCCTGCTCTGCAATGTAAAGCCCAGAGGGTCTGCATTCCTGTCTGAGGTCACATAGAATGTCTGAGGGCAGGGACAGGTCCCGGGGGTTCCTTCCAAATCCAAAAAGCATCCCCACGGAGTTCAGGCTCCACAGCGAAACCAGAGCTAAAGTGAAGGCACATGAGGCAACCTTAAGCGCCAAGCGCCCCGGAGAGTGCTGGCACCTTCCCTGGTAGCCCTGCCCTCCTCCCAAAGCAGGGGCCAGAATGTGGGGGTGAGGTGGGGTGGGGTTAGAAGTACAGAGCACAGGAGGAGCTGCGAGGGGGGTTTTGGGAGGAGGTAACACTGAGACAGAAGACAAGCTTTGGCCTGGCAGGCACACAGGAGGGAGACCTGGGGGTGGAAGGAGGTTGGGGGGGGCGGGTAGTGAGTCACAGAAGAGAGAAGGGCCTCTCAGAAAACCCCCTCAGCTCCTAGGGATTTTGGGGGGGGGCTAAGGCCCCCACAAAAGGCCCAGCTGGAAGCCAGTCAGGTCAATCCCTTCCCTGCACATCTCCCAGGAACTGGCGTGGAAAGAACCCAAGATTGCAAGACAGGTCCCCACCGACGGCTCGCACAGGCGGGTAGACCTCCTGCCTTCCCCGGGCGGGCGGCGCTAACAATAACTTCTCTCCGTTAGGAGGAGTAAATGTCACGGGCGGGCGAGTGGGAGCACTTGGCACATCACGGGGCTCGGAGTCCAAGCCGTTGACTGCTGCCGTGACTCAGGCAGAGGCGCGGACGGGCCGGGGAGCAGGGAGAGGTTGCAGGCGAAGGTTCGTGTGAGGAGACTGGTTTCTCTAATGACATTATACCCAGATTTTCCGATCTAAACAACCAGCTTCGGTTGTGACTTCCCGTCTCGGGAAGTTTCTGGGAAGTGATCTGTGATAGACATGGGTTTGGGAATGGGCCACCTGGACGCAGTGGGCCTTGCTTGGTCAGGAGCCTTCCCTCTGGGAATGCCAGAACCACGCTGTGGCCTGGAGGGACCAAGGGGTCAGTTCCATCCGCTGACCGTCCCTCCTGGGACTGTGCTGCCGGCCCCGCCCGCTTCGAGAGCACGCAGCCAGGCCCGGAGGCAGCCCTTACATGACCCTCGAAGCCCAAAGGAGGTGGGTGGTTCCAGCTCCCTTGGGAAAGCAGAAACCTCTCAAATGGAGACAAGATTTGCTTCCTCTTTGCTGTTAGAAAGAGTGAAATCCATCGCGCTCGCATGCCAAGTTCAAAGCCTGTCTGGTACCATCCTACAAGGTACCATGCGGATGGAGGCAAGGCAGAGACAGAGGGGAAATGACAGGTGGGCCCTCGGAGACTCGCTCACTGAGTTCCCTGAGGAGGGCCTGGCTTAAGGGGGCAGGAATCACCTTGAACAAGTCTGGGACTGGGCAGGACCGCTGGAGGATCGGGGCCTGGAAGCCCCTCGAAGGTGTCATGCCCGCTGGGTGAGCACCCGCCACAGCCCCAGTTCCCCAGGAGGACCGAGGAGGTCTGCCAGGTGCAACCCCCCCTCCCCAGCGGGCCGCCCTTTCTGTAGCTGCTTTCCCTCTCTCCCCTGCTTTTTCCACACCGAGTCTCTTTGGGTGATTTTCCCAGCTCTCCGCCTGCTTCTATGTGGCATTGGCAGAACAAGCAGCCTCAAGGCAGAAGGCTGACTCCGTGTGTGTGTGTGTGTGTGTGTGTGTGTGTGTGTGTGTGTGTTGGGGGCAGAGGTGGGTGGTGGGTGTGGCATAAGGAGGAGGAGAAGGAGTCCGTAGCCCTGAGCCCCTGGCAGCTTCTCCAAACACTGTCGGGAATGTCCCAGGGCTCATGGGAGCCAGGAAGACTGCAGACTAGAGGGGACCAAGTGCCACCAACCCTCTTTCTTCATAATTCATCCGGGCTTTTGAGAAGAGCAGGAATAAGCTATAGATTCCCTTCCCGAAAGGCCCAGCTGGTAGCCCCGCCCAAGCCCCTGGGGTGTGGGCAGACCCGGGGGCACAGAGCCAGCCTGGCAGATTTGGGGTACGATGTTCCGTGGCCCCGAGGCAGGGCTGAGTGCAGGCAGCCTCTCCTCTCCTTGCCAAGAAGCTCTCTCCCAGGGGATCAGCAGGCTTCCTGCCACCCCTTCTGGCTGCTGCCGGAGCCAGAACCCCACCCTGGCTGCCGGCCAGCCTGTGTCGGGGAGCCAGTGCTCCCTGGGACCCGCAGACACACCGCCATGGCCTCGGGCAGGGGAGGGAGGCAGAGGCCTCTGGGCGGGCCTGGTGCCACCAGCTGGGAAGTATGGCCCCAAAGTCAGCCAGCTCCATGCTGGGGAGATACCTCTGGCCTGAGGCTGGGGCGGACAGGGCATGGGGCGGGGGTCTCCTCTCTCTCACACTATCTCCGTCCTGAAGACAGGGATGCATAACGCTATCTAACCTGGATGAAGAGGGTGGTCCGGGGTGCAGTGGGCTCAGCCTGGGCAGATGCCTGCTGGAGGGGCCAAGGCTAAGCTAAGGGCTTAGGGTAGCGGGGGTGGGGGGGGTGGAGGGGTGGGGGCAGGGGTGGGAGTGTGGCTGAGACTGGAGGCGCAGGCTCTGTGCTGACAGGTCCAGCGGGATGGGAAGGAGCTGGTGTGTGTCTCCAAGTCTTTTGTGTTTGTTTGTTTGTTTTGTTAATCCTCACCGGGGGATATTTTTTCCATTGATTATAGAGAGAGTGGAAGGGAGAGGGGAAGGGGAAGAGAGAGAGAGAAACATCGATGTGAGAGAGCCACATCAATTGGTGGCCTCCCACACGAGCCCTGACCGGGGTGGGGGTACCTGCAACCCAACCCTTGACTGGGAATTGAACCGGAGACCCTGAGGTGTGTGGGCTGATGCTCAAACCACTGAGCCACATGGGCCAGGGCTCTCCAAGTCTTCTTGGAAGAGATGTCTGTACAGCTGCGGGGGACTCTAGGTCCCCTCATTCTAGAGATGCAGAATCAGGTGAGGCCCAGGGAGGCTCAGTGACCTGCCAAAGGCCTTGCAGTTACTGGTCAGTGGAGCCCAGACTCAAATCCATTGTTCTTTCATTTGACCACTGCCCCTTCTTTTTCTCCTCGACCTTCTCTCAAGGCCCTGCAGCCAGGAGACCCCCAGCATGAAGGGAAGAAGGCCAGCAGCCCCGGTGGGGAACAGCAATTCTATCATGGCCGGGAGGGGAGGCAGAAATAGAGTCCCTGGTGAGGAAGGCAAACAGAGCCTGTGTTCCCGAGGGGGGCTCTCTAGATCCAGCAGAACCCGTAGAATGGGGCCATTCAAAGGGGCCCCGTGACTAACCAACGCTATGTAGTCTGCACTTGTCTAGCCCTTGTCCCTCCCTGCACTCTGCTAAGTAAACAAACATAGCACTCAGGCAGCTCTCTGCTGGCAAACACCCCCGACTTAGCAACTGCCCCTAGGATAAATAAACACTCACACACTGCACGCTTACACACACTCACTCACATGGGCGCCTGGTGCTCCCTGACGTCCACAGAGCCCCCGCCGGGCCCCAGCCGCAAGCATGCAGCCTACAGTTAACAGTTAACACTGGGACTCAGGCTGCCCCCTTCTGCCAGGGTGCCGGGGCGATCCGGGACCTCAGAAGCACATAGACCAGACCCCGGGCTCCGGGCTTGCTCCTGCAGGCCACAAGCCTGTGCAGGTGGGAGGTCTCTTCTAAGAACCGTGAGGTTGGCCCCGAGGCAACACGGGAACGTTCAGGAAATAAGGGGACCTTCAGGATGATCCAGTAACTAGTTCAGCAAACAGAAGCCCTGGGAGAGGAGGTGACTTGCTCGAGATCTTGAGAATGGGCCTTGTAGAGGCAGCATCAGAACTCTTTACATATAAATTTTATTGATTTCAGAGAGGAAGGGAGAAGGAGATAGAAACATCGATGATGAGAGAGAATCATTGACCAGCTGCTTCCTGCATGCCCCACACTGGGGATCGAGCCTGGGTGTGTGCCCTGACCGGGAATGGAACTGTGACCTCCTGGTTCATAGGTCGACGCTCAACCACTGAGCCACGCCGGCCCGGCAGCATTAGGACCCTTGGCATGAACTCTCTCCACTTCCCCACCAAAGGCCTTCCCCTGCCAGTCTTTGGATTATGGTCACTAGCTGTGGCCCTTATGGTCAGGATAGTGTAAAGGGGACGCGCACCGTCCAGATGGCAGAATCTCAAGAAATGACAGTTAGGTAGTCACTTCTCCTGCCGAGTCCTGGATGGCATTCTGAACAAGGTCTAGGTGACAAAGAGGAGGAGACCTCTCACGTGGTGCCATGTGGCCTTGCCTTCTCCTTGGAGTTTCTCAGGAGCCACCTGACCTTCTTCTTGGAAAGGATATCTCCCTGTGACATCCAGCTCACCACGAAGGAAGGAAGGAATGACCCCCTTCTTGACCCCACAGCAAGGATGGAGAGGGGATAGAGACAGGCAGAGGCGATGAGGCTTTGTGTCGAATGGCAGTAGCTGGCAGGGCTCCGCTCCTTGATCTCAAAGGAATGATGGTGGGAAGGGAGCTAGCAAGAGAACCTTGAGTCCAGTGAACTGCCGCGTGTCCAAAATGAAAACCATCCCCATTTCTTCCATATGCGCTGGAATATTTGTGAATTTAAGTTACCATTAATTTTCTTTCCAAACCCAGAGATGTCACTAACAAGTCTGATTTTAAAATTGGGCGACCAGCGTTGATATTCGAGGTTTGCAGCTATAGGCGCGCTTGGCGTGTGGGAAAGGTCTGCCGCTTGTGTCTATAGACCAGTGGTTCTCAACCTTCCTAATGCCGTGACCCTTTAATACAGTTCCTCATGTTGTGGTGACCCCCAATTTCATTGTTACAAATTGAACGTAATTAAAGCATAGTGATTCATCACCAAAACAATATGTAATTATATATGTGTTTTCCGATGGTCTTAGGCAACCCCTGTGAAAGGGTCGTTCGACCCCCAAAGGGGTCGTGACCCACAGGTTGAGAACCGCTGCTATAGACGCTTATGGCGTACAAAGGTTTGGGATGAAATGCTGGGGCTCTGGAGATAAAGAAGGCATCGAAACAGCTGTCCTAAAATGAGGATGGAAAGAGCATTTGAACCCTGAGTTTATATTTCTAGAAAACTCTCTTGTCTTCCCTTTTTTCTTTGCTCACTCCTTTGCTATTGTTGTGAGGTTTAGAACATGAGAATCTAACCATAACTGTCCGAATGTGCTAAATTACCAAGAAAGACATAGCAGCTTAACAGTGCAAATTAAGCCTGGTTGGGAGATGGCCACACTCCAGGATACATGAGAAAAAGAGGTTTCTAGTTTACTGACAGATTTAGGGTAGAACCTGGATTTGAATTAGAGTTCTTCAGCTCACCAGCGAGGAGTCCATAAGCAGATGATCTAACCTTTCTGAGCTCAGCCTCCTCTGAACTGAAGATGGTGAAATCCACCTTAGAAGACTATTATGCAAATCAAATTAGTACATTTGCTAGCTGCATGCCCGGCCCACAGGGAACCCCAGTGAATGCTAGTCCCCTCCCTTTCTCCTGAGTTCTGGTCTTGTGTGACCGTGTGTCACCCACAGCACGCTGCCCACTGAAAGGTTCAATGCTTGGTTGTTGAGAAATTGTTCCCCTGTTGATTCCCTTTGCATGAGAAGGGGGTTGACACCCCACCTTCTCCCTTCTAACTGTGACTTCCCACCTCAGGTCTACCTAACTCAACCTTGGCTCCACACCCTCTCCTGCGGACCACGCCCCTCCCTTTGAGCTCTCCACTGCACAAGGATCTGGCCTGATCTGAGCTGCAACTCTGTTTTGAAGAAGTAAAAATCGAGGGAGATAGGTATTTCCAAAAGATAAAACTCTCCTCCTTGATGCTACATGAAAAATAGCAGGCCTTGAGGTCAGAAGACACCGGTTGGACACCCAACTCTTCACTAGTCTTTGTGACCCTAGCCCTGCTGAGCCTCGGTCTCCTCATCTGTAGAACGGGAATACCGAAGCTGTTTTATTTAGTTGTTGTGAAGATAAGACCTGAAGACACACACACACACACACACACACACACACACACACACGAATATTCATAGCAAAGAGGACAGCGCTACATGAATATTACTATTATTTTTTCCTCCTCCTGCTCCCTCAACACATCTCAAGTAAGGCCAGACCTGGGGAAAGGCAGTGTTATCCTGGCTGAGCAGCCCTCTCTGCCACCTCGCCCTCTTGCAAGCAGACAGCACGAGTCCTCCTCTCTCCACCTGAGCTGGGGGAGGCAAGAGGTGAAGGGTGGATCCAAGAGCTCGGAGGGAGCCTGGGGCTGTCTCCTTGCCGATCTGTCTTTGGTGGGGGGAGCGCTCTTGGCACGGAGCAACCACTCCAAATGCCGAAGGTGAAATCCATCACCAGGGCCTGGGCCGAGATAAGACAGAGGACGTAAATCACGGCTCCCCGAGATAAAAAGGCAGCCTGGGGCCTCAAAAATGCGGCGCTCCTGCCAGCTGCCCACTCCTGCAACGATGCAAAGGAGACGGCTGTGCTCGCCTGGGAAGGATCCCAGACCCCGGGCCCTTCCTGGAAAAGGAGGAGGAACCTCAGCCTTGAGCTCCTCTCTCCCTCTTAGCACAAGTCCCAGCCGGAGAGGAGAAGCCGGCGTTTCCATTGAGTCCCCCTCAACAACAGACTGCGATGTGAGGCCATCCACTGGCCGCCGAGGTCAAGGGCAAAGGTTTTTGGGGGTCGGGCAGCCTGGCCTCAGGTCCTGGCCCTGGTACTAACTGTGTAATCTTCAACGACCTACCTAATCTCTATGAGCCACCATTTCCAACAGGGAGAATCCTAATGCCTCGTCGTAGAACTGTTGTGAAGACTAACGATGATCGTTTTTGTAATGAGTCTGGCGCATAAAGGGGTTTAAGTGAATAGCAGCTATAGTTGTATCTAAGATTGGTAGAGAATGGAACCCCAACACCTCTCTCACTTCCTGTTTATCTCATTTGCATAGTCATCTTTTTATAATTCTCCAAATGATAATCCCCCAAATCGAATCTCAAGTCAGTCCCATTCGTTGAGCACTTTGAAGTGTGGATCTTGTCCCTGCCAAGTGTTTGTCATGAGCATGACGACATATACAGAACGCCTGCTCCCCTGACCCCACCACCCCCAAATGTAAGGGACCATTAGATTAAGGGACCATTATGTCAAGTGCATGTCTGGCTGGCGGAGCTTGCAACCATTACCAGGAGGAAATTTGACCACACTTAGGTCACAAAGGAAAGAAAATCGTTAACAGACACCTAGAAGCCTTAGGTAGGGCTCTGGGGAAGGAAGTGGCCAGGAGGGGACACAGGCAAGAGCCCCTCAGTCAGGTGGCTGGTTCTGCAATTGAGAGAGGACTTTCCTGTCCTTCGATGTCCTCTCAGCCTTATCTGTGTCATTCCCTCACTCATTCTTAATCAAGGCATACATATCTGCTTTGTACCTGGGTTAGGAGCCTGGCGGGAGAAGTTGGTATCTCGGTGCCTGATCTCAAGGTGCCTACAGTCTGATTCGAGAGGGAACCAACAAACTTGGGGTGCTTCAGGAAGTCGGGGAACCTGGTGACGTCACTGACTGAGCCTCTCCTGGAGTTAAGATGGGTTCATGGGGACCACGCAAGAACAGAAGGGCCCTGGAGGATAGACAGAAGCATGTGGATAGATGGACGGAGTCAGCAAAGGGGAGCCTTTCCGAGAATGTGGTGTGTGAGTGGGTCAGACTGACGGACGGTGCAAGACAGTGCTGGACCTATGAGGCGATATGTGTAAGGCCACTTCCTGCAAATGTATGGGTTCCGACGACTGGAATGTGTACAGAGGTAAGATGGGCACTTCTCGTGGAGGTTGGGTGAGGGACGGGATAGCAAGGAAGATGGAAAGGGATGAGGCTGGGGATGGGGTGGGCACTGTTGGAATCATTTTCCTCCTGGTTGCTATCCTCCTGCTGTCCCCCCGGGCTGGGGGCCACATAGAAAGAGTCCCGTCCACTTAGACCCTGTCTGGGGCCGAAACCAACAGTAAGAGGCAGACAGCTGAGAAGATCCGGGAATGACAGAACATGAGTGGATACACAAATAGACAAGATTAATTATTCCCATTGTATACACAGCGGCTTTGCTAACACTCAGCCAATTAGAAAACTAATCTAAACAGCCACTGGCCTCCACATCTCTGCGGAGCGCTTTCAAACAGCTGTTCAGTGTGCACTTGCTGCCGGGCGAGCAAGTGCCTGGAGCCTGCTCCTGGGCCCGGTTCCCGCTTGAGCCCCAAGGGCTCCTTAAGAGCAAAGAATTGCGTGTCTCTTCTGTTCTCCGGACTCCCTCTAGGGTTCTGCTGCTCTTGTGTGCAATGCTCCTTCCGGTCACCACCTCTGAGAAGCCCTCCCAGTGCCCCCAGAGGGACCATTATGTTCTAGCATGTTCCGTGGTATATGACCATTTATCTGGGAGGCGTTTATAACGAAGGGAGTAAGAGCAAAGCCTCTGCAGTCTGGCAAATTCGAGTTCCAAACCTCATAGGTCACCCAGCCAGAGTGTCAGCCTAGGAACCAGGAGGTCACGGTTCGATTCCCGGTCAGGGCACATGCCCGGGTTGCGGGCTCTATCCCCAGTGAGGGAGGGGAGCGAAGAAGGCAGCAAATCAATGATTCTCTCTCATCATTGATGTGTCTCTCTCTCTCCCTGTCCCTTCCTCTCTGAAATCAATAAAAATACATTTTAAAAAACATTCATAGATCATTCACTACTATGATCTCTCTCCTCACACCTAAAAAGAAGACAGCAATGGTACCTACTTAATAGAGATGAACAAGAGTGTAGATTAAAAAAACCCTAGCACCATTCTTGCCGCACTGTAAACCTTCGCTTTCTATCTACCGTTGCCCTTTTTTTCTACAGTTGTTGCCACTGAGTCCCCTGAGGGCGGGAGACAATCTGACCCTGACTCAGGCCGGCTCCTAGAGGGTCCCTGACCGTCCCTGTGTCCTGCTATTCACAGCCCCGTGGGACGCCCTCCCCGTGGGCGGGATCTGTGCCTTGCTTCTACTCAATAGAACATGGCGAAGTGATGAGATGTTGCTCCTGCCACTATATGACATGGTGGTGACTTCCGGCCTGCCGGCTGACCTCTCTGTGGCCTCTCCGCTTGCACACTTGGATGAGAAAGCTGCCACGGAGGAGAGGCCAACGTGGCGAGGAGCTGAGAGCAGCCTCCGGCTCCCAGCCAGCTGGGGAGGGAGGCCCTCGGTCCAGCGGCCCGCGAGGGCCTGAGTTCTGCTCAGTACCGCGTGGGCTTGGAAGGAGATCGTTCCCAATGGAGCTTTAGATAAGGCCCAGCCTTGGTCAGACCCTGATTACAGCCTGGGAGACCGTGAGCAGGGGCCCGGGCCAAGCTGCACCCAGACTCCCAGCCCCCAGAAACCATGAGATAATAAGCATGTGTTGTTTTAAGCCACTAAGTCTTATGGTAATTTGTTACCCAGGAATAGACGACTAATACAACTGCTTTGTCTTCCTAGCACAGCGCCTGGCCCAGAGCAGAGGCCAACTGGGAGTCGAGGGAATGGATGGACGACAAGGTCTGAGAATGGCTGGGCTGGGCTGGACCCCAAAGGAGGGCTGTTTCTCAGCTCAGCCGCCAGCGCCTGTATCTTTTGTCCTTTTCTCTCCCTCGCTTAGAACCCCAAGCCCCTCCTCCCTTCTCCAGCCCTCAGGACCTTGCTTTGCTTCTGGTTCCTGCATTGAGTCGTTCTCACTGAATTTTATTTTCCTCCTTGACAAAAAGAAATCCAGCGCTCTCTCAGAGAGCTGACCTTGGTGCGTTGGAATAAATTCTGATGGAAAGCAGTCTTGTCCAGAAAGTCTGGTCCCCACCCCGCTCAGGAATGTGGTTGCTGCAGATATTAAAACAGACCTGCAGGCGTCTGCAGCGAGTGGGAGCCTGTGCCAGCAATGACCTCAGCCTGCACAGCAGGGCTTTTACCTATGAAAAGCCACGGCTCTGGGCTCCATCACAGCAGAGGCCTCCCTTCTCCAAACCCTTCCCTTTCTGTGCACCCCGTGCTGCTCCCTTAGTTTAATGCCTGGGCCAGAACCTCCCACCCAAGGCTGGTACCAAAAGTCAGGAGGGCAGTGCCATCGAGCCTCCTAGAGAGAAGGCGGTGGGTCCCTTTGTCCAAGTGGCCTTGGCCAAAGCACATGGGCCTCGTAGCTGGTAGCCCCCCTTTTCTCGCCTCTTCTCTCAAGTCCACCCCTCACCCCCAGACAGCCGAGAGAAATCCATTCAGATTGAGAGGTACCAGCCTTCACCCCCTCTGCAGGGGCCGCCCCCTCAGGGAAGGCCAGGACTCTGGAGGCAGAAACTGAGGCTGGCAAGGCTCCTCCCCGCCTAGCCCAACTTCCAGCCTGGCCTTGGGTCTTGCCCCACGTGATTCAGCTCCTGTTGCTGACGCTGAGTGTGTCTAAGAAGAAGCTGGAACTCTTGCCAATTATGGATTTCCCTCTTCTACGGAGAAGCTCCGAGACCTAGGAGAATCCCAGCCGTCACCACTCCAGCCTCCACACCAACCTCCTAGGCCTGGATCAACCCCAGAAACATAGTCACACCTCGCAGGGGTCGGGCCCACTCCTGTGTGCAAAGGACTTCTCCACGTGCGACTTCTCACAGGAATCCTCCAGGACTTGGAGCCCCATTTAACAGATAAATACCTTATGGCTGAGAGAGCCACGTGTTTTCCCACGTGGGAAACACGTGGCTCTGCGACTCATGGCCCCATACTCTTCCCACCACTGCTCAACGCCCCCCAAGACAGCAAAGCTCATTCGCCTCTTGCTTTGCATCTTAAGTGTATGGTGATTACTTGGTGTTGACATGTGCACACTATACTGTCCCATTCCTGCCCCTTTCACCTTGGTCTTCACCCAGACCAGCCTCCGGAGAGCTAGATTGAGTGGTTTCACCCAGAGAAGCAAAGGACTGGCCACTGGCCCTCAAGACAAGAGATCCCAGGGTTTAGGTTCTGGTTCTGCCACCAATGAGTAGGTCACCTCACTTTTCTAGGCATTATAACGCGAAAGTGATAAATTGGATGATATTTGAGGTCACGCCTACTGCTCCCTCTTGGTGGGTGGGAGCGGGGGAGCAGTTTCCATAATTATTGGGAAAATGACTTGGCCTGTTGTACGTTAACGCCATCAGGAGCGTGGGCTGGGAATGGGGAGCACTTAGCTAGCTCCTCCAAAGATGAGAACAGGACGCTGTACCCCAATGCCACCCCAACAGTTCCCCCATTCCTGGCTCCTTCCACACCAGGTCCTTGTGATCTCTTTTGGGTAAGAATATAAGCTCCCACAGGCCTCTGTCCTTGATTCTCATTGACCAGCGAGTATTGCCCAACCCTGATACCACACCAGACAGGCCGGCACTTCCCTGATCTCACCGGATGTCTGTGAGCCCGAGCTGGGGGGACCAGGGGCGCTGCAGCTGCTCCCAGCTGTCCACCGAACAATGCCGATCCTGTCAGGTTCTGGCGGAGCCTGCTTTCAGAGGGTATTCGGGTTGCAGCATTAGCTGGAGGCATCTCAGCTGCTTCCTGCTCCTTGGGTATCAGCACGGATTCCTAAGCAAAGACCATCCTTCCAGTTCTGCATCTGATCGCACCCCCAGATGCCGGGTACAGGGCGTGAAAGCATTTCACCACCGCCTCAGACTTCCTAGGCTGGAAGGCACCCTCGGATCAGGTGTGCCTGGGTCTCGAGGCAGGACTACAGCTCAGTCTCAGAAACCTTTGTGGCCTGAAAGTCACCTCTCTCAGTATGTAATGGCGCCAACAGGAGTCTCCTAACTGTCCTACCCCGGTCAAGCCATTTGCACGGACGGCTTGTGCCACTTGCACTAATCTAAACCCTCCACTTCAGCAAGACACGTCCTACTGCCTGTGTCCTGAGCCCAGCTGTCCCCCAAGCTCAAATCCGCACCCCCATCCCCCGCCAGTTCCATTTCTACAGCAACCCTAGGCCTTCTCTTGGCTTCTCTTCTCCCCTGAGCTGCTGGAAGTGATACCATGAGACTCTCCCCAGTCTACTCATTCCCATGTGTGCTTCTCCCCAGCTTCCTGAACATGAGATTTTTGCCAATGCACTTACCTTTGCAAATCGGGTCTGTCGGGTTGGTTCTCCTGCTCATGTCAGTACCTCTCCCACCTACTCCTTAAACCCGAGTTCCTCCAGGGCACAGACCAGCTCTCCACCTCCCTTCTACATTGCTGTTGGCACATGCATTTCTGATTATTGATTCTCAGGAAGTTCCACCTGAGAGCTAACCATTCAAGCCCATTTCCTGTTTGTTTGGAGCCTGGGAATACGATAAGGCTTTGGCCAGCTGCCAGCAGACTGGCTGGGCCCCGAGGCCAATTTGGGGATCTGAAGGAGAAAATGACTTCTATTGCATAAATATTGTTTTAGAATACACCAGATGGAAACAGTGATCCTTGCTGCACCAGGCCCACTCTGACCCCCGCCCTTGCACCAAGCATCCTGGCCTGTCAAGATTGCAGTACTAGCCTGGCCGGCGTGGCTCAGTGGTTGAGCGTTGACCTATGAACTAGGAGATCACGGTTCGATTCCCGTTCAGGGCACATGCCTAGGTTTGCGACCTTGATCCCGAGTGGGGGGCGCGCAGGAGGCAGCTGATCAATGATTCTCTCTCGTCGCTGATGTTTCTATCTCTCTCTTCCTCTCTGAAATCAATAAAAATATATTTTAAAAAAGAAAGCTTGAAGTCTTTGTAAGACATTCCTGGGCGGAGCATCATTATGCAGGGCCAGTCAGGCCCAGAGGCACATGGGAGCGAAGTGGCTGGGCAGGGCCACCCAGAGCACCGGCAAAGGAGAGACCTGAGCCAGGTGTTCAGCTCCACCCTCTGCTGCCGCCACAAACAGCCCGATTTCTTGAAGGCTTTTTCTGAGTTTAATGAAGGACAAGTTGGAGCCAGGACGGGGCGGCAGGGCAGCATTTGCTGAGCCGAGTTATGGGGCACTTCCATTTTCTTAACGGCTCCCTCTTCACACATTCCTCTGCATTTTCCCGTTTTATTAATGTGGCATCTTTCCCAGGCCACTTTATGGAACCATGTGTGTTTCTACTTACGCCCCGATTGGGTCTGATCGTGTCTCTCCCAACGCAGAACCTTCAGATCTCTCCGAGGCCGCCCACACCCCTGCGTGTTGGTCGCTGTGGGGCTGGCTCATCTCTCAGCCGAACCCCAAGAGCTCCACTGTGTTGTCCACAACACTGGGCACTTTTCTGCCTGAGGGTCCCACCTTGCCTGGACCCCAAAGAATACAGCCCGGTTTGACTTCTCACCCAAATCTGAGATGACTTCTGGCTCTTGTCCCCCGGATTGAAACGCCCCAGGGGACGAAGAGGGAGATTTGCCACCACTGAAGACTGTCAGAGGAATGTGCCACCGCCCCAAGGCCTTGGCCCGGGAGGCGTCAACTATTGAGCAACAGTGTCCCCGAAAGCACACAGCTCCCCGGGGCTGCTCTCAGAGGCCTGGCGCGTGGTTTGGCCAGCCACTCCTTGGCGTGTTTATTAGAAAAGACACGTGTGTTCCTCTCAGGAACTCTGCTTGTAGCCTTTTGTGTCAGTTCCAAGAGCCACGCCTGAGGTTTGGAGCTGACTTACTCTCTTTGAGCTCAGTATTTTTGTGTGTGTGTGTTTTTTTCTTTTTCTTTTTTCTTTTATTGATTTCAGAGAGGGAGGGAGAGGGAGAGAGAGATAGAAACATCAATGATGAGAGAGAATCACTGATCGGCTGCGTCCTGCACATCCCACACTGGGAATCAAGCCTACAACCCGGGCATGTGCCCTGACCGGGAATCGAACCGTGACCTCCTGGTTCATAGGTCGACGCTCAACCACTGAGCCACACCGGCCGGGCTGAACTCAGTGTTGACAGTGCTGCCCCAGAGTGGCCTCCCAGTATCTGGAAGGTGGCTCTGTTTCACGTGGACACGAAGCAGCAGGCAGGGTGGCGGGCCTGTGATCTTTGAAAACCTCCTCACCCTCTCCTCTCTTAGAGCTTCGGGTTCTCCTCTGTGCAATGAGGGAAAGTACATATTCTACAGGGTGTGAGATTAAGTGAAGTAATGTCTGGAAGGGGCCTGGAATGCTGAAGGCACCCGGTGAGCGGGAGGGGTTTTTATTACAAGAGAGCGAGGGACCTCTTGTTGCGAATCTGCCTTTGTTCCCTCACCCTTGTCCGCCCTGGCCACCTCGGCTGCAACCAGCCCCTCCTGGGACGCCTGCAGACATCAGACTCCCGCTCTCTTCTCCAGGGCAAGCATCTCGAAGTCCTTGGGGAAACAGAGTTCTGGGATCGTTTTTCCTGCTGTCAGCAGGCTCTGGAAGAGGCATTAGCCCCACGAGGCTTGATGGGGGGCGTTTTACAGGTACCGCTCATCTGGCTGGCAGATGGAGCTCCGCTGCGAGACACAGCTCTGTCTTCCAGATGGGCGGTGCCTGGGCGCCCTGAGGCGGACTGGCCTCTCGGCCTGGAGCCCGTGTGGGGTGAACTCAGGGGTCTGTTGTCTCCTTCCAAAACCCTGGAGTCCTTGAGCCAAATGAGGCGGAGCCGATTGTATCTGTGTCCCCTCACACCTACATTCCAGCAATTGGCTGACCATCCTTCCATCCTCCCATCCTCTCCCCCACTCCACATCCCCTAGCGCACGCGCGCGCACACACACACACACACACACACACATGTATGTTCATACACACACGGACATACATGCATGCATGGACACGCATACACACACACACACACACACACACACACACACTGATATTTCTAGGGGAGAGAGGAGAGGAACACTGCATAACAGCAGAGGACACACTGGGTGTTTCTCCACCAGGTAAGAGCTTCGTTCATTCTATGACATACATTCTTGAGAAGGTGAAACAGGATAAAGAGGGCGTCTTGCCCAGCCAGTGTGGCTCAGTGATTGAGTGTTGACCCACGGACAAGAGGTTACCGATCAGGGCACATGCCTGGGTTGTGGGTTCAATCCCCAGTAGGGGGCATACAGGAGGCAGCCGATCAATGTTTCTCTCCCATGAAAGATTCTATCTCTCTAATCCTCTTCCTTACTCTCTAAAATCAATGAAAGCATATTTTTTAAAAAGAGGGTGTCTTAATTTCAGACACCCCCTCAACATTTGGGCATTTCCCCCTAAAGGAAGGTGGAGGGAGGTAGTTTGGCCAGTGGCTGAGTTCTCCTCCCGGCTGACATCACGCTGGGGAGCAGCAGCCACAGTTCTGCACCCCAGAGCCCATCTCCCCCTCCGTGGAATGGGATGTGCCTGGCCTACTAGCGGCTACTGCCCAACCCTATTTGAGTTGGGCTTACTTGGGACTTTTATGTTAAAATGCTCCCTCCCTCATCACTTCTGATCAAAATGCTTTTGGTTGCAAGAGGCAGAAATCCTCACATATAAAAAGTGAGTATAGGGACAGCTATGGAGGGACAAAGAGATCTATAATAATAAAAGTGTAATATGCTAATTAGACCAGACATCCTTCCAGACGACCTTCCAGACAAAGCCTGGGCTGTGAGGGAAGCCCGGGTCCCCAGTGCCTGCCAGCTGCCAGAGGGAAGCCGGTGCCGGCAGCTGGGGGAAGCAAGACCTACTCTTGCATGAATTTTGTGCATTGGGCCTCTAGTTTCAAATAAATGAAGTGCCAGGCCTCGTAGTTGTCTCTCTGAGGCGGAGTGAGTTGACTGCCTTGGCTTTGGTCTGTACCTCATTTGGGGTTGCCTATGGCTTCATCATACTACCCTAACTCAAGTTCTCCTTGAATATGAAGTTTGAGGCTAGCTCCCTGCAACTAAATGAGTAAAGAGCCTGTGCTTTTTCGAACTCTTACGGGAGGAAAACGGAAAGGCTGTTGTCTAGCTGAGACACTGGCTGGCCTTGAACACCTACTCCGGGTTGAATTAGCTGTGGCCGAGGAGTGGAACACCTGGTAGGAAACACATTTAAGAAAGCGAAGCACACACATCCCTCCCGAGGGATAGCTGATCCCCACACATGGTTACAGGTTCATCGACAGATAGGTAACGTTCATCCCAGGGACCCCCTCTATCTCCGCAGAAGCTGGGGTGGCAGGAGCTCCCCTGAGGCACTGCCACCCGCACAGCACTCTGGGACGTGGTGAGATTTCTTCAAAGAGCACAGGTGATGTTGCCCTTGGGAAGGCCGCTGACCTGTGAGTCAGGAGTTCGGTTTCTGATTCCAGCTCTGCTGCTACCCCACCGAAGGGCCTTGGGAAAATGGCTTTCACCCTGTGGGTCTCAGATTGTCCGTAAGTTACAAAAATTAATAAATAATCACAATCAAGAAAGTGTTGAGTTAAATCATCTCTAAGGGCTTTTCCGACCTTTTAGAGTTCCCTAAGCTCATCTCCTTGCCCACCTGCCCAGAGCACTTTCCCAGAAATGCATAGAACACAGCTCTTTGGCCCATGACTTTTGCGGGGTCTCTGCCAGGACAAACCACCCATCCCTGCGGATTCGGCCCTGCCCGAGGCTTCCAGCCGGGCCCTGCGGCCATCAAGGAGTCCAGGCGGCACCTTCCTAGGGGGAGGGGGCCAGGAATCCCACTTCAAGGAGCACATTTATTTCTGAGCTTCCTGGAGGCTGAGGACGGGGCCTGAGCTGGCAGCCTGAGCACCAGGGACTCGTCCAACTGGGGGGGGGGTTCCTGCTGGGCCATCAGGGCCTGTGAGGCCGGGCGAAGCTAAAGAGAGGGGTCGGCGAGAGCCTCAGAGGGTCAAGAATAATATGCCAAATGGAGCTGGAGAGGGAGAGCAGAGGATGGGGGTCCTCAGGGGAAGATGCAGGACCAGGGGACATTGCTCGCGTCTTCTGGCAGGAAATGAACGACATTCAGAGACGACGCAAAAGGCCACAGTTAAGCAGCACCTGTTTGCTTTGGAGCCAGTGGCCTGGGCCCATGGCATCTGAGGCTGAGCCGGGCTCTGGGGCTCTCCAGGGGAGGAAAGCCAGTGCATTGAGATCCACTCGAGTGTTGAAAGAAGCACTGGTCCTAAGTGGGGGGAGAGAAGCAAGGTGCCCTCAGCTTCCTTTGCTCTTTCTCAGCCCCCAATGGTCTGTTACACCTCCTCCTCCTCCCATCCTCCCCCAACCCCCCCCACGCCCCCCCCCCCCCTCCCCGCACCCGCCCCATCAACTCAACCCCGGGCAGATGGCTGCAAATTCTGCAGGGGCCTCTGAGCATTCCCTTGGCGGAGAGCCACATTCCAGAGCAGCATATGTTTCATCTCAAGCCCCGCAAGGTTTGCCCTTCCAAGTGGAGCCAAAGAGAAAAGCTTGGCTCAGGCTGCACATTTCTTAGGAGAGGTGGGGGTGGGGAGGGGCCGCTGGGGAGGCCGAAGCTGTTTGTGCTGAGGATCCTCAAAGGGAAGGCAAAGCTGGGTCCGAGATCTGGGACATCTTCATGCCCAACTCAAAACTCCTCCAGACACCCACCCGGGAGGAGAGGGAGCGAGCAGAGCCGCCGCCTGTCGCCCTCCTCCCGCGGCCTCTCATGCCGCCCACCTGGTCCTCCAACCCCCAGGTCTCACGTCTACACCTTTGCCTGAACCCGCGCCCTCCTGAACTGATGCTGCACAGCCCAGGGCGGCGCAGAGTGGGGAGGAACCACAGGGCGACCCCGGATCTCTCTCTGCCCCTTAACAAAAGCCTGGACCTCATCTCTCCTTGCGTCCATCTCTCCTCCGTCCAAGCCTGGGAGAGGGAAAGAGACGGGAGGAGGCCAGCAGGGAAGAATGAGGAGCAAGAGGTAGAGGTCAGGTGGGGCAGGAGCATAGAAAGGGGTTTCTGCCCGGCCGGTGTGGCTCAGTGGTTGAGCGTTGACCTATGAACCAGGAGGTCACAGTTCAATTCCCGGTCAGGGCACATGCCTGGGTTGCGGGCTCGATCCCCAGTGCGGGGCATGCAGGAGGCAGCCGATCAATGCTTCTCTCTCATCATTGATGTATCTATCTCTCTCTCCCTCTCCCGTTCTCTCTGAAATCAATAAAAATATTTTTTTTAAAAAGAAGGGGGGGGGACTTCAGAAGGGTCTAGGGCTAGAGAGAGAGGGGCGGGTCTCCCCTCTGGTGGGCAGACCGGGGAGGGGAGGGATGGGGGTACATGGTCCTCTGGGCTCTGCGCTCTGGTAAGCTGGGGGGTTCTGACAGCAACGTAAACTGTGGTGAGCTGAGTTTACCCAGCTCTACGCAGAGCCTGCAGTGTTTAATGTTCCCTTCCCTCTGAATTAGCTGACAGGCACTGGACGCGGCCAGCCCCTGGCCATCTTTTGGGGAGGCAGGGGTGGGGGGAAGGTAAGAAGAGGGCCGTGGGCAGAACTGGGTCCCTGACCCCAACCCAGAGACTTGGGTGGGCGCTGGGGAGTCCGGCCGACACAGGCACAGAGTCCCCTGTCCAGGAGAAGGACCCTGAGCTACACGGCACCCTCCTCCCGCCTCCTCCGCGTGGGGCCCGCCTGCCACGCACCCGCAGCCTCCAGCCCTCCACGCAGCCCGTTAGGTTTCCCAGGGGGCCCTCTTTATGAAACGCCTGCCTGGGGCCCACGGTCTCACACAGCCGTGCTCGTGCGAGGCGATGCCGAAGACGCACAAACCACAAAATAAATCAAGGAGACACCCGAGCTCAGCACCCAAGAACAAAATAAACGGGGCCTGGCCCGGTGCCCAGCACCACGTGCGGACGGACGGGCTTTGTGCTAAGGAAGGATGAATGGGTTGAAATATTGGGGAGAAATAGCTTTATTTCCCTTCAATCCAGGGAGGTTTCTGGGAAGAAATTGAATTCTGAAAGGCTGTTGAAATGAAATGGAGGAGGCAAGTTTGGACAGAAGGCCAATTCGGGGAGAGGAATGGACAGAAACACAGAGCAGGGGGTAAGAACCCCACACAGGGGGCGCATCCAGAAATGAGTACCCGGGGAATGGGTCAGGAGCCCGAGGAGGTGTGGAAGGACAGAGAGCCAGAAGCTTATCCCAGAATGCAGCAGGGCCTGGCTGGTGTGGCTCAGTGGATTGGGAGTCATCCCATGGACCTAGAGGTCACAGGTTCGATTCCCGGTCAGGGCACATGCCCAAGTTGCAGCTTGATTCCCAGTTTTGGGGGGGGGGGGGGGGGGAGTGTGCAGGAGGCAGCCGATCAACGATTCTCTCATCAGTATGTTTCTCTCTCCCTTCCTCTCTATCTAAAAACCAACAAAACAAATTAAAAAAAAAAAAAGAATGCAGCTGGGTTTGGAGTCCTGGGCTGGCACTGCCCCTCCCCATCTCACATGCAGAGAATCTGAGGTCACCCTGGACCACTAGGGCGAGGGGAGGTGGACATATAGTGGGGAGGAGAAGGGGCTTACGACACCAAGAACCAGGAGCTCTGGCCAGGGAGAGGGAGGGGGTGTGTGGCCGTGTTGTAAGCATGTACCAGATCATGGCAAGGTGTGCGAGCAGCCACGGTGAGTAAGGTCAAAGGGAAGAAAGCAGGAGGCGTTCACTGCTTGGGAGCAAGGGAGGGGACGGGAGGAGTTTGCAGGTGCAGGTGAGGGCAATGGTGGTGGGTGGGGAGGCGTGTCACCGTGACCACTGCCGGAGAGTCATGCGACAGTCTCATTTAGCTCAGACTCCTGGGTCTCAAGTCCTCCTAAAAGCAAGGAGAAGCCCGGCCAGCGTGGCTCAGTGGTTGAGTGTCAAACCATGAACCAGGAGGTCATGGTTCCATTCCAGGTCAGGGCATATGCCCGGGTTGTGGGCTCCATCCCCACTAGGGGGCGTGTGGGAGGCAGCCAATCAGTGACTCTCTCATCATTGATGTTCCTATCTCCCTCTCCCTTCCTCTCTGACATCAATTTAAAAAAATGTTTAAAAATAAAATAAAAGCAAGGAGAGTATACTAGTAGCGTCAGATGGGCTTCAAGGAGCTCCTAGGAAGCCAGCCACGGGCAGGGAGAGGAGGGGGCCTGGGGGTAGGAGAAAGCTCCTTTGTCAACCCGTGCAGCTCAGCATTATCTGTCGAATTTGTTTATGCTTTTGTGTAAAATTTCCTTGAAAGAAAGTCTCACCACTATAAGCCCGTAAAACAAGGGTTTGAAAACCACCAAGGCAGTGGTTCTCAACCTTCCTAATGCCACGACCCTTTAATACAGTTCCTCATGTTGTGGTGACCCCCAACCATAAAATTATTTTTGTTGCTACTTCATAACTGTAATGTTGCTACTGTTATGAATCATCATGTAAATATCTGATATACAGGATGTATTTAGGCGACCCCTGTGAAAGGGTCGTACAACCCCCAAAGGGGTCGCGACCCACAGGTGGAGAACCGCTGCACTAAGGTGTAATTTCTCTTGGCGGGAGTCCCCACCGGCTTTAAGGACTGTGATTCCGCGAAGGAACAGGCGAGGAACACGTGGACCAACTCTCTCGGGCACCGTTCCCAAACTCCGATATTCTGGCCCACGGTCAGAGCATTTGTTCTCATGTTGTTGCTGTTCAGAAAAAGCATGACCAGCATGAGTATTTGCAACTCTCCCCTCTTCTCGGGAATGCGAGAATCGGCCCCAGATTTCCCCCGTCCCTCCAGCCTGTGCCGTGGCAGGCGTCGCAAGTCAATAATAACGCTCAGGAGAGCCCTGACTGGTTTGGCTCAGTGGATAGAGCGTCGGCCTATGGACTCAAGGGTCCCAGGTTCGATTCTGGTCAAGGGCATGTACCTTGGTTGCGGGCACATAGCCGGTGGGGAGTGTGCAGGAGGCAGCTGATCGATGTTTCTCTCTCATCGATGTTTCTAACTCTCTATCCTTCTCCCTTCCTCTCTGTAAAAAATCAATAAAAAATATATTTTTAAATAAATAAAAAAATAACGCGCAGGAGAGCAATAAGAGCAGCAGTAACAACACCGTCCCGGGAGCTGTCTGCACAGAGAGCACCAGGCAGCCAGCACCTAACAGCTGCACAGCTGGAGCCTCCACTCCAGGAGCACGAGGCGAAAGGACCGAGGCCACCGCTGCCCATCCCCATGTCCTTCCTGGCTCCGGGCTCTGTGGGACGAGGGGCTGGCCCATATTTCCAACAGGAGACCAGCGCCGGCCTTCACTGGGGAGTTTGAGAGCTTCAGACTCGCCTGCTAGCTGCCTGGGCCCCAGGGAGGTATGGCCATTTCTCACACCTGGCAATCCATGGTCAAGGTTCAGGGACAGTTACCATATATGACTTTGAACTCGAGCTTCACATCGTCAGGCTACCCCCATCTGTTTATTCTCTACAGTTACGGAGAATGAGACTCGGGGAAAACGTGAAAAGGCTTTGAACTTGCTTAAAGGGGCAGCATAAAAAGGGGCAGAGGCAGAACCGGATCCCAAACCCATAGCGGCTCGCTCGGGGGGCAGATGGCTCTCCTCCTGCGCGAGGCATCGGGCGTGGGGTGCAGGGGGGCGGAGGCGGGTAAGGCGTCTTGAGCGATTTGGGAAGGGGACACAGTAAATGGAACAAGACAAAAAGGATTTCAATGAGAAGGTAGGTTGATGGTTTCCAACTTTTTAAATAAGCAGAACTGTCTTTTCAGAAGAAATCTGACTCAGATGCCCAAGGTATGAACCGGTCGAAGGAAGTGGTTCTGGCTGGACGTGGAGAACAGGCCTCGCTCGTGCCTGCCTGCCTTCCTCCCCAGACTCAGAGAAGCACAGTGGCTGCCGGGCCACCCGGCTGGGGAGTGCTCGGCCAGGCTGAGCCGGCACAGGCGTGGCAGGAACGGCTGCTCCTGCCCTTCCCACCTGCACTGACGATGCACATCCACCGCTTTGCTCCCTACGCGTGTCCAGCACCTGGAATGGCGTCCGGCTCGCAGAGGGCCCTGGGTGAGCGCCTGCAGAGTGAGCGAGTCCTCCATAACCGTCCCGTGCCTCGCCTCGGAGCATCGCGGTTTTCTGTGTGAGTCCACTTTGGGGGACTGCCTTTGTGCCTCGTCTCACACACCTGTCCCTCGGGGGTGGGGGCTGGGAAGGGGTGGCCAGCTGAGCATAGGGCAGGTGTGGTCTCTCCCCTCTCTACCTCTGAGGGGCTCCAGATTCCAGGACCCAGGCTTCCTCTCAGAAGCCTCACTCCTGCTCTTACTTGGGCTCTGGGTTCCATCAGGCCTAGAGACCCTCCTTCCGGCCTCCCCCGCACAAGCATTCTGGAGAGGTCGAGAGCGGAGTTCCAGCAGGAGGTGGAGGGTCCTGCAGGGCCCAGGGGTGGGGGAAGGCCTGTGTCATTTGTGAGGGTGAAGGGGCTCTACCCTGGCCCAGGCCCCACCCGCACATGCTCCCCAGTCTCTGGAAAAAGATGGGTGCGTTCACTGCTGCTCCTCCAGGACCTGCTCCCCGCACCCACCTTCTGCTCCCTGGTCTCCCTGCCTCCCCACCTTCCCACCTCCCTGCACAGGCCTGCCAAGTCTGGGACCTGAGACCAGGCCAGGTTCCCTATGGGGAGCCCAGGGGGGCGGAGCCAGGCCTGGCTGGGCCTCCAGGTTGGCCTGCCCTGGCCCCGGGTTTAATAAACTCCGAGAGAGGTTTTCAAAGGCCACTTGATCTTCCCCATCAGGCAGCCCCTGTCTCCCTTTCAGAGCCGCGGGACTGGAAAAAAAAAAACCGCTCAGTGAACAAGGCGGCCAGAGAAAGCTGAGCTGCGGGGCACCTTCTATGAATTTCTGATGAGCACACGGCCCTGCCGCCTGGGTCCCAGCCCGGTGCAGTCAGGGATGTTAGTTTAAGTCATTTCGCACGGTTCACTGGCTCTCTGAGAGCAGCTTGTCTCCAGCCTGGCCCTCTCTAACAAGCTCTTTTTACTCGGGCTCCTCTGAGCAGGGACCTCAAACAATAGCAGCTTTCAAGGGCTTGGCCTCTTCTGCCAGCTTCCCTCTCCCACCCCCAGCCCCAGCTCCATCCTTCCCTCTGCCTCTCTCCGAATGTCCCCGCCTGGAGCCTGACTGGCAGTGGGCCTGCAGGGAGACTTCACTTCCTCCTCCCCTCCCTCCCTCTCTCTCTTCCTTCCTTCCTCTCTCCTTTCTTTCCTTCCTTCCTTCTTTCCTTCCTTCCATTCATTCTCCCTCCCTCTTTCCTTCCTTCTTTCCTTCCTTCCTTCCTTCCTTCTCCTTCCTCTTCCTCCTCCATTCATTCTCCCTCCCTCTTTCCTTCCTTCCTTCCTCCTTCCTTCCTTCCTTCCTTCCATTCATTCTCCCTCCCTCTTTCCTTCCTTCCTTCCTTCCTTCCTTCCTTCCTTCCTTCCTTCCTTCCATTCATTCTCCCTCCCTCTTTCCTTCCTTCTTTCCTTCCTTCCTTCCTTCCTTCCTTCCTTCCTTCCTTCCTTCCATTCATTCTCCCTCCCTCTTTCCTTCCTTCCTTCCTTCCTTCCTTCCTTCCTTCCTTCCTCCCTCCCTCCCTTCTTCCTTCCTTCCTTCCTTCCTTCCTTCCTCCCTCCCTCCCTCCCTTCTTCCTTCCTTCCTTCCTTCCTTCCTTCCTTCCTTCCTCCCTCCCTCCCTCCTCCTTCTTCCCTTCCTTCCTTCCTTCCTTCCTTCCTTCCTTCCTTCCTCCCTCCCTCCCTCCCTTCTTCCTTCCTTCCTTCCTTCCTTCCTTCCTTCCTTCCTTCCTCCCTCCCTCCCTCCCTTCTTCTTCCTTCCTTCCTTCCTTCCTTCCTTCTTCCTTCCTCCTCCTCCCTCCCTCCCTTCTTCCTTCCTTCCTTCCTTCCTCCTTCCTTCCTCCCTCCCTCCCTCCCTTCTTCTCCCTTCCTTCCTTCCTTCCTCCTTCCTTCCTCCTCCTCTCCCTCCCTTCTTCCTTCCTTCCTTCCTCCTTCCTTCCTCCCTCCCTTCTTCCTTCCTTCCTTCCTTCCTTCCTTCCTTCCTTCCTCCCTCCCTCCTCCCTTCTTCCTTCCTTCCTTCCTTCCTTCCTTCCTTCCTCCCTCCCTCCCTCCCTTCTTCCTTCCTCCTTCCTTCCTTCCTTCCCTCCCCCTCCCTCCCTTCTTCCTTCCTTCCTTCCTTCCTTCCTTCCTCCCTCCCTCCCTCCCTCCCTTCTTCCTTCCTTCCTTCCTTCCTTCCTTCCTTCCTCCCTCCCTCCCTCCCTTCTTCCTTCCTTCCTTCCTTCCTTCCTTCCTTCCTTCCTCCCTCCCTCCCTCCCTTCTTCCTTCCTTCCTTCCTTCCTTCCCTTCCTTCCTCCCTCCCACCCCTCCCTTCTTCCTTCCTTCCTTCCTTCCTTCCTTCCTTCCTTCCTTCCTCCCTCCCTCCCTCCCTTCTTCCTTCCTTCCTTCCTTCCTTCCTTCCTTCCTCCCTCCCTCCCTCCCTTCTTCCTTCCTTCCTTCCTTCCTTCCTTCCTTCCTCCCTCCCTCCCTCCCTTCTTCCTCCCTTCCTTCCTTCCTTCCTTCCTTCCTTCCTCCCTCCCTCCCTCCCTTCTTCCTTCCTTCCTTCCTTCCTTCCTTCCTTCCTTCCTTCCTCCCTCCCTCCCTCCCCTTCTTCCTTCCTTCCTTCCTTCCTTCCTTCCTTCCTCCCTCCCTCCCTCCCTTCTTCCTTCCTTCCTTCCTTCCTTCCTTCCTTCCTCCCTCCCTCCCTTCTTCCTTCCTTCCTTCCTTCCTTCCTCCCTCCCTCCCTCCCTTCTTCCTTCCTTCCTTCCTTCCTTCCTTCCTTCCTTCCTTCCTCCCTCCCTCCCTCCCTTCTTCCTTCCTTCCTTCCTTCCTTCCTTCCTTCCTCCCTCCCTCCCTCCCTCCCTTCCTTCCTTCCTTCCTTCCTTCCTTCCTTCCTCCCTCCCTCCCTCCCTTCTTCCTTCCTTCCTTCCTTCCTTCCTTCCTTCCTTCCTCCCTCCCTCCCTCCCTTCTTCCTTCCTTCCTTCCTTCCTTCCTTCCTTCCTTCCTCCCTCCCTCCCTCCCTTCTTCCTTCCTTCCTTCCTTCCTTCCTTCCTTCCTCCCTCCCTCCCTCCCTTCTTCCTTCCTTCCTTCCTTCCTTCCTTCCTTCCTCCCTCCCTCCCTCCCTTCTTCCTTCCTTCCTTCCTTCCTTCCTTCCTTCCTTCCCTTCCTTCCTCCCTCCCCTCCCCTCCCTTCTTCCTTCCTTCCTTCCTTCCTTCCTTCCTTCCTTCCTTCCCCCACTGTCCTTGCCGTTTTTTCCCGTGAGCAGGCAGAGTGAGTAACCAGGCTCTCAAGGGTAAGCCCCCCTGGTGGGCGGGGTGGGCGGGGGTGGGCGGGGGAAGAGAGATGGGGTTTGGAGTTGGGGGGCGCTGTGGGCCTGCCCCAGGGGCCCAGGCCTGGCAGGTTGATGGTGGGCCTCAGGAGAGGGGAATGCTCCACAGCCCTAGACTGAAAGGGGGCAGATGAGGAGCAGGCCCCCCTGAGGGCAACTCTGCCCACACACTGGAGGGGGACCCTGCTTCCCACCAGTCGAAGGCGCTCTCTGTCCTCCACACTCCACTTCTCGCCATCGTCCCGTCCCTCAGGGCAGTGTGAGTGCCCATTTCTGGTGTCCTCACCAGGATGGTGAGTCTTCGGAAGTGACTCCTGGGGACAGGAGAGCCATCAACAGCAGAGAGGCTCTTCCATGTTTAGACTGAACTCCTGCCAAAACAAACTAACAAACAAGTTCCTATCCGGGCCAGTGTTTGGCTTAATGAGAGCTTCACCTTGACCTTTGGTCCTTTGGTGGTGACCTTTGACCTTGGACACCCCAAAGGCTGTGAGCCACCACTCCATTGACATTCCACACTGGGAGGGGAGCTGCCCACTCCCAGGGCACCTGTCAGCAATTAAAGGTCCCCTCCCCGGTGACCTGGGGCCCAGGGGCCCTCCCCTCTTAAATCCCAAGTAGCTCAGCTCTATGTGTCCCCACAACCTCCCGCCCTTCCCTTCCCTTCCCTGCCTCTCTCTGCTTCCTCAGTCACATCCGTACCCCCTTGTTAATAACCCACTTCTTCAGGAAGTGGAGTTTGATCAGGAGCAGCAAGGCGAGCGGACAGAGTGCGCCTGGGAACGCAGGACCCAGGCACCAACTCGGCCTCGGTCCTGATTTCTCTGTGACCCAGGCAGGCTCTCCCTTCCTCACCTCCTCGTGGCAGCGTGGACGGACCAGCGTTCCTCAGAGTTTGATCCCCAGGCGCCAGCACTAGAACCCCCTGGATCTCCAGTTAAAAATGTAGGCTCAGATGCCCAGCCTGAATCCACTGTCGCAGAGTTTCAGGGGGTAAGAGCCATTCTGCATTTCAGCAGGTGCCCAGGGGGGCAGTAAGGCCCAGCCTGCATGTGAGCAGGTGCCCAGGGGGGGGAATAGGACCCAGCCTGCATGTCAGCAGGTGCCCAGGGGCATCGGGCCCACTAGGGGTGAGGGCCACTGACCTGGCCTGTTCTAAGCCTTTCCCTGAGGATCTGCCTATGTGCTCAGGTTGGACTTGCGCGAGCTCTGTTTCAGGTGGATTTTCCAGGAAGTAGTTGGTCTTTGCACAGGCTCCTTGGGAAGCACGGGGAGCGGCCCTGGTCACTGTGTGTTGAGCTGTGAGAATTCTTTTACTTAAACAGAGCCTGGTCCCAGGTGAACCAGCTGACGGGTGACTTTTTGTAGCTCTTAAGCCTGGCCATTACTGATCAAGCCTCCGCCTCCGATGAAGTCCATTTTCTCTTCATTCCCCATCAACCGAGAGTCCGAGAGACCTGACCTCACCTGCAGTGACCACGATGGAAACCCCAGAGGGCCAATTCCAATGACCCTTTGAGACCAGAGGTGGAAGGGATTCCAGAAGCAGAGAGGTGTGTCCGAGGCTGGCCGGTGTCTCCTAACTCAGACCCTATTTGCCAGAAGTTTCCTACCCAGGTGTCAGAAGTGGGTCAGAGGGGCCCAGGTGGAGAGCCCAGACTTGGGCTCGAATCTGTGCCTGACCTTCACAAGCTGAGTGTTGCTGGACCCCGAGACCTCTCTATCCTTATTTGCTGATAACCCTGCATCCCACACCTGCAGAGAGGGTGGCGAAGACAGTGGACATAAAGGCCTTTTATAGCCATAGGGACTAACCAGTTGTCAGATATGGACAGTCGGGCAATGTTTAGGCAGAGAAGCCTTGATACAACCCAGAGGAAAGAGCATTATGCTGAGCGAAATAAGCCAGTCAGATAAAGACAAGAATCACACGATCTCACGCACATGTGGAATCTAATGAACAAAATAGATGAACAAAATAGATCCAGAGACATAGAAGCATGGAACAGATTGCGGAATCTCAGAGGGAACACGGGGGAGGGTGGGTGGATGGGAAGAGACCAACCCAACTCATATGCATGTATGCATAACCCATGACACAGACAATAGGGTGGTAGAGGCCTGGGGCGGGGGACGGGGCCAGGCTAGAAGGGGTCAATGGGTGAAAAAAGGGGACATATGTCATACTTTCAACAATAAAGATTTAATTTTAGAAAAAAGAGTTTGGGGACACTGAATGTCATCGATTAGACCCAAACCTTCCCAGGGCAGCTCTGCGGCAGAGGGGACCAAGGTTCCTGCCAGCATCACCTGCCACCCTCGGGGCTGGTCCCAGGCAACGTGCTGTGGTGCACTGCTCTCCTGCTCTTCTTTGGCAAGGGCCGCAGAGCTGGGCAGGGAAGCAGAGTAGGGAGAGCAGGATTAGGTCTGCAGAGCCTCTCCGCCCAGCCTAACCCTGCAGCCCTTGACAAATCAGGGGAAAGAGGAGGAAGAGGAGGAGGAAGCCACATCTGGTCCGAGTGAGGTTCCCAGCAGGGGCAGCAGGGCCCTGGGATACCAGAGGTGAGAGCCCAGAGCTGGGGAGGGAGGGGAGCAGCAAGGGTTGGCATGGGCCCCAGCCAACCTGGGGGAAGAAAGGGAACGTGGTTGGGGCCAGGGGAAAGCAAATAAACAGAGTGGTCGAGACAATAGCAATAAAGAGAAGGCTCATCAAAGTGAAGAATGAAGATTGTGTTACGCCCAAGACAAACAGAAAATAAGCGTCCAGTCGATCCGCTCTACAGATGTTTGGCACCGAGGGACGACAGACTAAAGATGCTGGAAGATGCTGCAGTGGCCAGGCAGCAGCTGGAGAGCAGGTGGACAGGAGCCCAGCCAGAGAGGCCTTCGAGGCGGAGGGGAGCCAACCCCAGCGACCACCACCTGCCTCCAGCCTCAGGCAAGCCTGCCCGTGTCCTGATCCCAGCTCAGCGCCCATGTGCAAAGGGGAGAAGAAATAGAGGAAGGGTGCTGTCCTTCCCTGGGCCAGGCTGGGTCCCTCCTGCAGGCGGTCTCCCTCCCAGCCAGTTTCCTCCCTGCAAGAGGGACCCTTCAGTGCCCCAGTGTTCACATGGGGTGAGTCCCTCAAGGGACCTCAAGGAAATTCTGTGTTTTCACGGGCTGGTCAACAGCTCACCACCACACTCATTTTAGTGGCTTTTTGTGGACTCAGTCTTTTCTTCCTGGCACCTGGGCCTTCTGAGCTGACCTTTGAACCATGCTAGTATGAGTGTTGTGGGAGCTCAATGTGTAGGGTATTCATGCCTCGTTGACTCAACAGTCCACTTGTGTGCCTGGCTCTGCATTAGGCCCCTCAGGGGTTACAAAGATGAATAAGACCCCATCCTTCCTCAAAAGGTATTGATACTCCAGAGATGAAGGAAATCAGTATATTTTTGTTGTTGGTAATTCTCACTCAAGGATATTTTTCCCATTGATCTTTAGAGAGAGAGGAAGGGAGGATTAGAGCCAGAGAGAAACATCGATGTGAGAGAGACACATGTGCCCGACCATGGCCGGGAATCAAGCCTGCCACCGAGTTAAATGCCCTTGACCGGAATCGAACCCACGACCCTCCAGTGGACAGGCTGACTCTCTAACCACTGAGCCAAACCGGCCCGGGCAAGTCCATTCTGAGACAAGCACTGCGCTAGGCACTTCCTCTGTGGTTGCAAAGCCGGGAGAGGGACCATCTGGTCTTCAGGCCCAGGTTCAACTGGTCCCACGGCCGGTGCTCCTTCCCCGACACCATAAACAGCCATCAGGTGAAGCCAAGTTTGACAACTGCCAAAGAAAGCCGCCTACTCTCAGAGGACACAAGAAAGGGGGCTCCCGCTTCACACCCAACCCTGCTCCCCGCCCCCTTAATTGGAACCAAACTTCACCTTCCGGTTGGTTCCCTGTACCAGCAGGGAGGAGGCAGCACAGCCCATCCCAGCCAGGCCCAAGCGCCTGCAGGTGTCTGAGGAATGCTAATGGCCGGGGGCTGGGGGAGGGTCCGCACCAGGCTCCTCTGTGGCATTTGCTTCCCATTAGGCCTCCTTCCCGTCCTCGCCAGGCCCCTTCCCCCTTCAGCAACGTGCAGCTTTCATGAGCCAATTACCACGGCCAGGTCGCTCGGCTTCTCTGAAGCCACCGGCACCGCTAACAAGACGCAGATGAGCTGGGCAGCCCCTGCTGTCCACCACAGAGCAGGGCCTTTCTTTGCCCAAAGGACCCCAAGTAGATAGAAGGCCGTTGGATTGCCCAGTTTCAATATGTCCCCCCAGGAGGGGAGGGCCTCGGAGGGCAAGGTGGTTCTGAGTGCTCTCAGGAAGATGGGCAGGTGGCCTGCTCCTTCCCACGGCCGTGGAGTCAGTGGGTCTCAGGGATGGAGCAGGGGACCGAAAAGGAAGAACAAAGACTGGGTTTGAGTGAAGGCACAAAGCAGAGCGGGTCCCTGACAACTTCAGTTAACAGATAGGTATCCAGAGCCCAGGTAACTTAATTCAAAACAAACTCAGTTAAAACCTGCTTATAAACTAATAAGGCAGACTGAGATAGCATATTTTTCATCTATTTCTTACATCTCCCTACCAGCCTCACCAAATTCTTTGCCACTTAAAATTCTACTCAGCCTGCAAGCCTCCAAGATACCTAAGTTTTCCCAGATATTCCCGGGCAAAAGTAACCCCTCCTTTCTTGTTAGGCCCTCATCACCCTGCTTGTATTTCCTTTGAACCCAGTTTCGCTAACACAGCTGAGTGTGGGTTTATTTTTGTGTGTCCTCAAACTCCCAATATTTCTTCAATCTGAGGATGAATGTCTTCTGTCACTTCTAGAAGATGGAACATTGCCGTTCTCCCATTCTCTCTATTCTTCTCCTGCCACACCTTGTAGGGGTGGTTTGGACCCTCTCGTTCTACCTTCTATGCCTCTTAGCGTCTCTTTCGTATTTTCTCTCTCATCATGTTTCTGTGCTGCATTAGGGGTAATTTCCTCTGATCCATGTTTCAGTTCACTAATTCTCTGTTCAGCTTTGTCTAATCCACTGCTTGGCACACCCAGGGAGCTTTTATTTCAACAGCGATCTTTTTAATTTCTACAAAGCTCTATTTGGTTCTTTTCCTAAATTTGCCTGCTCCCTTTCTAAACATCCTATTCTTTCTTTACGGTTTTTTTTTTCTTTTTCATATTTTTAATCACTTTAAGCATAGCTGTTTTGAAGTCTCTTTCAAAACAGGTGGTTACGTTACGTTATTAGGATGCTAAACTAGTTTGATATGTTTGCTGACTTTTCCCAACGGCATATCATTCCCTCATATGGTTTGTAATTTTTTTTTTTTATTGTTGGTACAACTTCAAAGAGGAGGTTATATTGTGCTGTGAGAAGCAGTTGCTCTGGGGAACATTCCTCCAGAATAACCTTGCACTTCCTTCTCTTGATACCCCAGGAGTTTAACTGGCCGGGGGTCTATTTTTACTTAATTTCTCAGCGTGGGAATTCCGAACAGTGGAAATCCAGACACTCTAGTCACATGCGACTTAGACCCGGAGCTTCTATTTCTCACGGGAGACCTTTTCCTAGGCAGAGCCACAGTAAGGACAAGCTTACTTGTCAGGACCCTAAGGCTGAGGGTGATGTTTTTTAGTCCTGGTTTCTCCGAGGATGCGTTCCTCACAGAGTTCCAGATGTGGCAGAGGTCGAGGTTTCGGCTGTCTGCCTCTGACAAAATAGAGCTCGTGTCCCCCGTCCCCAGGGCGGCGGCAAGACCACCATCCCCGGCACCTAGCGCTCTCTCCCATCTGACAACCCCGCGGGGCCATCGGCCTGGCTTCCGCTTGTGGGATTTACCGCTGAGACTTTAAGGGCTGGTTGACCTACTGGTAACCTTTTCACAGGGCCAGTCTAGTTCGTGAGTTTTTGCAAATAGACCGAGGACTTCTTGGAAAGCAGGTCTGATCATCTTTGCTTCCCCTGACGTGCCTAGCGCAGTGCTCTGTCCCAAAGCCCCTCCTGACGTATCCACTCAAACCTACAAAAACCTTCGACACCCACCCATGACCCTTTCAACTGTGCAGAATCCCACCAACCAGGGGCATGCAGGGCGACCGGAGGCCGAGGATGGCAGAGGTCAGCCATGGCCCTGGAGGAGGACACTTCCTGCTTCTTCTAAGTCACTGCTTCTGTCTTAGGAGGTAGTGAGGGTCAGACCTAAGTAGACATTGGGACCAGAGTTAGGCCTGGCTCTCACCTGATCTCAGGCGCTTAGGAGCTGGGGGAACTTGTAAAAGGCACTTCATCTATCTGAGCTGTCAGACTGTGCACATGTAACATGGAGTGGGGAGTGGGGGGTTGGCCTGGGTGATCTCCAAGATTTTTTCCAGGCCCAACAGCCTTTGCAAAGTAAAACAGCCAGGCTTTGACTCAGGTGTCCCTAGGTCTTCCCCACCCCAAGTCACCCCTGGAGTTTCTATTCCCTCCACCCCCACCTCTCCTTTCTTCAGCACCGAAGCCTCGTCTTTCCACTCAGCCCCCTTTCACCATGACCTGCTGCTCCCCCGAGTCCCCTCCCGGCTGAGGACTTCGCCTTATGTCATGTCTTAGGCTGTGGTGGCGTGAGCGTCCCCTCCAGTGGTAAGCGATGAGCCTGCGGGGGATCACAGGGAAAAACAGGTGACAGTGACCCGGTGACCCATCGGCCCCCAGCTTGAGGGGTTTCCTGAGCCTTAGACTGGGGGCCCTGCAGCTTAATGAGCCTCTTGCACCGGTTCAGAAACAATGAATCAAAACCAGCTGGAAGCTGCCCTCCGACCCAGCTAATGACTTGTTTATTGTCAGAGCAGCAGTGCGTCATATAAGGGAATTTCAAAGTGTCACTAATTGGCAGCGGGCCAGTAAATAGCACCATATAAATCTGAAGGCTCTTCCACGGGGGCTGAGGGCTGTGGACCAGACACAGCAGAGGGGAAGGGGGGAAGGAGCCGCCAGCACAGGGCAGGGGTGCAGCTGAGCACCTACCTTCTCATTCAGCACAGGCAGAGGGAGAGGGTCTGCTAGCAGCACCTCCTCAGCTGTTGCTGCTGCTGCCCTGGTCTCCACTACCCTGTGGAGATTGGGGTGTTTGTTCTGTGATTGGGGGAAGGAAGGAAGGAGCCCTATGATGTCCTAGTCCCACCCCTGGTGACATAGTACTGCATGTCCCAAACCCCAAGATGCCCGACTTCCGACTGTGCCAGGGGAGAAAGTGCCCTCTTTCTGAGGAAAAACCTAAGGGTCTCATCTGAGGCAGGATCAATGGATTCTGCACACAGAATTGAAAGCCTTGTTCTCTGTTACACAGACACAGATGCTTCCAGGATCTTGGCAAGATCCTAGCTCCGTGGGCCTCCTAGGGACCAAGCTAGGAGGGCCAGGAGGGAATAACGTAGGACCAAAAGCAGTCTCTTCTCATTCCGCATAACCCATGAGCCCCTACTGGGAGCAGGACCAGAAGATGGGCCAGAGACGGGTGACCAATGCTAGGGGTGATGGTCCTTCCGTGCCCGCCCCAACTCCTCTCACGCACACATCCCTGCTGCCTGACCCTCACCCGTCCGCAGATTCAAGCCGGTGGTTTATTTGGAGAAGGGAAAGCAAGAATGAAGGAGAAAGGAGGAAAGCATAAAGTGGGAAGTGAAAGGTGGGTAGGAAGAGAAGACGTTAGGTCGGTGTGGCAGTCACCTGCTCACAAGTGGGTGCTCCAGGCAGCTTCCTCTTGACAGACCTCCAAGCCCTGCCCCTGGCGCCCTCAGCAGGCGGGAAGCGCCAGGAAGCCTTGCCTCCGAGAGAGCCATGGGGGAAAAGGCCAAGGGCTGATTCTTGGGGTAACTACTCCATGTCTGGGTCTAGGTGCTAAGCTCAGGCCCTTGTGACATCAAGCAGCCAGTGGGGACCCCAGCCAGTGTGGCTCAGTGGTTGAGTGTCGACCTGTGAACCAGGAGGTCAGGGTTCTATTCCCGGTCAGGGCACATGCTCAAGTTGCAGGCTCCATCCCCAGTGGGGGGTGTGCAGGAGGCAGCCGATCAATGATTCTCTCTCAGCATTGATGTGTCTAGCTCTCTCTCCCTCTCCCTTCCTCGCTGAAGTCAATAAAAACATATATTTTTAAATTTTTATTAAAATAAAAAGAAGCCAGTGGGGAATAGTAGGAAGGCAAAATGTCCACACAGTAGAGCTGACAGGAAGTGCCAGGACACCTGTGGTCTAAATGAGATCTGGCACTGCCCAAATTGATTGGGCATCCACTCGGGCCAACGGAGCACCTGCGTCTCCTGGCACACCCAGCTGTTCTCCCACCGCTGGGCTCCACTATTGCAATCCCCATTTTACAGATGGAAAACTGAGGCTCAAAGGATCAGAGCCCATCTAGGAAGTCCTAAGGCCTAAAAGCAGCTCTCTCTCTCTCTCTCTCTCTCTCTCTCTTTCTCTCTCTCTCTCTGTTGATGGAGAGCTCACCATGTCTCCGGGCTAGAGAGTGAGCTCTGTCCCCCAGGGCTTTAAATAACTGGCCTGCAAATGCCTGAGGATGACGTCAACACGGTGGAGGACAGATGTAGAGAGAGTAACAAGCAAACACCATGCAAGAGGACGGTGGGGGGGATTCTGATTTGTAGAAACAAGGCGGGCTTCACGGAGGGGTGGGATTTGGGCTAAGCCTTGAAGAGAAGACTGGCTTTTAAGAAGCGCAGGGGAGAAGGCTCAGTGGGGTGACCTCGGAGGTGGGGCTGCCTCCTCTGGCCCAGCCAGCACAGAGCACTCGCCACCCATGGACAGTGAGGGCTCGTTCCAGCTTGTAAAAGAGGTGCTGGGCCCGGCCGGCGTGGCTCAGCGGTTGAGCGTCAACCTATGAACCAGGAGGTCATGGTTTGATTCTGGGTCAGGTTGTGGGCACACGTCCAGGGTTGCGGGCTCAATCCCCAGTGTGAGGCATGCAGAAGGCAGCCAATCAATGATGCTCTCTCATCATTGATGTTTCTATCTCTCTCTCCCTCTCCCTTCCTCTCTGAAACCAATAAAATATATATATTTTTAAATATACCTCCTGCAAAACTGGACAGCTACATGCAAAATATCCACAAAATTAGACCACCTCCTTACACCACATACAAGAATAAACTCAAAATGGATTAATTAAAAGACCTGGAACCATAAAACTTAGAAGAGTTTTTAAAAACATGTTTTTATTGATTTGAGAGAGAGAGAGAGGCAGGGAGAGGGAGAGAGAGATAGAAACATCAATGAGAGAGAAACATCGATCCGCTGCCTCCTGCACGCCCCTTACTGGGGACCGAGCCACCACCCAGGCATGTGCCATGACCAGGAATCAAACCAGAGACCTCTGGGTGCATCCACTGATGCTGAGCCACACCAGCCAGGCTAGGAAGGAGATTTTGAGAGACCCTCCATCCCTGAAGCCTGGGCAATCCCCCCACACCCACAGCCACTTCGCACTACAATCCCAGGGGACACAGGCCGGGTTTTCCCATGTCGCAGAGCAGCCTCGATGCATGCAGACAGGCTTTGGGGAAGAGCCGGGCCATCACGCCAGACAGAAATGATTGTGCTAATAAGGAGAGAGGTGGCCTGCAAGAGCCTCAACTCGGCCCCAAGCCTCCAGTTAATGAGACTTCGCAGGGAGGGAGCGTGGCTGGGGAGTGGGAGTGGGCCAGAGCGGCCAGAGCAGCTGGACGCCAGCAACCCGAGGGCTGTTTATTAGGAGACAAAGAAAGGACTTTGCTCCCGGCACCAAGGTCACACTCAAGGTATCCCAGGGAAGTGGCAGGGGAATTTATGATGTGAGCAGGCGGCCGTTTGACAGCTGTCTGCTGGCCTTGCTCCAACACAGGGTGGCCTCAGTCCCAACCGTCCTGAGAGCATCCACCTGGAGAAGCAAGATGCTGTCCAGCAAGTGGGACCGGTCCCGACTCCAGATTCCAGCTCTCTCCTCTATGTCTGTCCATGACCATGAAGTTTAGGTGTAAGTCCCCCGGGGCTTCTGGGAGGGTGCTCATGCAACAGCTCAGGTCACAGGGTGGGTTGGAAAGAGAGATGACCGTGACCTACTTTCTGGGTCTCCACAAAAGTCCCAAAGCACCTGCCTCACTTCCCAACTCCCTCAACTCAGGTACAAGCAGATTTTGCTCAGAGCTAGACTCGCCCCCCGCCCACCGCCCCCGAGGAAACAGTGGAGTGAAGGACAGGCAGCTGGGCCCCAGTTTTGTGACCACGAGGCAGGAACAGGCAGGACTGCCCCCCCACCATTCCATCCTGCAACTCTCAGACATATAAGGAAGCGGGGAGCCTCTGTGGAGAGGGTGGGCTCCCTGGGATCGAGCAGGAGGGAGTGCGAGCATTGCATCTTAGGATCCAGGAGAATCAGGAGGGAGGAGAGACCTTACACACCCAAGAATGTAAATTTGGACACTTTGGTTATGTAAGTGGCCAGGTTTCCATGGAAATCGGATTCCTTTTTTTTTTTTTTAAAGAAGGGGCGGTATTTGCGTGTGCATGTATGTCTGGGGTGGGGCGAGGATGCTGACAAGACAGACGGCTGCCTTCCGGGCACACTGCGCTTGGACCCCATTCCTCCCAACAAAGCACCCACGCAACCCCAGGCACTTTGTAAGGATAAAACACAGCTCCAGGCTGTCCTCTCCGGCCGTGGTCCCCCAAGGGTGACTTAGTCCCCTCCCCGCAGGGACCTGCTCTTTCTCCCTCCGTCCCAGATTCTCAGCTGGGAAAACCCCGGACACCCGCCTCCCATCGCCAGCCTCTTCTAACCGCCTCTCCCCACCCCCCGCCACCCCCGACATTTCAGCTACCAGGAGCCCCCTTCGCCCTCAGCCTGACCTTGCCCTGCAGAGCCAGGGCCCCAGACCCCCAGCAGGGCGGCTAGAGCGGCTGCCAAGGCCCATCCATCAGCCCCCCACCCCCGCCCCAGCCTGTAAATGACAGCGCCGCCGTCCGCGGGCCCGCGGGGAGCGACTCCCGGGGTGTATCTGCCGCCAGTCCCCCCGGCAGCCCCTGCCGCGTGACAGCTACTGGGCAGGGGAGAGTGAGGAGCCCTCCCCTCTCACCCCATCCCAGCGCTTCTGAGGCCGACAGCCCCCCTCCCACCTGGTGACCTGCTGGGACCTACGGAGACCAAAGCCTCCAGTCGGAGATAAAAAATGCCCGGCTATTGACGAAAACACAATAAAGGGCCAATTTGCATGTTATTTGCATAACCAGTTCATGCCAAAATGGTCTGGGTGCGCCCATCCCCGCCGCCGTCTTTCTCAGGGGCCTGGTCCCCAGCCTTTCCTCCCCAGGGCTGCCCCCACCTCCCCCGCCTGCAGCGTGCGCTCCGGCCCCCAGGCAGGGCTCTGTGTTCGGCATCCCGCCGGCCGCTGCAGCCTGAAGGCCATCCCGGGCCTGCCCGCGACCATGCCCTTCCTCCCTGGCGGGCGTTTTCACCGCGCCCCGGGAAAAGCCAAATCCGCGCCGCCGACCTCTCACCCCTGCAGACCCGCAGTTCGTGCAGGAGCCCAGAGGACTGGGAGAGGCTGATGTCCTGCCCCTGGGCTGGGCTTGGGCTGCAGCTGGGCTGGGGGTGCGGGGAGCGGGCAGCAGGGCAGGCCCAGAGAGTGGAGGGGGGCGAGGAGGACAGCAGTCACAGCTCACACATGACTTTTCTCCCCACAGGGCTCTCTGCTCCAAGCCTGTGGCCCCGGAGTCAGAAGCCAGAGCTGTAACAAGCCTTAGTTTATACACAAACAGCTGCGTTTTCCTACTACTGTTTACTGCAAAGGGAGCGGTCCAGCATCCTCCCACTCCACGTGGCCTCAGTAGTGGGTTTAAGCTCGCTTTGCTGGCCTGGGAGAGCAAGGGCAGCATAGCCCATGGATGGGGAGCATCCGGGGCGGGGGCAAACCCCTGGGTCTGTATTCAGTCTCCTCCTCCATCTCCCCATCCCTCCGGACCTCTGGGCTCTCTCCAATGTCCCTCCTCTCGTGCACTTCCAAACGCACAAATGAGGGATAAAGAGAAAGAGCTTAGGAGTGGGGACTGGTCATTTCAGACTCGGTGACGTCATCTGTCAGGCGAAGAGACCACATGGATGGACTCTATGCCTCAGTGTGTTGTCACCTCCGTGCGAGGTCACTATGTACCCCTCCACACCCCCTATCACCAGGGCCCCACAAATGCCTGCGCCCTGGGGCAGCTGTAAGTCGGTGGGAATCAGTGCCTGTAGCGATGAGCTAAGGAGGCTCCTGGCCCAGGAATCCTGGCCACCCAGTCCCCCTGCTGCCATGAGGCCCAAAGGGCCACCAGGAGGGAGGCGCCTCCCTGCCCAAAGCAGGGCTCACCTTACCTCTGATCTCAGGGCTGCCGGCAGCCAAGGGCGTGATGCTGCCCCCGGGGACCAGAGACCGATGATCCTCTCACTCCCTCCCCCTCCATCCATAGCATAGATGCCTTTGGAGCGATAGCGAGGCGACAAGGGAGGTGGCAGGAAGCGTGCCCCTCTGGGTTGTGTTGCTCAGTGGTTAGTGTGAGGCCCCTGGAGGCAGAGTGAGTGAACAAGTTTCGCAGGGGTGCCAGCTCCAGCCTCCCTCTTAAAATCGGGCGAAGACCCCCTCCTGTGGTTGTGGCCAGACTGAATGCATTACCCATGTGAAGCACTGAGGATGGGCCTGGTGCTCAGCGATGGTAGCTGCTGATACCCGCACACAGGCCAGGCATCGGGGGTGCCCGGGAGGAGGGGACTCGGAGGTTCGGGATGGCACTGCTGCTTCTGGCTTCACACTGCTGGTGACCAAGAGTCACTTTCAGGAATTTCTTGTCTCTCTTTACAACCTCGTTCAGAAAAAAGGTGAAAGGGCCGAATGTCCTCATCTCTCACCTGGTCCCAAAGCCCAGCCCCTTAATCCCGAGATTCTTCCGCCTGTGGTGTAAGGGGAAGTGCAGCCTAAGAGCAGACCACCTGGGCTGAAGCCCCAGTTCTGACCAGAGCCGGCTGTGTGGCCCTAAGAAAGGGACTTTCATGACCTCACTGTCCTTGGCGATGACATCATGGCCCGCGGTACCTGTCTCACCGGGCGAGACCCCGCACCTGACGCCAGCAGGCTCTGTGATGCCCTGCAAGGACCTTGGCCTCTTGAACCCGGGACCCCACTCAGGTAATAAGCACTAATGTTCACAGGACCTCACACGGGAACAGGGACCACACCGGGCCTCGGATTCACACAGCTTCCACCCTGGAGAAGTTCAGAGCCATCCATCCATCCCCGGCTCCAGGCCCACTCTTCCAAGGGTGACCTGGGCCGAAACTGCAGGTGCCCATGGCTCACGGGAATGGCATCTGTGCCTCCCAGGGAGAGAGAGATCAGCAGCATTTCTCAGGCCTCAGTAAATCACACTCCCACCTGCCCGCTCAGCCACCTGGCAGGTGGGCTTCCGCATCCCAGTGTCCTGACCATAGCATCTCTCACTTGCCCAGAGGTGTTTGCGACCAAGCACGGGGGCTGCACACCCCGAACCAGCTCCTAAGACCCAGGCTGGGGCCCCAGAGCACAGCGTGCCGCCTTGGACTGCTGCTGGGACCGTCCCTGAGCCAGTCCCCCTCCCACCTCCCCACAGGCAGGGTGGAAAGAGGGAGGGGCAGGTCGGGGAGAAAACAAACTTCAGACTCATTATCCCACGGGCCCCTCTCTGCTCTCGGCACAATTAAAGATCTCTAATCCGGAATGAAAAGCAAAGCCAGCTCCCGCTTCCTCTAATCAGGGCCCTGGGCCCTGGCTCCTGTTTTCAATACAAATATTCAATTAAACTTTCCTGGAGGTTCAAGTAATTGGGTCGCAAAGGGGGAGGTTCCCATAGAGAGAGCGAGACCCAGAGCCAGTGAGAGGCAGGAGGTGCAGACAGCCTGAGGCAGAGGAGATGGGGTGGGAAAGGGGCTCTGGGGACCTCAGGTCTGCCCTAATGGGCAAAACCCACTTTTCTAGAATTCCGTGCCCACAGACCAGTTTCCTCCAAATTGGACAGGGGAACTGATCGTCAAGAGCTGGCTGAAGGCCTGCCTGGACCCGCCTTGGACCTGCCATAGACTCCTGACTTCCTGCCGGTCCCTGTCTGTCACAGCATCTTCTCCAGTCAGCAGCTCTCACCCCCAAGGACCAACATCCTCCCGTGTTTAAATAAAAACACGATGGTCCAGCTCCACCACTAAGACCCCCTCACCTTTGACACAAATTGTGCTACGGGGAAATTCCTTTTTCCCCGTAGGCACTTGTTGGAGACCCTTCAAAAGCCGAGTGTTCTCCTATTCCTGTGAAGAAAATGAGACCCAGCCCGGCCAGCTGGCCAGCATGGCTCAGTGATTTAGCGTCGATCTATGAACCAGGAGGTCACGGTTCGATTCCCAGTCAGGGCCCATGCCTGGGTTTCGGGCTTGATCCCCAGTAGGGGGCGGGCAGGAGATAGCCGATCAATGATTCTGTCATCATTAATGTTTCTAGCTCTCTCTCCCTCTCCCCTCCTCTCTGAAATCAATCAATATATATATCAATATATATAAATCAATATATACATAAATCAATATATATATCAATAAATATATAAATCAATATATATATATTTTTTTCTTTTTTTTTAATGAGATCCAGAGAGGAAAACAGTCTGGTCCAAGGTCACCCTGCAAGTTGGGCCTAAGCCTGACCAGCCCCCGGTGTGGGGATGCGGGGGCTCCAGCCCCAGCCCCACGGCTGACCCGCTGTAACACAAAGGGAAGAAACCTCCACCTCTGACGACTCCCAGGACTCAGTTTTCCCCTTGGAAACTTTCTCTGCAAATCCTAAGGATACCTAAAGCGCCAAGAAGCCAGGATCCAAGAAGTAAGAAGTGAGGCCTGGCTCCTGGCGATTTTGAGAACACAGGGGAGGAGGTGGGGTTAGTAGCTCTGCTCCCTTTTCATTTCTGGTTCCATCTAATAAGTCAAGTTACCAGACAGGCTGGGGGTGGGGAGGGGAGACTAAAGAAGGAGCCCAGCTGGTTCTCCTAATTATAAACCCCAAAGCTCTCTTGACAGATCTGCCTGACAGTGTGGGACTGACTCCTCTTATCCCACACAGGCTGCACCTGGAGGTCTCTGCGCGTGACCTCCAGACGAAGGACAAGGTTGACTGGAAAAGGAAGAGGCAAGGGTGGGGGCTGAGGCCCCCTCATCAGAATGGGAGACAGACAGACTCCAATACAGCTGGTGGGAGAGGGGGTTGGGGGGAGTGCTTAGCACCCTGAGATGGGCTGCAGGAGGAATGGATGAACCTGGGTGCTGGGGCCTCCACTTATGGAAAGGTAACTGTAGGTAGGTTTCACCTTCACTTTTCCTGGTTTTCCTTCTTTCTTATCCCCCATTGGTTGGGCCGATGCCTGGCTGGTTCCTCTCCAAAACCCGGTCTGTCGGACTTGAGGCCTATAGGTCAGCCCAGAGGTGTTCTGCCATCATAGCCGGAGCAGGCTGGAGGCTTCGGCCAGGCGGGTGGAGGCTGCCCGGCCAGAGCCAGAAGTCAGTGTGTGAAGTCCCTGGGGAGCGAGGGAGAGCAGCCTGGGAGGTGTTCCCCGTGGCAGGGAGCCCAGGAGGCGAGCGCCGCGCCAGGACCTTCCGAGGGCGTCTGGCTTGGGATTTATGAGCCTCTTGTTCCTATTTAAAACGACTCTAGGCCTCAAGTGCTCTGGAGAGGATCGTCCCAAGGAGCCAAGACACGGGCGGAGGAAAGATGGCTTTCTTGAGAGGCACCATCCTGTCCCCAGGAAGGCCACAGCCAGGGCTCCCTGATTCGCTTGTCCCCGGCTCGGGCTAGGAACTTCTCTACCTACGACTTAGGACTAAAGACACGCTGAAGAGTGGGACAGGGTCTTGGGTCCAGGGAGGAGCTTCAAGTTCTGGAAGAGGAAGAGGTAAGCGGAGGGTTGGCGCCTCCCCATCAGAGTGGGAGAGGTCAGATTCGCCGAGATTCTCAGGCTCAAGCTTGGAAAAAGTCACCATTTGTCACCTCGCTGTCTGTCCAGGGTCACTGTTCTCAGTCGTTTCAGAAATATCTCCTCTGTGACCCAACTGTGCTGGCCAGTCCCCTCCCTCCACAACTCCTTCTGTCACCCCTCCCTCCACAACTCCTTCTGTCACCCCTCCCTCCACAACTCCTTCTGTCACCCCTCCCTCCACAACTCCTTCTGTCACCCCTCCCTCCACAACTCCTTCTGTCACTCCGCACACTGAGATTCTGGTGCCATGGAAGTCCTTTGGCTCAGACTCCCCATGAATCCTAATTGAGGGATCTCATTGTCAGAAGGCACTGGCCCCTCTGGTGTCCAGCACGGGCCATGCGCAGACGGACGCTGATTGGTTCATCTTGTATTTGTGGGAGTCTTTTGGCTATTGATCCTGCTTAGAGACCATCTCAGGACGACTGGGACTTGAGAGAAGAGACGAGAGAAGAGGCCCTAATGACCAGTTCCATCAGGCAATAAGCAATGTCAGTGGAGGAAAAAGAGCAATCCTAGGAGGCTCTCGACCAAAAGTGAGAAGAACACTTCTGGGTCCCGTTCATGGGAGTAAGGGGAGGAGCAAAAACGAGGGAAATGAAGACAGTGGGGGCTCCCAGCCATGGCCTGTTGGGTAAAGTGAAAATCCAGGGAGAGACCACAGCTATGGCAGGAAGTGGTTTCCCATGAGATAAAAACACCTGGAGGTGCTTGAAATTCATCTTATAATCAACAGGTATTACTGACTCCAAGATAGTTGCGGGAATCTTTTTGTCTGTGACAGAGAAAAAGAACCGCAGGTTTGGCTCAGTGGATAAAGCGTCAGCCTGCGGACCGAGGGGTTTCGCGTTCAGTTCAGGTCCAGGGCATGTACCTCGGTTATGGGCTCCTCCCCGGCCCAGGCCTTGGTCAGGGCTCGAGCAGGAGGCAACCAATCGATGTGTTTCTCTCACACCGATGTTTTTCTCTGTCTTTCCCTCTCTTGCACTGTCTCTAAAATAATCAAGGGAAAAATATCCTCGGATGAGAATTAACAACAAAAATAATCTACACTAATAAAAGAGAAACATGGTAATTAGCGTACAACTGCTACCCTTTTCATTGGCTAATCAGTGAGTATATGCAAATTAACTGTCAGCCAAGATGGCAGCCGGCAGTCAGGCCGCTGGAAGCGAACATGAGGCTTGCTTGCTCCAGTGACTGCGGACTCCAACGTTCCCCGCCTGCGCTGCCGGCCTCTGAGCTACAACTCTAAGAAACTATGTACTATGTTGCAAATAAGAAGATAAACAAAACCCTAGAAACTGGCTGTCAGTCAGCCCCGGACTGCAACATCGTATCGATGTTTTCAGCAGCGAGGCCTCAGAGCTAAAGCGGGCCCAGAATAAAAAAAAAAAGAAAGAAAGAAAGAAAACATGGAGCGGTTGGGAGCTTTTAGTCATCTGCCAGCCGGAAAACAGCCCTCAGCCCCTCACCCAGACTGGCCAGGCACCCCAGTGGGGACCCCGACCCTGATCTAGGACACCCTTCAGGGCAAACCAGCCAGCCCCCACCCGTGAACCAGGCCTCTATCCTATATAGTAAAAGGGTGATATGCCTCCCAGCACCGGGATCAGCGGAGCAGCAAGGCCTCCTGGCACCAGGATCAGCATGACAGGGGGCAGCGCCCAAACCCCCTGATTGCCCTGCGGCTCTGTGTGTGACAGGGGGTGGGGCCACAACCTCCCTATCCGCCCTGCTCTGTTCCTGACAGGGGAAGGCACCCCAACTCCCTGATCAGCCCTGCTCTGTGCGTGACAGGGGGGAGCTCCCCAATCCCTTGATTGCCCTGCGGCTCTGTGTTTGACAGGGTGCAGGGCACCAACCCCCTGATCGGCCCTGCTCTGTGTGTGACAGGATGTGGCGCCCCAAACCTCCCCCTCCCCCCCACGGGCCCTGCTCTGTGTGTGACAGGGTAGAGCCATAACCTCTCCATCAGCCCTGCCCCGAGTGTGACAATGGCGGCACCCCAACCCCCTGATCAGCCCTGCTCTGTGCCTGATAGGGGGGAGCTCCCCAATACCCTGATTGACCTGCGGCTCTGTGTTTGACAGGGTGCAGCGCACCAACCCCCTGATCTGCCCTGCTCTATGTGTGACAGGGGGGAGCTCCCCAACCCCCTGATTGACCCTGCTCTGTGTGTGACAGGGGATGGTGCCCCAACCCCCCAATCGGCCCTACTCTGAGCGTGACTGAGGGTGGCATCGCAACCTCCCAATCCGCCCTGCTCTATGCATGACAGGGGGCGGCGCCCCAACTCCCCAATCAGCCCTGCTCTGAGCCTGACCAGGGACTGCACCTAGGGATTGGGCCTGCCCTCTGCCACCCGGGAGCAGGCCTAAGCCAGCAGGTCGTTATCTCCCGAGGGGTCCCAGACTGTGAGAGGGCAAAGGCTGGGCTAGGGGACCACCCCCCCGCCCCCCGAGTGCACAAATTTTTGTGCACCAGGCGTCTAGTAAATAATAATAAAAGAACTGCAGGAAGAGGTATATAGATGCCCAAAACTCAGCTTGGGCGCCGTTCTACCTCACCTCTGCACATGCCATTCCACCTGCCCAGAGTTCCCTCACTTCCCTTATGTACCTGTTCCTCCTACCCACTCCCGCTCAGTTAGGTGGTCTTTTTCTAGGCTCATGAGCTGATGGTGAGAATTAAGTGAGTTGATTCATATAAAGTCCTTAGACGGAATCTGCAACATGACACTAAAAGATTTGTTGTTATTGTTACTATGATTCTATCTCAGTGCCCTTGAGAGACCCCTGCATGGATCACGTGGGTGGATGGTCATGTGCTTGTCCGAGCGGCCACCTGTCTGAGTTCTGGGCCAGCAGGAACCATTCATTAAATGCTTTCGTGGTCTAAGAACCTGGGATATGGGAGAGTGTAGAGCCTGGTATATGCTAAGTGATCATTAAATGTGGAATGAATATGTAAATGAAAAAATGCTTATGCACTTTGCAACGTATGATGAGCCAAACATGTGTCTGCCTCCAGAAGTGGTCAGATTCCCCCAAACGTGCGCTCCTTCACCCCTCACCCACTGGTTCAGGCCCTCTGCCAACAGCCTGCGGTCCATTCTCTTAGGAGAGAGTTCGCTTTGGCCTTTTCCAAGGCACCCGACGTCAACAACAACGAGGAGATGGGAAACAGACCAGGGCCAATGAAAGCCGTTCCTTCTCCAGCTGAGGTTCCGACTGTTTTGATTCTGCTGATGAGACTCGGCTAGGAGTAATCGGGAAGCGTCTAAAATTAGCTGTTTTAATTTGAGCAAAAGGGAAAGGGACTAACTTACAGCCTCTAGTGGAGAGAGTGGAACCCAGAAGACTCCATGAAAACTAGAGCAACATCTGGCACCAAGACGATGCCCAGGAGGGACTCAGGGTCCCTGTGACTCCACACTTGGTCACAGATTAGAACAATCCAGTTGTCACTTGTCCCAGAATCCACTGTGTTCCCAGTGGGAGGCCGTGGCTACCACCTGGAAAATGTTAGCTGGAGTTGGATGATGGGAGACCTTTCTCCTAACCCAGTGGTTCCGAAACTTATTTGGCCTACCACCCCCTTTCCAGAAAAAATATTACTCAGTGCCCCCTAGAAATTAATTTTTTTTAAAATTTTAATAGCAATTAAACAGAAAGATATATGTATTAATGTTTCTACCTTTTTCGTAAAATATAGTAAAGAAAGGTGTAAATTAGAAACATTGAAGTTTGAAATTATGAAACTATTTATTGAACTCAGAATAGAAAGGTAATACAAAAAAAGTTAAAACAAATGCACCTGTGGCCATCACCGCCCCCCTGGATCGCTGCAGCGCCCACCAGGGGGCGGTAGCGCCCACTTTGGGAATCACTGTCCTAACCCAACTTACCACTCTCTCACTTCATTATTTGGGTTCTCATTTCTCACCACTGAGTTGAGCATAGGGTAGGTACTTCGAGGCCTTTGTCAAATTTTTCTTGACCATTCTGGCCCACAGGGACCCCTACATCCTCTGAACTAAGAGAAACTTTCAGTCTTTCCCACTCGTTTATGAATCCATCCAAGTATCCAAGCTAGATACCGAGGTAGGGAGGAGGGATTCACACGAAGGGGAAAGAGACACCGTTCTGCCTTGAGGAGTTCGGTTGGGTGAGGAGCCAGAATGGAAACAAATCTCGAGATAACTGCCGTGTGGAGTGACAGTGTGCCGGGAGCAATGGGGGCTCGGGCAGAGAACAATATGGGTACGCCTAAGGGGATCAAAGATTCTGCTTGGCACTGAGCATATATTGCCTTCTGTTACTAGTTTCCGTTTTTATTTCCTTACTCCCCAGATATGAGCAACTTGCCGCCAAAGAATGTGTTCTAATTTTTTTGCCTCCTGATCGGCACAGAACTTTTCACATAGTAGGAGTCCAATCAATGTTTTCCATTGGTGATTGCCCAACTATGTGGAAATCTCTCATTGCAGTAAGTGGAGACTGTTTTCATTCCTAGGAGAAGCTACAAAAAAATAAGTTGAAACCGTGGAGGAAAAGAACTGGGAGGAGGGCCCCTGGACCAACCCATGGCTCAGGATCTCCTGTAAATGTTTCAAAAACAGGGAGGTCCCTCCTGTGTCCAGGGTAATTAGGTGGGGTGCCCCCGAAGGACATGGGAGTGGATTAGATGAACTTCCACGGGCCTATTGGCTCCAAGGATTCTCTTGGGCACAGGGACCCCCCAACAAAAGGCAAAAGACCAAGTCCTGTGAGGAGAATTTACGAGTTAGGGGGGTGATTCCAAGGATCAGATGCAAGTCCTCCACTCGGCTTCCACAGCCCTTCCCTGCTGGTCCCTCCCGTCCCTCAAGCCTCACCCTGGTCATGGCTGCCACGCTGAACTTCCCGCTGGTTCCTGTACCCAGTGGCCCTTCACATCCTGTGCCCGCTCATGCCCAGGGCACCCTCTTCCTTCACCTCCGAACACCTACTGGTCCTCTCAGCGTTCCCCAAGGCTCCCCGGCATAATTAGGCACTCGGTTCTCTCAGCAACTCTAGCGTTTTCTTTACATCCCTGTTAAATAGGCCAATAAGCTGGACAATGTGGATGAAATGGACAAATTCCTAGAAAAATGCAACCTCCCAAAACTGAATCAGGACGAATCGGAAAACCTGAATAGGCCTGAATAGGCCAATAGCAAATGAGGAAAATAGAAGCAGGAATCAAAAAACTCCCAGCAAACAAAAGCCCAGGTCCAAATGGCTTCACAGGGGATTTTTACCAAACATTCAAAGAAGAACTAACACTGATACTCCTCAAACTATCCCCCGCCCCCCCCAAAAAAATCCAAGAGGAAGAAACACTTCCAAACTCTTTTTATGAGGCCAGCATTATCCCAATTCCAAAACCAGATAAAGACACGGCAAAGAAAGAGAATTACAGGCCAACATCCCTGATGAACATAGATGCTAAAATCTTCGACAAAATATTAGCAATATATTAAAAAGATCATACACCACGACCAAGTGGGATTTATTTATATCCCTGTTGTGACACTGGCCACATTGTGCTGTGAATGAACATATTACTTGGGCTGCTTGGGTCATGGGAACAAAAGTGATCTGGACTTCGAAGCCTGGACAATCTTCGGGGCGCAGCTGAGCTCACATACTCAGACAGAAACTCTGACGTCCGCATAACAGTTTCTCCTAAATCTCACAAGTCCCTGGACCCCTTATCTGCGGACTCACCCGTAACATCACTTGCTACTCCCTCTTGATTCTCAGTGCCTCCCCTTTGCCTCCAGACCAGTTGGCTGTGTGGGTAACTTTGAGCACAGCAACCTTTCTGAGCCACAGTTTCTTCTCAGAAGGTGACTTTGAGCAGAGGGGTCCACTACTGGAGAGTGGCAGGGGCATTTACTTAGACGACTGTCTTCCCACCTTTCACCAACGCTTACAGAAGAGGATCATGATTTGTTTACCTGGTACCGATCACTATGCCTGACACTAAGTACTCCATGTATTTAAAAAAAAAATTCTTTTAATATGTCTTTGTTGATTTTAGAGACAGGAAGGAAGAGGGGTAGAGAGATAGAAACATCGGAGAGAGAAACTTCGATCGGCAGCCTTCTGCATGCCACCTACCAGGGATCGAGCCTGCAACCCAGGCATGTGCCCTGACTGGGAATCGAACCAGTGACCTCTTGGTTCATGGGTTGACGCTCAACCACGGAGCCACACCAGCTGGGCTGTACCTTTTTTTAAAAAAACAAAATGGGATTGGATGTCCTTTCCGGATTCCTACGCAGACCCCTGCCTGGAGCTCCATTCTTCCGGTATTTGGGGGACTGGATCACCTCCAGCTTTCCCCAAACTGAGCAATTTACAGCTGAAGAATTGTGACTTTCTCTCTCTTCCCCTCATAAAAAAAAAAAAAGGCAGAAAGCGAGTTGGACATCAAAAGCCTCTTTAAAACCAACATTTTGATGACTTAAGAGTAAATGAATGAGAAACAGACGGCTTAGATTTCCTTTATGATACACAAGGGCTCCTTCTGGACTCGCTTCCCGTGGCTGCCAAGCTAATGATGAGAGAAGTTGCCCAATTCTCACATCAACAGATGGCTCCCCAGCTTTGGCCATTTTTCTCGAGGCCGAGGAAGGAAAAATGCCAGCTCCTCGCACCAATGATATGCCTCATGGTGCTTTTGCCTGCTTTACGTCCCATCCCAGCTAGAAAGAAACGCCTCGCCCGGCGGCCCCGCCTGGCACATACTAGCAGGGAAACGCCCTCCTGCAGCCGGCAGCGGGCGGGGCAGGCGGGGCCCTGGGCCCAGCACCGACGGGAGGCCTGGGTACTGGGACTGGTGGCCACTGGCAAAGTCACGTGTCTTCCTGAGCGTCGGTTTTCTCCTTGGCAGGATGGAGATCGCGATCCTGTTCTCTCTACGACAGAGCTGTGAGGGTCAGGGAGATGGCGTCATATGTCTGTCTCGCAGCAGGGTCAGCACGAATGGGCTCAGAAGGGATCCAGATGTCAGGTCCCAGGAGTCCTAACACTCTGTGAGTGTGTAAACGGCTGGCGGGCCCGGGCCCGTTTGGCTCAGGGGGTAGAGCATTGGCCTGTGGTCTGAAGGGCCCCAGGTTCGATTCGGGTCAAGGGCGGGTACCTCGGTTGCAGGCTTGATCCCGGGCCCTGGTTGGGGCATGTGCGGGAGGCAACCCATCAATGTCTCTCTCTCACATCGATGTCTCTCTCTCTGTCTCTCCCCCTCCCTTCCACTTTCTCTAAAAATCAATGGAAGAGGATTAACAAAAAAATAAGAAGAAATAAACCGCTGGTGGCCCGCACTCCCTCCCTTCTGCTGGGGGATTGAAATGGAATGGCCTCGTGGGGAGGGAAGGGGAACCAGGACACGTGGCCCGGGTTTCCGTGTCAGAGCAGAATCGCTGTGCAGAGGCGGAGTTTGGGTGGTGACTCCCAGTCTCAATGCAGTGACATCCCTCAGGGCCCCGAGGCCCACCCCCACAATGTCACCTCACCTCACGTGCTAGTTGGTGTCTTAGAATTCTCACTCTGAAACAGAGAGCCCTACTTATGCAAGCTTTTCCACGTTTGCTTTCCCACAGTCTGTACTTCCCATCATGTCAGTGAGTCATTTGAATGAAAACATGGGTATTATGTCACTGTCGCAGTTAAGAGCCTGTGCGGGAATCAGGCAGACAGGTTCACATCTCTGCTCCACAATTCGTTAACTCTTGTAACCTTGAGGGAATGAATCCGTCTCTCTAATCCTCAGTTTCGTTACCTGTAAAATGGGGCTGATAGAAGTGCCTGCCTCATAGGTTGCTGTGAGGGTTAAAGGAGGAAAAAGTCCACGAGAAGTGGTTAATTCAGTCCCGGCACATGCTGAGTCCCCGGTACCCGGCGGCTGTGCGGGAGAAGGGGTCAGAGACGGGCATGAGGCAGGCAGCAGCTGAACACGCCTTGGACAGGAGAATCCGGGCCTCAGAGGGGTTCTATCATTGATGTTTCTCTCTCTCTTTCCCTCTCCCTTTCTCTCTGAAATCAATAAAAAATGTTTAAAAAAAATAAATAGAAAGTCTTGTCTTCAGAGTAAAACTGTGGTGCTGGCCCAGGCTCCATCTTCAAGGCTGACGGACCCACCGCCCAGCTGCTGGGAACATGGGGGGCTCTCACCCTGTCCCTCACTAGGACTGCCTCACCCAAGGCCGCTCCTCTCGCCGGGATGACCTGATGTGGGGAAGAAAGGCCTGGCCTCCTGGCCACGTCTGGGATAACTCTGAGGAGTCTTATGGGATCAGATGAGGCCTCGGGTGCAGCCACAGCAGGCTCAGCTTCTCTTCTTCTTACAGGATGTCTCCCCATTAGAGTCTGGCCAGAGGGTGGATGCAGACCAGCAAGAGGGCAGCTACTACAATGGTTGTCAGGGCTACGAATGGGGTCAGCACAGGTGCTGTGGGTGTATCTGGGATGGGCACCTAATCCAGAGTTGGGGAGTCCAGGAGGTTTCCCAGACGAGATCATCTGAAATGACATTGACACGGGACGTGCCTGGGGCGGGGAGAATGATTTTTAACCTCCCGCTTGTCCTAAATGGAAGAGGGAAGACCAGGGTCCTCATCAAGGTGAGACAGATGGCTGCAGGGGGGCAAGGGGGAGGGGTCAGGGGACAGGGGGCAAGGGGCAGGGGGCCAGGGGGGAGCCCTGCACAGCTTCTGCTCCTCCAGCCTCACAGATCTCCACCCACAGCCCACGTGAACAGGGTCCCTGGTTTTTAACTTCTGGACGCCACCCGCCCATCAGCGTGCCCCAGGGCAGGGAGAAGGGATCTACTCTCGGGTATTCGGTTTTCCTGCTCTAAACCCTCACCCCACCCTACATGAGGGTGAGCTCAGAGATTAGAAACTCATTTCCTTATAGGAAATGAGGAGCTATTGCCAGGACCGCCCAGCCGGGAAAATACAAACAAGATGCCTGATGCTGCGGCTGCTCTCCCAGCTCAGGGCCTCCGGGGAGGCAGAGAGATGGGCCGTGTCCCAGGCACTCCCATCGTGGTTTCCAACTGGGCTTCATCCGAGAGTGGGAAGTCCCTGGCCATGGTCACATCCACAGCCATGAAATGGCCCGGCTCCCGTGGCTGGAGTTGCCCCATTGGAAGGGGCAGAAGGACATGGCATCGACGTGGAGAGGCCACTGGTTTCCAGACCAGCCTTGCCACCACCCTCGGGTGAGTCTGTTGACCTCTTTAGGCCCTGGTTTCCTTCTCTGTGTAATGGTAGACACATAGCTGGGCTTCCACAGAGTCCTGATCTCTGAGGAAGGAAATGGAAACGGGTACCAATGTGACTGCATCTCACGGCCCAGAGGCTGAGCTCTCTCACCCTCCGGTCCAATTTCTACTCCTCTTTCTCTGAGGAGAGGGAGGACCCAAGGAAATCAGTGCGATGTCTCTTCAAAACCATGCGGGTGCGTCCCTCGGGCCTGCAGGTCAAGGTGAAGGCTGCTGAGAAGGCAGATTTTTCCGTGCAGGCTGGGAAGCTAGCTTGGACCGTCTCCCACCTGGTTTCTCTTGCCTCGACTCCTCTCTCCCCAGTCTCAGCACCGCGAGCACCCTTTGCGCCAACATTGGCCCCACCCTTTATGCCAGATGAACTGTCCCAAAATGTAGGTAACAGGTGTCCATAATGGGGTCTGGCACTTCTTCATCAGCCCCAATCTTTTTTTTTTTTCTTTTTTTCTGATCGGCCCCAATCTTAACTTCAGGAATGACTGCACCAAATGAACATTAATATTTATTGAGTAACTACTAACCACAAAGCCCTGTACCAGAGACTGTAGGACTAGCCAAGAGTAGGAAACAGTCCTGATGCTGAGTAGGGGCATAGGGAACTCTGAGGGTGAGTTTTCCCTTGCCCTTCACTGTATGCCCATTGCCAACTATCCATCCCTCGGTGTTTCTCCCTCTGCTGGGGCCATCCAGGTGGCCACCTTTTCCAGGACGGCTGGGTAGCTCAGCCAGGACAAGCGTCCCTCAGACAGGTGCTCCCAGGCCAGGATACATACTTCTGCAGATGGTAACTGACAGCCATTATCGCCATGAGCAACTGGGGACATGCTCCATTGTCAGGGAAGAATGCCCTGTTTGAAAGAGAGAGACAGCGTTCGGAAGGACTAACATGAGAGGCGTATTGGTTATCCTTTGCTATATCGCAAGTTACTATAAACTTAGTGGCTTAAAGCAACACACATGTATTATCTCATGGTTTCTGTGGGTCAGGAATTTAGGCACAGCTGAGTTGGGTCCTCTGGTTCTCACAAAGATGCAGTCAAAGTGTTGGCCGGGGTCGGGGTCTCATCTGAAACTCGACTGGGGAAGGATTCGCTCCCAAGAAAGATTGTTGTCGGGATTCAGTTCCTTGTGGGCTGTTATCTGAAGCAGCCCTCGGTTCCTTGCCATGGGGGTCCCCCCAACGTGGCCACTTGCTTCTGTTCAAGCCAAGAAGGCAACAGGGAGGCTGCCAGCAAGAGGAAAGCTACCATCCCGTGTAATATAAGCCAGGCAGTGACGTCCCATCACCTCTGCTGCATTCTATATGTTAGAAGTTAGGTCGCAGGTCCTGACCACACTCAAGGGGAAGGGACTACACACGGGTGTGGACACCAGGAGGAGGTGGCAGTGATGGGGAGTCATCTTTGAGCCTGTCTCCCACAAGAAAGGAGGCAGAAGAAAAAAAAAACACCAGCACTGAGCGTTCGCCAGAAGCCACCCTGCAGACAGTCTTGGTTTAAGCCTGTTGTCCTGGGTGATTATTGAGTGCCACCTTTTGTTCTCAAAAGTGTCCTGGTTTGGCAGTAAAAGAAAAATACCACATGATCTCACTCATTTATGGACAATAAAGAACATTATAACCTAATGAACAAAAAGATAGATACAGAGGCAGAGAAGCATCGAACAGACTGTCAAAGTACAGCGGGAAGGCTGGGGAGTGTTGGGGGGGGGGGGGTAGAGATCAATCGAAGGACGTATATGCATGCATATAAGCATGACCAATGGACACAGGCCACTGGGGGGGGGGGGGCATGTGCCAGGGGGTGGGGGAGGCCGGGGGAAGGTCAATGGGGAAGAAAGGGAGACATGTGTACTACTATTTGTAATACTTTAAACAAGAAAATGAAATTTTTTTTTAAAAAGTGTCCTGGTTTGTAGGAGACATTTAGCCATCCCTGTACCTGAAGGGGGAATGGCCATGGTCCCTGGGGGTGAGGAACACTTCTGTGGTCCCGAGGCCACCGTCTGTCTGAAGGAGGGATTCCCGGCAACCTCACTCAGCAGTTAAACATGGATCTTCGACTGTTCGGGGACGGGTACCCTAACCCCCGCATTGTGCAAAGCTCAATTGGCTGCCTATTTGAAGAGTGTTTTATTAAGCCCTTCCTGTGAACAGGCCTGCGCAAGGTGCTGGGGATGCAGTCATGAGCAGCACAGGTGTCTCTGCCTGCGGGGCCGTCTTTAATCATAAGTCTATAGCCGGCCCGGACTACAGATCACAGTGAGGCAATGATTTCTTGGTTCCTATGTATGGATGCTCGATGCTGATGGTGACCTTTACACGGTCAGTAAGGCGTTGGACAGCATCTGCTTAACCACAGGCTTTTCCACAGCTCAGGTCTGTGTCTCCCCAGACAAGTTATTCCATTTCCGCCCCACCTGTGAAATGTAGGCCATGCCCTCTGCTGGCAGGACCATGTGGAGGGCCCAAAGGGACAATGGCTGTAAGCACTCAGTACGGGGGCTGACGCATGGGGACATGCGGTCAGCAGGACCAATGACCATCCTGAGGGTTGGAGTTTTCCTGTGCCGGGTGAGCTGATGATTCACTGCCAGTTGGTGTTGCCATGTGTTGACAGATAGTGGTTGTTAAATTTCTGAGTTTAAGAATCACTATGGAGCCCGGTCAGTGTGGCTCAGTGGTTGAGTGTCAACCTATGAACCAGGAGGTCACGGTTCAATTCCCAGTCAGGGCACTTGCCCAGGTTGCAGGCTTGATCCCCAGTGTGGGGCATGCCGGAGGCAGCCAATCAATGATTCTGTCTCATTGATGTTTCTCTCTCATTTTCCCTCTCTCCCTCTCCCTTCCTCTCTGAAATCAATAAAAACATATTTTTAAAGAAAGAGTCACCATGGTCCTAACCGTTTTGCTCAGTGGATAGAGCGTCGTCCCACGGACTGAAGGGTCCTGGGTTCGATTCCAGTCAAGGGCACATACCTTGGTTGCAGGCTCGATCCCCAGTAGTGGGGGGCGGGGGGGGGGGGTGTGTGTGCAGGAGGCAGCTGATTGATGTTTCTCTCTCATCCATGTTTCTATCTCTCTATCCCTCTCCCTTCCTCTCTCTAAAAAAGTCAATAAAAATATTTATTAAAAAAAAGAATCACCATGGAAACTTTTAAAAACACAGATTTCTGTGTCCCCCAACCCTACCAACACAGAAACCCCCAGGACCGAATGGGGCTGGGAATTTGCATTTTTACAAGTTTCAGGTTTGCAATCAATGCCTCTTTTTTTTAAAAAATATATTTTATTGAATTTTTACAGAGAGGAAGGGAGAGAGATAGAGAGTTAGAAACATCGATGAGAGAGAAACATCAATCAACTGCCTCCTGCACATCTCCCACTGGGGATGTGCCAGCAACCCAGGCACATGCCCTTGACCGGAATCGAACCTGGGACCCTTGAGTCCGCAGGCCGACGCTCTATCCACTGAGCCAAACCGGTTTCGGCGCAATCAATGCCTCTTAAATCCAACCTCCCGCTTCTGTTTTCCAAAGCTCGTGCTCGGGAGAGTGGAGGTGCAGGGCTCCGAGGAACCCCAGGACCAGCCTTACTTCTCTCCTCTCTGGGGCTGAGCGCCCCGCCCCCCCCTCCAGCCCTGCCAGCCAGGCTGTGGGGGGTCCCTTCTGAGCGAGGCAACTGCCGGAGCGCTCCCGATGAAAGGCCAGACAGACAGGAGGTCAGAGTTCACACAAGATGCTCCGCCTTCTGTTTCATTTACAAGTGGCAGTCACCTCATTAAACCCAGTCCCCCACCCGCACCCCTCACCCACAGCCCACCCCACACAAGCCCACGCCGGCCCCTCCTCCCTGCAGCCTGGCCAGGAGTCCACCCAGACACTCGGCTGGAGAGCAAGGCAGATGGGCGACGTCCTAGAGATGCCCACCCGCACCCCCTTTGACAAGTCCAGACCCCAAGCTAGCCCAGCGCCTGGTGGGACGGTGTGCTCCCCAGAGATGGTTAAACGCAGGCATCATACATGCATCCACCTGCCCCTGCAGCCGCCAGAGCACAGCTGGGCGGGGAGATGGTGCTGATGCCTCCAGGCCGAGTCCTGAGAAGAGGGGGGCGTGCAGAAGGCAATGCAGAGAGCTGCTGTGTGCGCTGGCGGACCTGTTCCCTCTCTGATCTCCTCCGTTAAAGCCAGGCTACTGAGATGATCCAATGAGGTCGGCCATCTGAAAGATCCAAGTTTCATGACCACACACGGTAGATTGTCAGCAAATGGTCCTTCCCTGAACCCACAGAGGGCAGAGTCTAATGGGGACGTACACACCACACAGTTAACTTTTTAAAAAAAAAATTGATTTCAGAGAGAGGAAGGGAGAGGAAAAGAGAGAAACATCAATGATGAGAGAGAAACATTGATCGGCTGCCTCCTGCATGCTCCCTATTGGGGATCCAGCCCATAACCCGGGCCTGTGCCCTGACCGGGAATCAAACCCTGACCTCCTGGTTCATAGGTTGATGCTCAACCACTGAGCCACACCGGCCTGGCAGTCAACTTCATTTCTGATGACTGCATGACCGCGAGCCCAGGCCCCCAGACCATTGTAGAAGGACCTAGAGCGGCCTTGGGCAAACTACAGCCCGCAGGCCGGATCCGGCCCGTTTGAAATGAATAAAACTAAAAAAAAAAAGACCGTACCCTTTTATGTAATGATGTTTACTTTGAATTTATATTAGTTCACACAAACACTCCATCCATGCTTTTGTTCTGGCCCTCCGGTCCAGTTTAAGAACCCATTGTGGCCCTCGAGTCAAAAAGTTTGCCCACCCCTGGGCTAGAGTCATGCAAGGATGGGTGCGGGGGGGGGGGGGGGGTGTTGGGGGAGGGGTGCTCGCCGAGATAGGATGTTCAAACCAAGACCTGAAGGAGGGGCTTTAGCCAAGCGATGGGGGTGCAGAGGAACGCCAAACAGAGGGAAGGTAAGTGAGGCCTTGAGTAGGAACAGGGTCAGGCCACGATCTGGGGAGAAGGAAGGTGGAGTGGTGAGTGAGTGAAGGGAGACGGTGCGGGCCTGAAGGAGGTGAGCTGGAGGCCCCTCCGGGGGTAGAGCGAGGGGAAGGGTCTGGAGACATTTGCAGAGCTGGCCTTTGTACTTAGATTGTTTACTTGGTGGGGACGGGCGGGGATTATCACTAAAGGCTCCGCTCCCCGACCCCCCCGCCCCACCACCACAGAGCCCCAGGTTCGGTACCAGCGAGGAGAGCAGCATTCCCGCTGCCCCTCTGGGAAGGTGTCGGGCTGGGACCCCTGAGCCACCACGGGGCCTCTCCCAGGGAAAGGGGCCGCATAGAGGATGCGCAGAAGCTGCCACCCAGAGGAGAGCAGGGGCATGGACACAAGGGAAGGCAGGCTCAGGACTGAGAGGATGGGAAGGGGAAAGGAGAGAGAGAGAGAGAGAGAGAGACAGACAGACAGGGTTGAGTGGGGGGTGGAGTTACAGACTAAGCAGAAAGGAAAAGGCACCAGAAAACAGCAGAGGGCTGGACACATATAAACCCAGAGAAAGACAGAGACACACTGAGACAGAGACAGGGTGAGAGAGTGAGACAGAGAGACCACGGCAGAAATGGCCGCAGAAACAGATGATGGGCAGTGGTCGCATTTGGGAGCTTGACTCAGGAGCACGCCTGACCCGGGTCCTGGGGGTCAGGTCAGGAGCGTGCCTGTCAGCAAACGCCTTCCTCGCCCATTTCCCACTGGAGCCCGAGGAAGCTCCGTGCCTCCCACCCTCCCCGTGAGGTTTCAGCTGCAAGCCCACCCCCTGAGACAGGCTGGCTGTGCCCCTGGGTCTGTGAGCGGCCCACCCCGGCCACCTTGGGGCACCAGAGAGTTCCTCCGGGGCCTGCCGGGGACACAGCAGGCCTGAGGGGGAACTTTGGCTCAAGAGAAGCCCACGATGGGAATTTCTGGATGTTGGACACTGAGCGGTGGTTTGCCTGCTGCTGCTGCTGCTGCTGCTGCTGCTGCTGTGACTGTGGCTATAAAACTTCCAGTTCAGGAAACATGCCTTTTAGTCTCCAGCCAACAGGCCGGTCCAGGGGCCTCGGGCTCCTGGTCCCCACAGTTCTGACGGCAGTTGCCTCAGCTCTAGGGCAGCGCTGGGCTGCGTGGCTTCCTCTCCCGCTCTCTGGCCTGCAGGTTGGAGCAAGCTCTCGCTCCCTCCTCAGCTGCCCCTCCCGTCCCAAGCTCTGAGCTCCAGGTACACCAGGCGGACCTGGACCCACGGGTGGACCTGCCCCTCTTTCCTCGGGCAGGGGGTCCTTCCCTTCCTCCCACCTGGCGACACCCAACTCAGGCTCCTTGTGGCCTCTTCCTCGTGGCCTCACATCGCCTGTTCACGCCTGAGACGTGGGCTCGAGGTGGGGTTGCAGCCTCGCCTGCAGCCACCACGCCCAGCGCGGAGCGGAGCCTGGTCCTGTAGGCGTCGGTGCATGGATGGTGGGCGAATGAGGAGACACAGCCCATGAGACGCCACAGCTCAGCAGCTGCTCGTGTCCTTCTCACTAGATTGCACGCCCCCCCCCCGATTCAGGGACTGTATCTCGGCTCCTGAGGCCTCTGTTGTGCCTTACACCCTTGTTGACATGATGACTGTGTCTCGGGGACTTGCCTGAATTCTCGAGGCGCCCCCAGGACTCCGGGCTCCTGGGGGCCAGGCAGGCGCCAGGTCCATCAGGGGCCTCATCCCTTTGCAGGACGGCAAGGTCAGAGATGCCCCCTCCTGGGCCTCAGGCCCTGGCCTGGCGCCCCTCCTGGGTGATTTCAGGACGGGCCGGAGGAGGGTGGAATCAGAGACTGGTGATGGGGGTGCTTTTTTTTGAAAATTCCTGCGGTGATTAGGGGAGGCAGAGAGCCATGCACATGCATGTTTCCCGCTGAGAGGAACCCCACATGCCATCCAGTGAGGGGCTGTCGGCAGCTGTGGCCTGTCACCTACCCTGTCGCCTACCCACCCGCAGTGGCAGTTACCCGGCCGTATGGTTTAGAAATGAGCTGGCTGGGCCCAGGGCCTCGAACCTAGGTCCCCAGTGCTTCTCACTAGACAGAAACCCGAGCCCCGTGAGGCCACTGCTTGGTGCGGTCGGCAGGCCAGGCCCCCCCGAAGACTTGGCTGGGGACCCCGTGGTGTTTGCTGTCCTCTCTTGTTGGGCTCAGCTCCCACTGCTGCCAGGATCCCTCCCCAGACGGGCCGGGCAGGGCCCTGGGTGCCGCCTGGGCATCCTACCCATGAAAACACCTCCCACCCGTTCACACCTGCCTGCCTCAGCCTTGGCACCTGGCGGATGGTTGGCACCTGCCCACAGAGGCTGGGAGGGCGGGGTAGGACGGGACCAGTACTAAGACAGCTGGTGTCTCCTTGAAGCTCACCCCTGTCCCGTTACCCAGGACAGCTCTCCGGAGAAGCTCAGTGTCTGGCCCTGAGGGAGGGAGAGGGGGGAGGGGAGGGGCAGTGGTTGGGGGTGTCATAATGTTCAAAGTCCAAGTGTGGGGGGACAGGACAGGGACAGAGCCCCTGCCAGGAAGCAGCTCGGGCCAGTGCGGGTCAGGGGCACACAAAGGCTGCTGTGTCCCACCTGTCCTCCCCACCCCCACCCCCCCCGCCCCCGCCGGCAGGCCCTGCACCCCCCTGTTCAGTGCTGTCTTTCTCAGGTGTCCTGGCAGCCAGCGTGCCCGCGATGCTGGGACAGGACGCCAGCACTGACAGCTCTCGTCACAGCCCCCCGGGCCTCGTTCCTGCAGGAGGTGAAGACAGCTTAATTCCCTGGCCCAGACACGGGGCGCTTGCCAGATCGGGTGGGGGCCACCGCCGACCCCTCCCTCCCTGAACGGTGGGCGAGGGGAACAAAGCTGCTGGTGTCCCCCAGGCCCAGGGCTCTCCCTCCGCTCTCCTTCCTGCTCGCCCCCCCGCCCCCCCCCCACCCCCCACCCCCCCCCCCCCCACCCCCCCCCGCATCAAATAGCAGCCACACTGTGGCTGCTAAATTGCCCCGATGAGTGACGCGGGCGCTGAGTGAGCCTGCTGGGGTTGACAGAGCACCTCAGCCCTCCAATCTGGGGACAGGGAAAGGAATTGATGCCAGATCTTGGGGTGCCCTTAGCCCTGGTGTCCTGGGATTTTCAAATCAGGAACCAAAGAATCCTGGCTTCCTGGCCGCACCTTCAAACTGGCCCACGCCCCTCAGGGAAGCAGGCCCCTCAGGGCTGCTCGATGCTGTCTCCATGGCTGCTCGCCTCCAGGCCGGGCCACGGCTGGGCTGGCCACGTCTCTCCCTCCCACGTCCTGGGCTCCAGCGCCATCCCCGGTGCACAAGCGAGTCTGGGGAATACCTGCCTTCCCACCCTGTTCTCAGGGAGCTCTCCTGGGCGACCTTGGAGCTCCTCAAGGTCACTCCGGGGCCCTGAGCCACTCAGGCCTTGCCCTGCAACTCCCAGTATGGCCACCACACATCCAGCTGGGAACTCCAGGCTGACACGCAGTGGGGCGGACCCGACCCTTCCCTTTCCCGCTTCACCCTCGACTGCAGCGAGGAGACCAGGGTCAGGGCCGTTCTTCAACCCTGGGGACTCTGGGAAAACGGTTTCATGGCCCAAAGAGCCCAGCCTGAGACCCGCCTCCTCTCTAGAGAAATCGGTGGGAATGTGAGATGGCACCTGACGTCACAGCTCCCTAGCGTGAGGGGTGAGGATGTGCGCTCAGACCTCAGCCCCGCCCGTCCGAGCTGCAGGCCACCCGGCACATTGCTTACCCTCCTTCCCTGGACTCCGAGCACCTGCTGCGGAGCTGCCGTGAGGGCTGGACAGTATCACAGCGTGTGCCCAGCGTGTAAGTGCTCAACACGCGGCATGGCTGTGCCCAGGGTCCTCCTCGCGAGTGGCTGCTGTGGCCACTCACCCCACGGTGGGGCCCGGTCCGGTGCTGGGCAGACAGCAAGGCCCGATGCTCAGGGCTCTTCGGGGAGGCTCTGCCTCCAACCACAGGCCAAGACTCCTGCACTGGATCCGAATATTGAGCCCCTGCACCACCTTCTCTGAGAGGCCGGTGGGACTCTACGTAAGCAGCTGAGGGTGTCAGCCCTTCTCCCAAATCAGTCACCTCGGCACAGTCAGACTCAGGGCCTGCAGTGAGCGGGGGTCTCGGACACGGCCTTGGCATGTTGCCTCATCTCAACCTTTATTAGTTTTTAAAAATATACTGTTATTGATTTCAGAGAGGCAGGGAGAGGGAGAGAGAGATAGAAACATCAATGATGAGAGAGAATCGGTTGCCTCCTGCACGTCCCCCACTAGGGACCGAGCCCACAACGCAGGCATGTGCCCTGACCAGGAATCAAGCCATGACCTCCTGGTTCATAGGTCAAGGCTCAACCACTGGGCCACGCCAGCCAGGCTCATCCCAAACAGTTACAGGTGAGGACTCCGAGGCCCAGAGATGGGGGCATGGCCGACTAGCCAGCAGCAGAATGAGCATGCAACCTTCCCTCTGTGAGAGGCTTCCCTGTGTGAGAGGCACCCCTCTGGAGATGCTTCCCTCTGAGATGCTCCCCTCTGAGATGCTCCCCTCTGTGAGGTGCTCCCCTCTGTGAGATGCTCCCCTCTGGAGATGCTCCCCTCTGTGAGATGCTCCCCTCTGTGAGAGGCTCCCCTCTGTGAGGTGCTCCCATTCCAGGCACACACCTTGCTCTCCTTTCAGGGCCACAGTGTGATCTGGGACAGCTGCACGAGGTCACCTGGGCCACACGGGGGGGCAGTGGAGGTACCAGAAAGGCTGCAAAGAGAGCCAGGCTTGAGTCACAACCTAGTTCTGCTGCCTCACCCGATGAAAGCTCGGGCTTCCCGGCCCTCGTCTGTAACTCAAAAATGACAATTAGGAAGAATGGTCTAGTCCAGGGGTGGGCAAACTTTTTGACTCGAGGGCCACAATGGGTTCTTAAACTGGACCGGAGGGCCGGAACAAAAGCATGGATGAAGTGTTTGTGTGAACTAATATAAATTCAAAGTAAACATCATTACATAAAAGGGTACGGTCTTTTTTTTTTTTAGTTTTATTCATTTCAAATGGGCCGGATCCGGCCTGCGGGCCATAGTTTGCCCACGGCTGGTCTAGTCACAGGCTGGGATTGGGAGCTTAATGAGCTAATACACCTAAGAGGCTCGGCATGGGCAACACACGTTGACTATTGAAGCTACTGTTACCATGAAATTCCTGGAACCCCAGCGCAGGAGCGGGGAAGGGAAGGGTCAGCCTTGGGTGTGCTCCGAGGCCCTCTGTCCTGCCCTGTCTTTCCCTCTTTGGCTTTTCTTCCCTAGGTCAGAAAAAGGGGCGGGAGGGAGAAAGGGGAAATCTGGTTTATAACTCCAGAAAAAGAAAACCAAACAGGGAAACTTCTGGAAAATTCTGTAACTTTAGACAGGAAAGAGGCCAGACTCCCGGCTGGGCCAGGATGGGCTGGCAGCCTCTCAGGCCTGGCTCAAGGAGGCCCTGGTGTGCGTGTGTGTGTATGTGTGTGTGTGTATGTGTGTGTCCGTCTGTCCTCGTCCTCCATCTCCTCTCCCTCCAGCAGCGAGGCTGGAACCCCAGGCAATGCTGGGCTCCTTGCTGTCAGTCCTTGGCAGCTGCCTGTTAGCAACGAAGGCAGAGAGAGGCCCCTCCCCACACCGAGATTCCTGGTTGCACGTGGACAATTCTCCTGGCTCTCAGATCTGGGAGTTTCCTGAATGAAGTAATTACCGTACACCCCTTAGAATGAAGTCGATGGTTTGGCCCCGCGCCAGGGGCTCTGTTGTCAGCACCCCTGGTCCCCAGCCACCCCTCCAACCATGTCCCTCATTCCCCCTCCAAAGAGGTGTGTGAGCGGGTGATGGGGCCACAGTCAGCACACAGCCTGGAGTTTTGGGACAAGGGGCCCGGAGCAGCCTGGTTGGGTGGGGAGATCGGAGGCCCGAGGAAGGGCAATGACAGAAGGGAGAGGACAGGCTGGCGTCTTCGCTCCTGGAAGCCTGTGATGGGAGAGGAGATTGTCTAGGTAACCCTCCCCCTGGCCCTCACCTCCTGGGGGCCCGCTCCCCGTGCTCTGCTCCCTGAATGGGTCCAAGGTCATCACTCCTGGTTCCTGGAGGCTGCTGATGGACGGATGGGAACAGCTCCCAAGTGCTGAAAGACAGGCTAGCAGAGACTCCTCGCTCAGTGCTGGCCTCGCCTGGATCTCTGCGTGGGGGAGGCTGCCCCCCTGCTGCCCGTCCCTTCCCTGCCCCCACCCTCACAGCTCCCCAGGGCAGGCTGGGTAATTGTGTCAGGGGAGGGGGTGTGCAGCTAGCTCTGTCACTGGGGTTCAGAGGCCCACACTTGCAGTGGGAGGTGGGTGAGAGGTGAGGGCCTGAGGACGCCTAAATCCTCATCAGAAAGGCGGTGGGAGCAGCGGAGTCCAGCGGGAGGCAGGGCGAGCCTGCCCTGGGTGAACACCACCCAGGAAGGACGGAGAAGGGCAGGGCGCCAGCAGACGCACGTGTGCTGCAACTCTAATACATTGTGGCTTCCAAACTAGTCACCCTTATCTTCCCTCCATTATTTATTCTATAATATTTCGACCTGTAAATTAGTCAAAATCACAACTATCGATCAGGGCTTCTGACCAACAGATGGAATGGAAATCATTACTACACTGAGCCCAAAGAAAACCAGCCCAGAGCTAAGAACTCTTGGCATTTTAGCGAAGCTGTGGTAGTACGTGCATCTGTCCATGAGGCTTTTTGATAGTTGAGAGCAGCCTGATTTTGCGTCCACATTCCTATCATGAACGTGTAGTACTTTGACGGCTGAGTGTTTGTGAGTCACATTCTATTTCAAATCAACTCGGGTGGCGAGTCCAAACCACAATCGGGAAGCCCTACTACCTCATTCCACCAGAGAAGAGAAAACGACAAGTTTTCTACTAAAAAAGTAGGGACCGAAATTGACTTCGTTGGGGTACCCGAAGTCAGGGTCATGAGGAGGTTAGAGAGAGACAGCACAATCCTTTTGTGTAGGATACCCTATACTTGCTAAAACCTAGTCCCACTTAGAGTAGCTCCCCAAGAAAAGGGATCAAACCTAGGAGGCTGCTGCCATCTCGTGGCCAGACCAGGAACTACCGTTATTTCTTGTTTTGCTTCATTCACATTAATACTGTAATAAAACTAAAATGTGCCCTATGAAATTATTTATATTCGACCCAGCACAACCCTAAAAATGTCAGCTTGCCCTAGCTGGCTTGGCTCAGTGGATAGAGCATCAGTCTGTGGACTGAAGGGTCTCAGGTTCGATTCCGGTCAAGGGCACATGCCTGGGTTGTGGGCTCGATCCCTAGTGTGGGGCATGCAGGAGGCAGCCTATCAATTCTCTCTCATCATTGAGGTTTCTCTCTCTCTCTCTCTCCCTTCCTCTCTGAAATCAATAAAAATTAATTTTTAAAAAGTGTCAGCTTACCAAAAAATTTCATGGGGGGAAGAATAACCTTTTCAACAACTGGTGCTGGAATAGCTAGACCCACATGCAAACTTGGACCCGTTCATCATACACTGAAATGAACTTAAACTGGATGGTAGACCTAAATGTAAAGTGAAAACTAAAAAACTACTAGATAAAATATAGGAGGAAATCTCCAAGACTGTGGATTATGCAATGTTTTCTTAGGTCTGACACCAGAAACACAACCCACAAAAAGGAAAAAAACAAATTAAACTACATTAAAATTTAAAACCTTCATGTTGCAGATAATATAACCAGGAAAGTGAAAAGGCAGCCCACAGAAGGTAAGAAGATATTCGCAAGTAATATATCTGGTTAAGGGACTGGTGTTCAGAATTTTTAAAGAAATCTTACTACTTAATAATAAACAGGCAAATAATTTTAAAAAGGGGCAAAAGATTTGAGTAGGTATTTCTTCAAACAAAATAGGGCATCATGCTACATGAAATAAGTCAGAGAAAGACAAATATATCCTAGAAACTCACTTATTATATGGAATCTAACAACAAAACAAAAAGCCCGGCTAGCAGGCATGGCTCAGTGGTTGAGTGACCAGCTGTGAACCAGGAGATCACCAGTCAGGGCACATGCCCGGGTTGCGGACTCGATCCCCAGTGTGGGGCCTGCAGGAGCAGCAGATCAATGATTCTCTCATCACTGATGTTACTATCTCTTTCTCCCTCTCCCTTCCTCTCTGAAATCAATAAAAATATATTTTAAAAGAATAAAAAAAAAAAAACAAAAAAACCTAGCTCAGATAGAGAATAGATTGGTGGGTTGTAGGGGTGAGGGTTGGGCAAAATGGGTGAAAGTGTCCAAAAGTACAAACTGCCTGTTATAAAATAAGTAAGACATGGGGATATAATGAACATCATGATGATTATAATTGATAATACTGTATTTATTGCATATTTTAAAGCTGCTAAGAGAATGGATCTTATAAGTTCTCATTATGAAAAAGAACATTTGTAACTGTATGGTGATGGATGTTGACTTCCGTGGCGGTCATTTCACAACATAGACAAATAGTGAATTATTATGTTGTACACCTGCAACTAATACAATGTTTTATGTCAATTATTCCTCAATGTAATAAAAACGTAATGAGAAAGCACTTCACACCCACCAAGATGGCTATAATCAGAAAGATGGGTGATAACAAGTGTTGATGATAAACCTAACCGTGATGCATTGTTGCTGGTAAGGAAAATAGTGCAACTGCTTTGGAAAAATCTGGAATTCTAAAAAGTGTTAAGCAGACTAAGAGTTACCATATGGCCCAGCAATTGCACTCCTAGGAGTGTACTCAAGAGAAATGAAAACATGCATCTACGTAAAAATTTATATACGGCCCAGCCGGCGTGGCTCAGTGGTTGAGCGTCAACCCATGAACTAGGAGGTCACAGTTTGATTCCCAGTCAGGGCACATGCCCGGGTTACGGGCTCGATCCCCAGTGTGGGGCATGCAGGAGGCAGCTCATTAATGTTCCTCTCTCATCAATTATGTTTCTCTCTCTTTCTCTCTGAAATCAATAAAAATATATTTTTAAATTGCTTTAGTTAGCAACATATGGGGAGATTTCACATAAACATCTGGATTTCCTGATTCTGAAAATAATTTTAACAGCTGTTCCCACACAGCCACACCCAGACGGAGCCATCAAATGCCCTCTTCAGACAGCGTGTGTGCCCTCGCCACGTGTACACCTGCCCACGCCACTCCTTCCTGTTATCTGCCTGCATTTCTATCCGCTTTCCTGCTGTCACGCACCCCTCCCAGGCCCCACGACCACTGGTGAAGCACGGCTCACAGGCTGGGGCTGGAGGGAATCCCTGAATTGTGTGTCTACAAAACCTGAGATGGAAAACGAAGCAGAAGGGCTTGCTCATGGTCCCGCAGCTCCACAAAGACAGTGACGGGCTGCTTCTGAATTTCTCGGTCCGTTAGTACCAACCACGCGCTTTCCAACTACAGGAGCCTTCCTGGTGGACCAAGAGCTTTATTGTTGGGTGAAAAGTGCCTGCTCACAGGTTCTGTGCTGCAGTTCTCCGTTTCCAATTACTGACCCCACCTGCCTGGTCCTGGGCTCTCTTCCATTTTGGCAAGATGACCCCGAGGCAGGGAGACTTCCCACAGGCTTTCCCAGAATGTGGCCCAATATCAGAAAATACACTTCAGTTTCCAGTAAAAGCTGTGAGCAGCTGGGGTCCTTCAACTCCTCACTTGGCTCTTCTGGAGTCTGTCCCACGGGAGAAGTTAGCCACGTCCATTCAACAAAGGGAAGAATTCAGGGCCAGTGCACACTGTCCAGCCGTCTCCCCGGAGCTCCCAGGGGCCCAGGAGTCTCCCCTGAGCTCCCAGGGACCCAGGTGTCTCCCCGGAGCTCCCAGGGGCCCGGCCGTCTCCCCGGAGCTCCCAGAGGCTCAGCTTTGTTGCTTGTCTGGATCCTGACTCGGCAGCTCTAAGCCCAGGCGGCTCACAGAGCGTACAAAGTAGCGAGGGAGCCTGCAGACCAGGCTGAGCTCCTCGTTCCTGGACCCCAGGGCAGGCAGGACGAGCTGGCGGGCATGCAGGTGCAGAGGGAGGTGGCGGGCCTTCGACTGTGGCAGCCCCAGCTTCCGCAGAGTGCCGGCAGACAGCTTCTGCACAAAGAACAGAGGCCTTGTGAGAGCGGCGCCAGCAACAGTGCACCCTTGAGCAAATGCAGGTCAGAAGCCTGGCATTGGAGGCCTGGACAGGAGCACCCCCGGGAGAGGCAGCATGGCAGCCTGCCGCACAAGCACCAACAGGAAGGGCTGGGGACCCAGGTAGAAGCACCCCGCCACAGCAGGGAGGCCCAAATGGCCAGTTCTCTGCCCTCCACGGAATGGGCTGGGCACCAGGACAAGAAGCTCTCAGCATGCTCTTCAGCAGCATGAAAGGTGACTATGAGCCTTCAGAGAGCCTCGTATCCCCACAGCCTCCTAACAAAACAGGAGTCCTGCCCGGCCAGCGTGCCTCAGTGGTTGAGCGTCGACCTATGAACCAAGAGGTCACGGTTCGATTCCCGGTTGGGGCATATGACCAGGTTGCAAGCTTGATCTCCGGTGTGGGGCGTGGGGGAGACAGCCAATCAATGATTCTCTCTCCTCGTTGATGTTTCTATCTCTCTCTCCCTCTTCCTTTCTCTGAAACCATTAAAAAAAAAATATATATATATATATATATATTTTAAAAAACCCAAAATCTGAGACAAATCACGCAGCAGAAAGGTTTGCTGAAGCCCTGAGGGGCATGAGGGCAGCAGCGGGCTGCTCCTGTTCTCCCTACGCCGGTAACTGGTGCTGCTGCGTCTGGCGCCCCTCGGTACGTCCTGCCGTGACTCACTAGGGGTTTCGCACGGGGAGGCCCAAGTTCTCTCCCATAGTCGGCTACAATTCGGGTCAGACCCATGTTACCTGGGGGGCCAACTTATTCCAGTCCGAGTACTTGTGATCGCCAAGGATTGGGCAATCCAATCCAAAAGACAGGTGAACGCGAAGCTGATGTTTTACTCCTTTAAGAAAAAGAGAGAGAGACTTGTGAGTGGCGACAGAAACAGCGCCCCTGGCAGCATCTGCTTCTAATCCATTAACTCAAAGCACAGTAAGCTGGCAAAGCCCCAACTACATTCAAGTATAAAGAACAGTATAACAACCTATAAGCTATTAGGAAGTAAACATTATAAATACTGTTACACCCCCTGTTTCCCCTCCCCCTCACTGTCCCCTTTCCGCCACAGACAGCCATTAGCATCAACTTGGTGTCTATCTCTGCCATGCTGGGTTTTCAAAAAATAATTTTATTATATAACACAATAGTATTGTCTTACTTTTTTTTTATTGTGGCAAAATATATATAACATAAAAGTTACCATCTGAACACGTTTAAGTGTACAGCTTAGTGGCCATAAGTATATTCACACTGTTGTACAACCAGCACTACCATCCATCTCAGAAATTTTGCATCGTCCTGAACTGCAACTGTACCCATTAAACACTAGCTCCCCATCTCCTCCTCCCTCCAGCCCCTGGAACCATCATGCCTCTATTAGGTTGACTACTCTAAGTATCTCATATCACTGGAATCTATATATGTAAGAGCCTAAGCAACTGTTACGACTGGTCGATCAATCACTATGATGCGCACTGACCACCAGGGGACAGACGCTCAATGCAGGAGCTGCCCCCTGGTGATCAGTGCGCTCCCATAGCCAACCTCCTGCAGCCAGACAACCTCCTGCAGCCAGACAACCTCCCACGGTGTCCCCTCCCCCGCTGGCTGCCCCAATGGGGACTGGGAGAGTCGGCCCCAATCAGCCCTAATTGCCAGCCAGACTGAGGGACCCCACCCATGCACGAATTCGTGCACCAGGCCTCTACTCATACAATATTTGTCCTTTTGTGCCTGGCTTATTTCACTCAGCATATTGCCCTCAAGGTCCCTCCTTATCGCAGCACGTATCAGCATTTCCTTCCTTTTTAGGGCTGTATAATATTCCACTGTGTGGATATACCACATTGTTCATCCATTCATCTGTCAGTGGACATCTGGGATGCTTTCATTTTGGCTACTGTGAATAGTGCTGCTAGGAACATTGGTGTGCAAGCATCTTTTTGAATCCCTGCTTTCAATTCTTTTGGATGTATACCCAGGGGTAGAATTGCTGGATCACATGGTAATTCTATGCTTAATTTTTTTGAGGAACCACTTGGCACTATTTTAAATAAGTGTAAACAAACTATTTATATCTCATTGCTACCTACTGTTGCTGCTTTTTGTTGTTGTTGTTTTTTTTTTAATATATATTTTTATTGATTTCCGAGAGGAAGGGATAGGAAGAGATAGAAACATCATTGATGAGAGAAAATCACTGATCGGCTGCCTCCTGCACTGGAGATTGAGCCCACAACACAGGTTTGTGCCCTGACCGGGAATCGAACCCTGATCTTCTGGTTCATAGGTCGATGCTCAACCACTGAGCCATGCTGGCCAGACAGCTACCTACTGTTTTTAACTATTATCTCTCCTGGAGCTGCCAGCCTCTCCAACAAGTCAGCTGCAATTCCACCCCCACAATACCAGCTGCTCAGAAGGGCAGAGCCCAGCAGCCCTGGGAACCCTGCAGGACAGCGGCACCTCCCACCGTGGAGTGGCAGCACCCTCACCAGTAACAGGATGGAGCTCCAACAGGGCGGAGGAGACGGTGCTGCTCAGCACCTGGTACTGCGTCACAGCCACATGCGCGCTCCGGCTGGTCCGCATTCTCACCATCTTCCCATTGTCCATGCGGTAGCTTGGGGACAGCGTCATCTGAAGCCAAAGAAATCCAGATGTGATGTCAACGGACAAGCAGAAAACCTGTCCTCCCGGGAGGCGGCTCACCCACCTTGTGGTGCTGCTGCTGCCCTTGCACCTCCTTCTCCACGATGGGGATATCCACGACGCCTGCTGAGGGCACGGGGACGCGCACGGTGATGGCCCTGGGGGGACACAAGAGTGAGCGAGGCATTCCTTGGATTTGGCTGCTTGGGGGTCTGCACAGCGGACCTGCTGTGGTCCGTGCCTAAGATCTGAGGGGCCCAAACCATCTCTTGGTAGAGGGCTTGGCCTGAGAGCTTGATACTCTTCTTACAGCATAGCTCTTTTACTCCTCAAGGAACGTATGTTCATTGTAGAATATATGGGGAGGGGAAACAGAAAAATATTATACCGGTAACATGATCTTTCATGCCAGCCTTTAAAAACGAGTATGCACAGTTTAAAGTAAAATTAGTGTGGTTTTCGTATCCTCTTTTCTTTGTGTAAATAATAAAAGGTGGTAAGTTCTGATTGCATATGAAACAAATAAATGAGCTGAGTGAAAACCTCGCAGGCCCATTCCTGCCCGCTTTTGCCAGGCAGATAAGACAGGGAGGAACTGTGCGCAAAGAAGTCCCGGAAACCACAGCCACACTCAGTAAGTCCTCCTGATCAGTCTGTCGGAGGCCTCTCCCTGCCACGTCACGGTCACAGTCCGACAGAGGGCTATTTAATCTGTCCTGACGCTCAAGCCTCTTCCGGGTCAATCACAGGAGTCCCCTGGTTCTAGGTGGTCTACCCCAGAGTCACTGACCAAGGGGGCAAAGCCCACTCAGACACATTTCACATCCTGGACGCCCACTTCAGGCTGACAGCCATCGGGGCGGCTGTGACACGTCATCCTACTTAAGCCTGAGTTGTAACTACTAGAGCATCCTTCCTGGTGACCTAACATCACTGCTCAAAAACGCCGTCGGTGAGTATTCCCTGAATGTGAACAGGCCCTGATTCAGACAGATACTAATTCTATGCAGAGGAACAAGACAGAAGTCCCTGCTCCCAAGGAATTCACAGTCTAGTAAGAAGAGTCAAACAAGTAGTTATAATATAACAAGTTGCTACTGGCAAAAGCTAGCCAATGGTTCCTCCTATGTTCTACTTGCAACTTCTACTCCCTGCACCTTCTGGCCTACCTTCCCAGCTCTATCTACCACCACTCATCACCCGAATGGACTGTATGCCTCACTCCTTTGTGCCTGCCATTCCCACAATCTACAACACCTTTCTTTACCTTGTCGATCAAATCCTATTCATTCATCAAGACCCAATTAATTGATTTCAACTCTTCTGTGAAGCCTATTACTGAGAATGGTTACCCATTCTGAACTTTCATGGACGATTTTCACAAGTAACATAGCAATTTTTTATAGACTTATATTTTGATTACTTGCATACATAATAGTCTTGGTTTTCCATCTTTCAGCTTTTCCTATGAACTCGGTACTGTGTTAAACACTTCACATGCATTACCTCACCCAAAAAGAATACTTACAAATCAAGTAGAAAATAATAAACAACCCAACAGAAAGTAAGCAAAAGAAATAAGTCTGTTTACAGAAAGGGAAACTCAAAATAGACAATAAACACAAAAGATAGTCAACAGACAATAGGGTGGTGAAGGCCTGGGGTGGGGTAGGGGCTGGGTGGACAGGGTCCAAGAGGGGGAAAATGGGGGGTTTCTGTAATACTGCCAACAATAAAAAAAGTACACAGGCAAACTGAAAATAAAACATCCTTTAAAAAAAATTTTTGTTTTTTACCCATCTGACTGGTAATCCTTTTAAAAACGCTTTGGTCAGACATGAGAGGAGGTGAACACTCACCCCTGGGGGAGAGAGTGGAAACTGACAAACCCATTTTGGAGAGCAATTTGGATAGTTAAGTATTCAAATTTTAAACTGTATGTACCTTCCACTCAGCAATTCCATTTCTAGGAATTTGTCCTGAAGATATACTCACATATTCTCCGCAAAAGGTCTGAAAAGTGGGACATTACCTAAACATCTGCAATGAGGGAATGATGGTATGTCCACACCATGGAATACGATAGAGCCATAGAGGAGCCAGGTCTAAAAGCACAGAACGCTCTCCGAGATACACTGTCCCAGTGAGAAGGGCGGGATGCAAGCAATGCGAAATGCGCTGCCACACAGTAACACGCTTCTCCATGCCCCGTGAACTCGGGAAGTCCATTCAGGACTCTAGCAAGAGAGACTGCCTCTGGAAAAGTAAACCGAGTAGATGGGGGACAGGAGTAGCTTTCATTTTTGCTCCTGTATCTTTCTTCTATTAAAAGCTGAGGGAACCCTGTATGCACTAACATGGAAGGATCCCCAAGTCACAGAGTTAAGTGGGAAAAGGAAGTACAATGTACGTCGTACAATGTGATATACACATGCACACATACGTGTGTGTGTGTGTGTGTGTGTGTGTGTGTAGATACACATACATACATACTGTATATACTACACACACATACATAAATATGTTGACACAGGATGGGAGGAATAAAAAGCAAACTGCCCCAAGGGAAAGGACAGAAATGACAGAGTGGATGGATTCTCCAGGAGTTCTTTGCTTTATTTTTGTCATTTGACTATTTGACAGCAGAAATCATGTATTACTTGTATAAATTAATTTCCAATGGTCTTCACGTATAGCCATTATTAGGAGCGACTACTCTATCAGAGCACTAAGTCTGCTTCCTACACCTTTCCAATGCCTACAGGTCCTAGCACACTGCCTCCTCTTAACAGGAGTGGCCGCTGTACGAATGCACACATAGAAGAAAGGGATGCCTTCACGTCTACCGCCTCTACCGCTATCAGCGGGCTCCATACCAGTACTTCTTCACCACCTGACGGGTTCTAAACAGCTCTTGGACCTGGTGTGCCACCTCCTTGTTCCGAGCCAACACCATGACGCCTGTAGTTTCCTTGTCCAGCCGGTGGCACAGATGCAGGGGCTCTGCCTTGTGGCCATGAAGCACCTTTGCCAGGATAGGGAGGACATCACTGATGCAGAGCTGGACCCCAGGGCCACCTACGATGGGAAAAGACAGAGGTTTGAGTGGCCAGGAAAAGACCCCACCAAAGAACTCTGCTTGGGAAAGAAAGCCCTTACTGGATTAACTGTCAACTCTTCCCAGGGCCTTATCCAGGGACTCCCAACATCCTTATGCCAAGGAACTTGCTAGAAAGGGACCTCAGGCCCCCAGCCCAGACTATCCATCAACATCTGCATTTTAACAAGATGTCCAGCCCTAGCTGGTTTGGCTCAGTGGACAGACTGTTGGCCTGCAGACTGAAGGGTCCCAGGTTTGATTCCGATCAAGGGCACATGCCTGCGTTTCGACTTGGTCCCCAGTGGGAGGCCTGCAGGAGGCAACCAATCGATGACTCTCTCATCATTGATGTTTCTATGTCTCTCTCCCCCTCCCTTCCTCTCTGAAATCAATACAAAATATAATTCTTTAAAAAATAAAAGATGTCCAAGTAACTCATATGCATATTAAACTTTGAGAAGTACTATCCTAGAGCATGGATAGGGCTTTCTCCGCAGATAAAATATTCTTTAATCCTCTTATGTACTATACATGCACTCACACTAAAATTGGCAACTAAAACGAGGAGGCCTGATCTTTTACTATATAAACAAAGGCTGGAGAATTTGCTAAGTTGAGTGAGAATGTAAGATCCTGAGGCCCTCCTGAAGCATCACAGGAGAGCTGAGAGTTGCTGGGATGAGACATTCTTAGGTCCCACTCTATGTTCTCTCCTAACTACCATGAGCTTGGACAGGTTGCTTAATCTTTCTAACTTTCAGTCTTCTCATCTATAAAATGTAAATGTCCGTATTATGATCTCATGGGAGTTGAGAAGACAAGAAACTACCGTGAAAGTCAACAGAGAAAAAAATCCACACGAAGCACTTGGCAAGGTTTACTTCCTTCCCTTTATGTACAACCTTCTCCATACCTTCCAAAAAGCATTCTTCTTCCAACTAAAAGATGCCGCCCCCCTCCCCCCACAAGCGCATTCTTTTTCCATCTTTCCTGATTCACTCCAGCTGTCTGACACATTCAACATTTAGTCAAAAGCATTTGCGTGTCCATGAAGTTCTAGGTCCCCTGGGGTTTGGTTTTGTTGGTATTCTCTCTCTCTTTCTCTCTCTCTCTCTCTCTCTGTTTTGTTGGTATTCTCTCTCTCTCTCTCTCTCTCTTTCTCACACACACACACCAAATAATTTTTTTATATGTTATTTCCTATCACCCAGTTTTGCTGGAAAATAACCTGAAGACAAGAATCACACAGCCTTTATATTCTTCTACACAATCCCTGTGGAGGTCTGCACAGGGATTCCACAAATCACTGCTGACTGCCAGATGTTTCGAAGCTGTCTTATTGATCTGTTTCCTCAATAGTGCCTTATATATGGTAGGGCAGTACTCCACGAACATTTGAATTATTTTGAATGCAAGGCTGCTGCGAGCCCCCGAAGTGACGTCTGAGTGTTGCCCCTAATTGAAGCAGAGAGCAGCAGCAGCCTCCCTCCCTTTCCCACGTGGTCCTTACCATGCACAGGGAGACCATAGGGCTTATTGATGACCACGAGGTCCTTGTCCTGGTGGACAATCCCTCGGCTCAGGGCCTTAGCGAGCACGTTGGGGTGGACTCGTTGCAGCTGCTGCGTGAACCGCACTAGTTCGTGCACCCTCCGCTGGACAGGGTTTTTGAGCTCCTAAGGGGTGAGAGAAAGCGATGGGAAATGCCTGATGGGGAAGACCTTCAAGAAGCCTGGGTGGGCATCTGGGCAGGGAGGGCATCCCTGAACCTTTGCAGTAAGACTCGCGCCTTCCCCCAGTAAATTGAGAGCGGGGATGCTTAGCGCCGAGCCCGCGGGAGCCAAAGACCAGCCCACAGGAAGGCACCGCACGCTGCGGACCTCTCCCTCCGCTTTCTCCCCCTTCTCCACCACCGACCAGGTCCTTTCCTTGCATTCTCTCAGAGGACCCTCGCCCACCTGGGGAACCAGAGCGCACTGCCTCTTGGGAATTGTAGTCTTTCCCTCCGGACTCACCGGCTCCTTCTTCGCCTTTTGTTCCTGTTTCTGGGCTCGGAGCTTCTCTGCTAACCGTTGGGCGTCCAGGGGCTTAGAGGCAGCAGCGGCGGTACAAAATGGCTTTGGGACGAGACAGAGGAGACTGCCCCCACCCCGCCCGGAACCCCGAACCCGGAGGCGCAGCACCCCCCAGCTGGGCGCCGCCATCTTGCCGAGGAGGGCGGGGCGAGTCGAGACCCCCTTGACTAGGGAGGCGGGCTGCGCGGGTCACGTGGGGCGGAGGGGGCGGGGAAACCTGGGCCGAGTCACGTGAGCGTGCACGCCGAGCGCTCCTGCGCCGGCCGTTAACTGCAGTTAGAGCAGCCGGCGCTGGGAGAGGAGGACGCGGTGAGTACGCGGGGCAGCCCGGCCGGGGCTGGGCAATGCCGGCTCCCCGAGCGTTCGCTTCGCGTCGCAGGATCTTTGTCTCGGAGAGCACTGCCCCGGGAGGCCGTTTCTCCCCGCGGGAGGCGATACCACGCCAGACCCTGTCCGCCTCCGCGGAGCGATGCTCCCAGACGCTCTCCCCGGAGCCTCCCGAGGCGCCGGCTCGTCCGTCCTGGCAACGGCGTCCGCGGGGCTTGGCGGGGCTCCGGGGGCGCGTCCTGGCCCCGACCGTCCATCTTCCTCACCGCTCGACCCGAGGAGATGCCCGGCGGTGCCTGTCACCTCCCGGCTCGCAGCCTCTTTGTCATACGTAGTAGCCGGTTCTCTCCCTGGGAGGATGGGGGGCTGGGGGGAGCCCTCGCGTTAACCCTGGGGCCCCAGACGGATTTCCTCGCTGGGGAACCCCTGGCGTTTCTTCTGTCCTCCCTCGGGAATGCATTTCTCGCAGCCGCCTCTCCCCCTGCCCTGTCGCTGCTCCTTCCGAAGGAGAGGCTGAGACTGGCTCCTTCTTTCTTCTTCTTCCATATTTCGCAACCGCCCCAAACCCTCTTCTCTCCCCGTCGTCCTGAGGTGTAATGTCGGGGTTCTCGTGCCCAAAGTGGAAGCGACTTCCTCGGACTTGGCTGCGGGGGTGGCCGGGAAGATGGACGGGGGTGGGTGGGGAGGGCGTTGTGAGAAATAACACGGTGGGACCCACCTGCCGCTGCGGGGGGCGGGGGGCGGGGGGAGACGAAGGCCGGGTTCGGAGAACGGGGGGATGCGCCCCGGCGACCGAGGGAGGAGGGAGCGGTGTGTGGAGGTTGCTCAGGGTGGAGGCCGCCCGAGGAGTCGGGGTGGGTCGTGGAATGGGGTTCGCGCCCTACCTACCTCCCCCCGCCCAAAAAAAGGGGGGATTGGCAGAAGAGAGCCCCGTGGAGCTAGAAATAAACCTGAGCAGGTGAGTGGGGCCCGGCCGTGGGCGGCGTAAAGTTGAGGAGTTTGAGCGGGATGTGGTGAGCAGGGAGGGGTCGGAGCTTCTGGAGCCGGCGAGGGGCTCCTGCACCGGGAATCCCTGGAACGAGGCTGGCCCCCGCCGTCCCGTCCTCTGCGTTTGAGTGGGTGTTGAGCTGTCCATGTCATCAGATGGACCGTTGGGAGAGCCCTAGCCGGTTTGGCTCAGTGGATAGAGCGCCGGCCTGCGGACCGAAGGGTCCCAGGTTCGATTCCGGTCAGGGGCAGGTACCTTGGTTGCGGGCACATCCCCAGGAGGGAGTGTGCAGGAGGCAGCTGATTGTTGTTTCTCTCAACTCTGTATTCCTCTCCCTTCCTCTCTGTAAAAAAAAAATCAATTAAATATATTAAAAAAAAAAAAAAAAAGATGTACCGTTGGCCGCTGCTGCTGAACTGCGAGCCCCTTAAGGACTCTCGTTTTTTATTCCCACATCTGGCACAGGGTAACCTGGAAGGTTCATTAGATGAAGTGCATCAGAGACATGTGTGGGGTGTGTCTGAACATTTTGATTTGTCTTCGTTCTGTCATTTTTTTTTTTTTTTTGACCTGAAGAATGGAGGTGGGAGTAACTAAATGTAAAGAGTAGGAAAGAAGGGGTGTGTGTGTGTGTGTGTGTGTGTGTGTGTGTGTGTGTGTGTGTGTTTCTGTAATAAGACAGGGGATTGGGATAGAAATGCAAAGAATTACCAGGGAGTTTAGGAAGCAACTTCCCTCTCTCCTTCTGCCCACCCCATCCCCTCTGCAAATTCACAGGGAAGACATGACCTGTGAAAGTGGAGACGTCCCACCCTACAAGAATGATTATGTTTTACTGATACGCTCCCGACCCAAGTTCTAATTTCACTGAAAGGTTGCACATCACATGTTACTTAGGTACGTGAAGACCTCCCCCCCCCCCCCCCCCCCCCAGGACTCTGAAACTTGGACATCAGGACTTTAATTCACATCACTATGTTAATTACAATGACCGTTTCGGGTATAGGACTTTTATGGTTTTGTGGGGGCTGGGAAAAACTATTTCTACCTTAATTTGTCCTTGATGGCAGTAAAGAAATGATACCTGTTCTTGCAGAATTGGCCTTCTGTGGCAGGAAACAAAATGAAGCACCAACTCAGATGTCATTGCTGGTGACACAGAGCTTGTGTTCTTGGGTTTCAGTTTAACCCAAGACAACATTGTAGCACCCAAGAAGAAACACACTGGTCACTTTTTTCTGGAGATTCTAGATTTTTGTTGTTGAAACGTCATAAGAAAACTTTGAAGAATTCAATGTCCTTGTTTTGCTTGTTATCAGTCTTAGTCAATACGGGTACAGAAGTTACAACTTCCCTAATGTTTCTCCTATGAGTCTAGGCACTTGGTGACTTAAAGTAGAGTTGCTAAGTGCATAAGAATTTATGCAAATATGATGTCTATCTTTTGTTTTTTAAAGCTATTTTGCCTTCTTCCTCAATCAGCTGATCCTGCCTTAGGCAATTTATTTGTTCCACTTCTGTAGCAGTCTCACATTCTGTGTTTGGTTGACTCATCTGGACTGTTTTCTCAGTACAAGGAAGAAAATTCTATTTGTGGTGTGTTCATTCTTATAGAGTTCAAAGGTGGCATATTTACATATATTTTTAAATTTTATTTATTGGGGTAACATTGGTTAATAACAAGTTTCAGATGTACAACTTTTTTTTAAAACAATGGCGTTTATTGATTTTTCTTTTTTATTTAAATATATTGCTTTATTGATTTCAGAGAGGAAGGGAGAAGAGAGATAGAAACGTCAGTGATGAGAGAGAATCATTGATTGGCTGCCTCCTGCACACCCCACACTGGGGATGGAGCCTGCAACCCAGGCATGTGCCCTTGGCCGGAATCGAACCTGAGACCCTTCAGTCCGTAGGCCGATGCTCCATCCACTGAGCCAAGCCAGGTAGGGTGATTTTTCTTTTTTTTAAGAGAGAGGAAGGGGGAGAGAGAAAGACATTGATTTGTTGTTTCACTTATTGCTACATTCATTGGTTGCTTCTTGTATATGCCCTGACCAGAGATCAAACCCGAAATCTGGGCGCATCCGGATGGTGCTCTATCCAACTGAGCTACCTGGCTGTGGCATGTGTACCACTTTTTAATATGACATCTGTGGACTCGTTTACGTGCTCATCACTCGAAGTCTAGTCTCCTTGCATCACCATATATTGTCCTCCTTTATCCTCTTCCTCTCTGGCAACCACTGCTTACAGATTTTGCTGTATCATAATATATCAAGTGCCCCCAAAATAACAATATAAAGAACTTAATTCATTTTTAAGGATGTTTCCTGATCTGCAAAAACAAAGCTACCTTTTTATTTCACAGATATAAGGACTACTAATAAAGGAAGTTGTGTTTAAATATCACAAATTTAAGTTTAATTAGTGGCATAAGGTTAAATGCTGGCTTCTCAAACAATGATTTGCTAGTTGCATATTAACCAGCAATTCAGTTTCCCCTAAGGAGCAGGAAGTACTTGGACATTGTTTTATGGTTTTAGAGAGAGTCAAAGAAGCAATTAGCGGGAGCTCTGGAGATGTCCTAGAACGTGCATTTGTTGGGCCCAGCTGGTGTGGCTCAGTGTTGAGCGTTCACCTTTGAACCAGGAGGTCACCATCTGACTCCCAGTCAGGGCACATGCCCAGGTTGCAGGCTCAATCCCCAGGACTGGGCGTGCAGGAGGCAGCAGATCAATGATTCTCTCTCATCATTGATTTTTCTATCTCTCCCTTTCTCTCTGAAATCAATAAAAATTCTATATAATAAAAGCATAGCATGCAAATTGTCCCCTCAACCAGAGTTCTTCTGGGAGTTCGACCAGGGAGCGGGCTGGCCGGAAGAAGGGAGGGAGGCCCCAGCCAGCAGCTGCTAGAGACCGTACCAGTGCACAAATTTCATGCACTGGGCCTCTAGTATATCACTAAAAAAACAAAAAGTACTGTTGGGAGCCAGAGATCTGGGAATTAGCACCAGTTCATCTGTTTGTGAGCTTAAATAATTGGGGCTTCCGTTTTTTGTCTTTTAAAAGGAGATCCTTATAGCTCTAAGCTTCATTCTATAAAGTTTTTCCACTAACATTTAAGTAATTCTCTTTCTTAACAAGTGGAATTTATTTCAGACTTATCTTGAGTACATTTAGCATTAGCATAGAGAACCATGATTGCTCTTTACCCCAGAATTTAAACTTATGCCAGTGAGCTAACATTTATATTTGGAGGTTACTTTATTGAGGGTTGTTGGAATACACCTTAAGATTTCCTAAGTGGGGCATGACAGAGGGAGTGCAGACAGAAAAAAAAATATGTTAGAGCCCTGGCCTGGTAACTGTTGGTTACAGCATCGTTCTGATATGCCAAGGTTGTGGGTTCGATCCCTAGTCAGGGCACATACAATGAATGCATAAATCAGTGGAACAACAAATCAATGTCTCTCTGTCTTTCTCTCCCAAAAAATAAATAATTAATTAAAAGAATATTAGAAATCAATCATATAGACCTATACCATGGCTGTTAGTGCTTTTTTCTATACCAGCATTTTAAAGAAATTCTGTTGTACTGATTCTGTTACCCCTACATATTTTTAATCTTTTGAGTGATGATCAAAGCAGGTCTGGCTTAAACCAGTACTTCCTAAACTTTTTCATATCATGACACATGTGGAAATAATTGTTGCTTCAAAGAGGAAAACTGGAGGCAGCCCACAGAAGACAGCTGGCCTGGAAGCGGTGGCTGTGCCCAGTCCCCACATGACCAACCTCAGCCTGTTTCTTCATATGAGCAATGGCGTTAATAACCCGTATCTAGTAAGATTGCTTTGACGAGCTACGAGATAAATATACACGGTGTCCAGATACTCAAAGTATTAATAGCATTTCATGATTATAAGTTAAAATAAGATCATTACATTAGAGCATTTTCAAGACTGTAAAGAGCTGTGTATTTTATGGCATTTATATAAATGAAGATGACCAAGGTATCTTATGGGAAAAGGAATATACACTGGAAGGGTGAATGTGGAGACCATGTTTCCAGAACAGGAACAGTGGCTACTCGCCAAGTACACAGTCAAAAGCCAGAGGATATCAGGATCCCTACAGAAATTCAAGAAGGTATTTGCAACATATAGTTGCTTAAGTTGAATAAACCTATTCTTTGATTACTTGAAAATTTAAACAGGAAATTATAGATGTGGATTGTTGTGTTTTCCTTGTTTATGATTGGAACGTGCTCTGTTGGCTCTAAGGATCCTGTTAATTTAATGAAGATAATTTCCAGTAGCTGGTACAAGGAGAGCTGAGCCGTAAGCTGATTTAGAAAACCAGATCCACACTGAGTTTACTGGTCCCAGTGTTAGCTAACACTGTGCTGTGGTACCAAGCAAACAGAAGCTCCCTCCAGAAAAAAGTGACCAGGGGGTTTTTTTTAGGCACTGTAGTGTGTATGTTGGGTTAACCTTCTTGTCAGCATTTTCCCAACTTGCTTGATGGTAAGACTCACCTGAGGTACTTTTACTAGTAAATGTACAGAGCACTCCTCTAGAAATGTTGAATCTGTAGATTCTGAGTTGGCCCAAGGGTCAGTTTCCCCTGGTCTTGCCTGCCTAGCAAGCACTCCAGGGGCCTGGGCTAAAAGTTCTCTTGTTGATGAATACACCACACAGAAGGTAAGGTTACTTGAAACAGTAGAGCAAAACATGGAAGATTTTAAATGTTGCTGTTTTCCCCCTTTTTTTGTTGTTTAGTCCTCACCCGAGGATATTTTTCCATTGACTCTTAGAGAGAGTGGAAGGGAGAGGGAAGGATACAGAGAGAAATATCGATGTGAGAGACACCTTGATTGATTGAGTGCTTCCTGAACGCGCCAGGGATCGAGCCTGCAACCTAGGTATGTGCCCTTGACGGGAATCAAATCCAGGACCCTTCAGTCCCCAGGCCGATGCTCTATCCACTGAGCCAAATTGGCTAGGGCTTTCCTTTTTTTAATTTTTTATCAAAGTAATTCAGTATATGGTTTAAAGTCAGATAGTATTAAAAGACTTACAGTGGGGGAAAACAAAAACCATGCCCTCCATTTTCCTCACCTCATAGTCTCATTTCTTAGGGGCAACCACTCAGTTATTTCCTTCTTTCTGCAGGTCTTATCCTCATATTTCACAATCATCTGCTATGTTATTATTTCTCGTCTTTTCCCCCAAATGTTTGGCTTTTTGATTTCTGGCTGTGGTAGATTAGGACTTCGTTCTTCCACTCCTCCATTTCCCTGCCTTTCCACATCCTTCACTCCTGTCACAGCTACATTGTAATTTTTGATTAAAACAAGCAGTTTTTCTGTGTTCACACAACTCTGCCAAATATCATTCAACCTTTGAGGCAGGTGACCTATCTCAGCTCTGCTCTTCCTTGTGTTTAGGTTTACCTTTGCCTGCTTTTCTCGCATCTCGACTGTTGCTGTTTTCCCAACACTTCAAAATATTTGTCACATTCTTAGCAGTAATATTTTCTGCAAAATATTTGTCACCTTCTTATCAGTAACATTTCCTATGAGCTGAGATGTATCACTTCCATTTTTATTTTATTTTATTGGAACAACAAATCGATGTCTCTGTATCTCCTCCTCCTCCTCCTCCTCCTCTACTCTTTTCTATCAGGAACTACTGCCCTTCACTCCCCTGGGCTGGCACCAGGCTGTTCCATTTCTTGGCATACACCCTTATTTGCTAAGAAGTACGAGTATTTGAGTAACTTTATCTTGCCCACAGACTTGCTTGATTGTTTGGAAGTGTTATAGAATTCTAGGTGGGAAACGATTTTCCCTCTGAATTTTGAAGGCATTATGTACCGCCTGGTATCTGTAATTGCTCGAGAGGCACAGGGATTCAGATCCTTTTTATGTGACCTTATCTTGTTGGTTGGTTGTTGTTTTTTTCTCCCTCGCTGGAGCTTTGGGCGTATTCTCTCTATCCCCGGTGCTAGGGACTATCATGATGATGTACCAGGGGTGGTCTTTCCTCATTTACTGTTCTGGGTACTCAGTGGATCCTGTCATTCTTAGAAATGTGTGTGCTTCAGTCCTGGGACATTTTCTTCTATTATTTCTATTTTTCATCCCATATTTTCTTTTTCTTTGATCCTTTTTCATAATATCTATTTTTATTATATGGATATGATAGCTTCAAAGAAAGCCCATTACAGTGTTTTAGTTTTCTGCTCTGCATTGGAGCAGGTTTGAGTGTCAACCCTAAAGTAAAGGCAGAGCCTTATGTGTGGTGAGAACTTAGTGCTTTGAGTGCTTTGTCACAGTGTTATAGGCCCCATTAAGTTATATCTATGGGGACTGGGGAGGGCCTGGCCCTCTGCTCACTCCAGGTGCTCTTGCTCCTTCCCTGTCCTGTGTGTATTTCCTGCACTGCCTGCATGGACCCGTTTCTTTTCCATTCTGGGAGGATAGGTCTGGTCCCTTGGGCCCAGGCTGCCAGCCCCTGTTGCTGCTCCCTGTGGTTTCACCCTTGGTCTTGCACTTGCCTCCTTCGTTCTTTTTTAAGAAAGTGTGTTAGTAGGTCTCCCTAACCTGTTTTGCTCTCACCTATTTTTTCCCCCTCAATTATTTTTAAATGGTCACTTTTTAAGACTGTTGCTACCTGTTCAGCAAAGCAAGATTTATTTATTTATTTATTTATTTATTTAGCTAGCTTTCAGAGTCTTGTGTCAGGTCTAAATAATGCTTTCATTTCTCAGTTCATTTACCGATCAAAGAGAATATTTTTCAGTTTTTATTTTTTAAAATATCCTGAAAAGAATGTCAAACTAAGTAAAGGTTTCCAACTTAAATTAATCACTTTTCTAAATTTCCTTTGGTCCAACATTCTCCTGCTCGTTAAGGGATTGTTGGAATTGATACAGGGAATGTGCTTACAAGTACAAGTGCATTGCTAAAGTACCCGACAGTCTTTCAAAGTCAGTAAGTACTTGTGTTGGTGCTTGAAACAGAAAGAGGGAAATAACCACCTGTAATCCTCTCACCCAGAGATTATTTCTGCCCTGCGGAGGCCTATGAAATACATGATAAGGAACTGGTTGCTGAGCTGTTTTTTGACCTTTAAGTCTGAAGTACTATCTTGAAGTCCCTTTGCATGTGAGGCGCTGTGTAACTGAAACGTTTGAGCAGGTGTCTCCTGGGTCTGAAACACAGCAGAGATCGGAGCTGAAGATACAGGTTTGGGAGTCATTAACATTTAGTTGGTATTTGAATCATTTGGAGTAGGTGGGGTGGGCAGGGGAGGGAATGTGTAAAGTGAAGAGATTGGAGCGCCTAAAGTAGACTGGACTCTCAGCATGTAAGGGATGGGCAGAGGAAGAAGAGCTTTCACTAGAGGGATGGAGAAAACCAGCAAAACAGAATCCAGATGCGATGAGGATGAATTGAATGTCAGATGCTTCCAACAGATAAAGGAAGATAAGTACTAAGGATTTCCATACAGAAATTTTGCCATAAAGGTTTCTGTCTCCCATAACGCTTTCCTTGATCTTCCTCAAGCAAAACTGTTATTCTCCTCTGTACCTCATACATACATGTTGAACTTAGCACAAATATGCAGTAAGTATTTGGTTATAAATTCTATTTCTTCTAAAAGGTAGAGACTTTTTAAGAGTATAGTGGGCCTTATGGGTATGGTCTTACAGTCTTAGTCATCTTTGGTGAGACAGTATTGCATTATGTCTTCACAACATGGACTCAAGTGAGCATCCTATGTCTACTGTGTAATAGCTGTGTGATCTTTAGCAAGGCATTTAACATCTCTGTGCTTGGATTCTAATATCTGTGATATGAGATGATAATAGCGTCTACTTCGGAGAAGAATGAACACTTGTAAAGTACAGGAAACAGTGCCTGCCTCATTAGAAATGTTAAATGATGTTTGGTGGGTATGGTAATAGGAGTATTCTTAACACAGTGTCTGACATTTAACAGATACTTGAACATGAAACTGAACAACTTGTTGGGACTAATACACTTCCTGTCATTTTACTCTACAAGCATATATGGAATATAATGGCCAGGCCATAGAGAAATTACAGAGTAGAAATGGACTGAGTTAAATGCATGCAGTTGTTTTATAAAACGAATCTGTGGACTTTCCACAAAGTACTTTGTGAAATTAGTTTCTTTTCATGTAGTTGGGAAGGAGAAAGCAAAAAGTTGAGACAGCTCCAAAGCAGATGAGAATTTTTATGTGTAGAGATAAAAAGCCTTAAGTAGGTTAAGTGGTGACTGGAAGTCACAGCATGTATTTGTTTGACTTAAAAAGAAACAATACTACAAAGTCACCCATTTATCCTGGTTCTTTTCGTTCCTTAAAAAAATTTCTAGTACAGCCCTAGCTGGTTTGGCTCAGTGGATAGAGCATCAGCCTGCGGACTGAAGGGTCCCAGGTTCAATTCCGGTCAAGGGCATATGCCTGGGTTTCGGGCTCCATCCCCATTAGGGGGTGTGCAGGAGACAGCCGATCAGTGATTCTCTCTCATCATTAATGTTTCTAGTTTCTCTCTCTCTCTCCCTCTCCCTTCCTCTTTGAGGTTAATAAAAATATATTAACAAAAAATAAAAAATAATATTTAAAAATTTTTCTAGTACAATTAACAGACGATATTATATTAGTTTCAGGTGTACAACACAATGATGAAACATTTATGTAGTTTACAAAGTGATCACCCTGAAGGTCTAATACCCATTAGACACCATACATAGTTATCACAACAGTATCAACTATATTCCCTATGCTGTACTTTGCATCCTGTAGTTATTTTTGTAGCTGGCAATTTGTACTTTAATCCCTTCACCTTTTTCACCCGTCCCTCCAACCTTGCTCTCACCTGGCAACCATCAATTTATTCTCTGAATCAGATTGTTCCTGTTTTGTTTATTAGTTAGCCTCCACGTTTGTGTGTTTTTCAGTTTTTTTTCTTGTAATTTGTAGTTTATACCATTGTGGTTGGAGAAGATGTTTCATGTGATTTCAATCTTTTTAAATTTATTGAGACTTGTTTTGTGGTCTAACTTGTGGCCTATCCTGGAAAATGTTCTATGTGCACTTGACAAGGATGTGTATTCTGCTGCTTTGAAAAATGTCAATTAGATCTGTCTTATGTGTCCTTCAAGCCCTCTGTTTCCTTATTGATTTTCTATCAGTTGATCTAGCCATTCATTGACTTTCTGTTCAACTGGTTAAGGGCTCACAGGGTGTTTCTTGTGTGGGATGTGTGTGCCCTCCTGTTGTAGTTGATCCTTGATTGCTGTTGTCACATCAGAGGGGAAGTTGACCCTCAAGCTGACCGGCTGTCCGGTGGCCATGGCTACAGTGAAGGAGCTGTTGTGTAGGGGCTGAACTTATAAAGAGGAGTCACGTTAGTGGGGCTCGCTCTGGTGCCAGTCATGTCTGCTCGGGTGTGGCAGTTGTGGAGCTGGTTGGGTGGTGGTCTGGTGTGGTCTGAAGCTGGCCACCATCTATATTGGGTCTGGAGCCTCTTGGGAGAGGCTCTGGTGCAAGCCAAGGTTAGCCACCACTTGTGTCTGGCTTGGGGCTGCCTAGTAGGATCTGGAAAGTGATCTGCAGTTGGTTGCCACTTAGTCTGAGCTTGGAGAAGCTTGGCAGAGGCCGTGGTGTGAAATGAGGCCAGCTGCCACTAGGTGCAGGCTTGGGACCATTTGGTGGGCCCCACGATATGAGCTAGGCCAGCTGTCACTTGTATTAGGGTTGTGACTGCTTAGTTACTAGTAAAGCTGCATTCCAAGCCAAGACTGGTCACTGTTTATGCCAGGATTGTGGCCACCTGATGTTAGTGCAAGTAGAGACCTATCACCGTTTGTGTTACTGAACTCAAGTTCGCCCGTTGGGGTGTTCTATTCAGGAACCAGCCGTGGTTGTCCTTAGGTAGTTTTATTTACTAGCAGCAAGTAAAGAAGACGGGATTCACACCCAAAGCTCTGTCTGCTGAAGGAAGGCTTAGCCATTGCTGGTACACACTAGCTGGTTAATTTCTTCTTTGCAGTTGGCTATACCCAGCTTATAGTAGTTGAGTTACACAGGGGATCCACATTGGACTAATGGACTTTAATGAACTGAGTGCTGAACTGAACCCGCTACAGCATGGAAGGGAAGCTCTGGGCACTGGCCTTGCTTTTGGCTCTACTAGAACCCCAGCTGCCCCTCTTTCAGGACTGGCTTAAGGGAAATGGTACTTTACAACCCGAGGAATGTAATTCCACGCAAATAAAGCTGTTTCCACATCTCGTTTTCCCATGGGAATCTTAGAAAATTCATTTTCTCAAAATATCTTTAAGAGCCAACTCACACCCACAAGTGATAGAGAAGTCTGGCCCACTAATTCCTCCAGCAACAATACTACTGGATACATAAAAAATACATCTTTTCTTTTTTTTTTTTTTTTTTTAGTATTTTAAAAATCTCCTTTCTTAGCAACATGTGTCATTGTTTTTGGGATATATCTTCTCAAAAGTTTCACAGGAGGGAAAGCAGTGGCAAGGAAGTTCTCAGTCTTTGCATGGTAAAATTGTCACCAAGTTCTAATTCAAATCAGATTTTAATTCAGTGTCTCATTATTTCTTCTTGAAACAGTTTTGTTTTCCTAAACACGATGTGTTACTTTGGTTTTATGATTAAAATCACTAATATAAGTACATAGGAGCCCTTGAGCCTGGAATAATGGGAAGTCTGTTTTATACGAAGTTAGGAAGGCTGCAGTCTACATGATAGAACTGAATGGATGAGCTACCTGAGTAAAGTAGCTTATTTGTTACTTGTCCATGCGCTTGTTGGATGCTCTTTTATAGATATTACTAGAGGCCCGGTGCACAAAAATTTGTGCACTGGGGGGGGGGGGGGGTCCAGCCCGGCCTGTGCCCTCTCAAGTCTGGGACCCCTCGGGAGATAACGACCTGCTGGCTTAGGCCTGCTCCCAGGTGGCAGAGGGCAGGCCCAATCCCTAGGTGCAGCCCCTGGTCAGGCTCAGAGCAGGGCCAATTGGGGAGTTGGGGCGCCGCCCCGTCATGCACAGAGCAGGGTGGATCGGGAGGTTGCAATGCCACCCTCAGTCACGCTCAGGATAGACTGATTGGGGCGTTGGGGCACCGCCCCCTGTTACACTCAAGGCAGGGTCAATGGGGAGGTTGCGGCGCCACCCCCTGTCACTCACAGAGCAGGGCCCATCAGGGCGTTGGGGCGCTGCCCCCTGTCACTAACAGAGCAGGGCCCATCAGGGGGTTGAGGAGCTCCCCGCTGTCACTCACAGAGTAGGGCCGATAGGGGAGCTGGGACACCGCCCCCTATCACACACAGAGCAGGGCGGATCAAGGGGTTGGGGCGCTGCACCCTGTCACACTCAGGGCAGGGCCAATGGGGAGGTTATGGCTCTACCCTGTCACACACAGAGCAAGGCCCGTGGAGGGGGATTGGGGCTCCACCCTCTATTACCCACAGAACAGGGCCGATCAGGGGGTTGGGGCGCCACCACTGTCACACTCAGGGCAGGGCCGATGGAGAGGTTATGGTTCTACCCTGTCACACACAGAGCAGGGCCCGTGGGGGCGGGGGGTTGGTGCGCTGCACCCTGTCACACACAGAGCCGCAGGGCAATCGGGGGATTGGGGAGCTCCCCCCCTATCAGGCACAGAGCAGGGCTGATCAGGAGGTTTGGGCACCTCCCCCTGTCACGAACAGAGCAGGGCGGATAGGGAGGTTGTGGCCCCGCCCCCTGTCACACACAGAGCCGCAGGGCAATTGGGGGATTTGAGAGCTCCCCTTATCAGGCACAGAGCAGGGCTGATCAGGAGGTTTGGGCGCTGTCCCCTGTCACGCTGATCCCGGTGCCGGGAGCCTCGCTGCTCCGCTGATCCCGGTGCCGGGAGGCATATCACCCTTTTACTATATAGGATAGAGGCCTGGTGCACAGGTGGGGGCCGGCTGGTTTGCCCTGAAGGGTGTCCTGGATCAGGGTGGGGGTCCCCACTGGGGTGCCTGGCCAGGCTGGCTGAGGGGCTGAGGGCTGTTTTCTCGCTGCAGTTGACTAAAAGCTCCCAACTGCTCCTTGTTTTCTTTTTTTTTTTTATTCTGGGCCAGCTTTAGCTCTGAGGCCTCGCTGCTGAAAACATGGATACAATGTTGCGGTCCGGGGCTAACTGAAAGCCGGTTTTGTTTAGCTTCTTATTTGTAACATAGTAATGGTTGCTTAGAGTTGCAGCTGAGAGACCGGCAAGTGAGGCGGGGAACGTTGGAGTTTGCAGTCCCTGGAGGAAGCAAGTCTCCCTGCTCGCTTCAGTGCCTGGCTGCCGGCCGCCATCTTGGCTGACAGTTAATTTGCATAAGGATACTCTGATTAGCCAATGGGAAGGGTAGCGGTCATACGCCAATTACCATGTTTCTCTTTTATTAGTGTAGATACTTTGCCTTCTTCCCTTCCTGTAAAAACCACATGTATTGGAATTAGTCCAAATGCCCCCATTTGATTTCTTCCAAGTCAGAGGATGACTATCTTTTCCCCTTAGAAAATGAAGTTAACCCTTTTCTATGTTTAGGCTAGAGAAATAACCAGTCTTTTTCCTGTCACTGTTGTATTTGTTAAAATAGATGTGGGGGAAGGAGGCTTCTAAAACAAGAAATGTACCGCCTTCTAGAGCTAATTATTTTTGTTCATTTGTTTGTTTTTAATCCTCACCTGAGGATATTTTTTCCATTGATTTCTAGAGAGAGAATGGAAGGAAGGGAAGAAGGGGAGAAAGAGAGAGAAACACCAAAATGAGAGCGAGACATCAATTGGTTGCCTCCCACATTCATCCCCATCGGGGCTGGGAAACATGTAACTGAGGTGCGTGCCCTTGACCAGGAATTGAACCCACAACTCTTTGGTCCACTGGCTGACGTTCTAACCACTGAACAAACTGGCCAGGGCTAAGTAGTCTTTTTTTTTATTTTTACTTTCAGGCAAAAATGCCATTATCAGCACTTTTTTCTCCCTGTCTATTTATTGCATCCACCCATATGCCAACGTGAATTTTTCTGAGTTCCTTCTGGCCTCCTGGTTGAACTGAAGACTACATACTGGAAGCAGCGGGAGAGATACTGTACATAGATCAGCCACAGGGAGAGATACATGGATCAGCACGAGGAACTCAGGCTGGGAGACCTCACTCTGATTCTTAAATGGAAAAAGGCATCAGGTTTTACCATCTTAGCTGGCACCAAGATACCACAAAAGCAAGAACTACTGGCCGCCTTTGATATGTCAAATACCCAAGTCCTCTAGTTTATACAACTGGCCTTTCATTCATAGGCCAGTCCCTTTTCTCTTGTCCTTTTTTCTTGTTTCTTAATGGATTTGTCCCAGAACACTTGCCTTGATTTTTCCCTTTTCCATCTACCAGATACAAACATCATATTTCCTGCCAATCTGGCAGGTTTTAAAGTATGTGTCCTCTCTTACATGAAAACTTAGGTCTTAAAAAAACGTCAGTGAGGTTGCTGTCACTTTTCTCAGCATTTTGCTGAAATCTATTGGCCTGGAAGGATTTCTCAGTGCTTAGCAGTAATTGGAGTAATGAAGACTTTGCCAGAGGTAACTCTAATAGTGATCACATAGAGAAATTAATGTGTGAACTAGTTGATGCATATTAGGAATTCCCACGTAGCTTGGCAGCTCTTTAGCAGTAACTGAATATTTAGGGTAAAATGCTAAAACAAATTTTCCCCCCTAAAGAAGTACTCTAGAAGGAATAAGATATACTTTATGCTTAGATGCCACTGGGGCGTACCTGCGAGATTGTATCATGTGAGACACCCTTTAGGCTGAAGAAATGATGATAACCTGTTAGAAAACAGAATGACTATATGATCAGATATAATGTGGGCATATTACAGTACTTCTCATTCAGTCCCTAAATAAGAGGACCCAAAACATTTTAGTAACAGCTTGTCAGGAGCTGTTAGCCATATTTATTCCTTTAAATTAATGTGGGTGAAGTGGACCTTCAGAACAGTTGACTCTGTAAAAAGAAAAAAGCTTAGTATTCAGGTGTAGATACCAAGAATTGACCACCAACAATCCAGCAAAGCCCGGCTGGCATGGCTCAGTGGTTGAGCATCGACATGTGAACCAGGAGGCCATGGTTCGATTCCCAGTTGGGGCATATGCCCAGGTTGCGGGCTCGATCCCTAGTGTAGAGCGTGTGGGAGGTGGCCAATGAATGATTCTTTCTCATCATTGACTTTCTATCTCTCTCTCCCTCTTCCTTTCTCTCTGAAATCAATAAAGATATATTTTTTTAAAAAAGAATCCAGCAAAAATGATCTTGCATATTTTCCAGGAGAAAATAGTAGGACGGATCTAGGGTTCTAGTAGGTGAGTGGTGCTGGGAGGTAGTAGCAAATAGTGCTTGTGACCAGAAGAAGGTGTTGTTTCAGCTTCTGATTGCGGGTGAGTGCCTGGTCATGTAGCAGCTCGTAAGCATTACACAGGATTATTTCAAATAAATCTGCTTCCCAGAATGTCAGAGCTTCCTTATTTGATAGTTTGGGCTGCAAATTAAAAATGAAAAGCTGAGAGGCTAATACTTGAAAGAATGCTTTTAGGTGGTAATAGGGTGGTTAAGAGTATGGCCTTGGGAGGTAGACAGACCACCTTGGTTTGAATTATGACTCCCAGCCTTTCTATGCCTTAGTTTTCTCATCTCTGAAATAGGATAATAAGAGTACTTCATAAAGTTATGGAGATTACATGAGTTAATATTTATAATTACTGCGTGGCATGTGGAAAGTACTATATAAGAGTTTGTAAATAAAACTGGCTTAGTAGCTAAATTGAACATTTAATTCTGAAGATGTATGTCTTCAAAACTGAATAAACATTAAATTACTTTCCTTTATACTTTATTTTCATCTTTCTCAATTCATGGTATTTTTGACATGGGTGTAATTTGTTCAGAATGATATTTAAGGAAAGAACATCAGCACATACACTTTTCATTGTGTACTTTTAAAAATCTCTCTGATGGGTTGTCCTGTATGCGGTAGAAATAATCACTTTTCTTCCACTACTTCTCCAATCTAGAACATAGACTTTAGAGTAGGGATGGAAATATTTTAATGGCAGTCAATTCCTGACTGTTGGTGTTAGCAGACTGGGAGGCTGTGCAATAAATGATGTGTACACTTAAAAGGGGGGAAGATGACCTAAATGTGGGGTGCTTAGTGTGTGCTCTACATTTAGCAAAAGTTGAATTGCAGAAAATTTGATGTCACTTAGGTGTTTCCTGTTTGTCTTATCATGAGAATCCCCTGAAGGCCCTGGCTGGTGTGGTTTATTTGGTCTGGTGTCTTGTGCACCGAAAGGTTGCTGGGTCCATTCCCAGTCTGGGCACATGCCTGGGTTTCATGCTTAATCCCCAATAGGGGGTGTGTAGGAGGCAACCAATCTGTGTTTGCTCTCACAGCAATGTTTCTCTTTCTCTCTCCCTCTCCCTTCCTCTCTCTCTAAAAATCAGTGAAAAGAATCCCCCCAAAGATTCTGGAGATTCTGGTTCAGTAATTTGGGATTGGATTCTGGGAACACACATAGTCTTTAAAATTAACAGACTATTTTTTTAAATTTTTTTATTGATTTTGGAGAGAAATAAAAACATCGATGAGAGAGAAACATCAAACATCAATCGGCTGCCTCCTGCACACCCCCCACCAGGGATCGAGCCCGAAACCTGGGCATGTGCCCTGACCCGGAATCAAGCCCGTGACCTCTTGGTGCATGGGTCAATGCTCAACCACTGAGCCACACCGGCCGGGATAACAGACTATTTTTAAGACCATGTATGTACTTTTAACAAGCATCTCAGATGATTATTAAGTTAAGGCAAGATTAATTGACTTAAGTAATTCAACTGTTTTCTCTGAGCCCCACCTTTCTCACTAACAGAATCAAAGATTTGACTAAGACAGTTTGCATCCTAACTCACTTCTGTGATTTTGTATTTCCTATTTTCCTAATGATTTATGATATCAAAGGAGAATTCCATTATGTGTGATGAATATGGGGGGAGGAACTGAGCCTTGTACTTAACAGAAAAATTAAATCAGTGAACTTTTAAAAATGTTTTCATGTAAAATCTTTCTAATAAGACATTAAACATAAAGTAATTACTAGTAATTCCATTCTTTCTAAATATTGACAATGAAAGATAATAAAGCACCCGAAACTCTGGCAATACATATTGTCTTCTTATTGCGTGTTTGTGTGTACACACATACTATTTAAAATATTGCTGTTTTAGAATTAATGATCTTAGATTTAGCAAGTTTACTAAAACTTGTAACAATTAAAACGTCTCTATCTTGTTCTCACTGTAATCCACGTTAATTCTTTTACTTTGGCTAGTTATCTCATCACCTGAACATAAGTGGTCATTTGTCATATATTTTTGCTGGCTAATGCCTTTCCCATCTGTCATGGCGTGTTTAGCTAGAGAGACATGTCTCTCTGCCTGTGAGGACACAATTACCCAGCAAATGTCTGACAATCAGCAAATGAGTACTGATTGCTCCGTTCTCAACCCAGTGATTGATTGATTTATTTATTTATTTTATTTTTTGTTAATCTTTATCCAAGGATATTTTTTTCCCATTGACTTTTAAAGAGAGCGGAAGGGAGGGGGAGTGACAGAGAGAGAGAGAAACATTGATGTAAGAGAGAGACATAGATTGGTTGCCTCCCACACTCGCCTCACAACGGAGCCCTAAACTGGAATCAAATCTGGGACCCTTCAGTCCACAGGCAGACTCTCTATCCACTGAGCCAAACCAGCCAGCGTGACCCAGTGATTTCCCCTCCCCGCCCGCCAGCTGTTAGGAAATGGATAATTGGGAGCTGTAAGCACGCTTATTTGTGGGTTGTTTTATCCCAAGTCTTCCCAAAGCCTGTTTCTTGGGAAAATAAAGGTATTTCTTAGACTCCACAAAATGATGGCCAGTAATTGACATGAGTTGACATTGGTCTTGGGGTTTTTCCGGGCTAGGGTGGAAGGAGCCTTCAACAACAAAAGCAAGATGGCAGCATGGAATACAAAAGTCATAATTTCAAGGTTACTTTCTTTTTTTTTTTTTAATATATATTTTATTGATTTTTCACAGAGAGGAAGGGAGAGGGATAGAGAGTTAGAAACATCGATGAGAGAGCAACATCGATCAACTGCCTCCTGCACACTCCACACTGGGTATGTGCCCGCAACCAAGGTACATGCCCTTGACCAAAATTGAACCCGGGACCCTTGAGTCTATCCATTGAGCCAAACCGGTTAGGGCAAGGTTACTTTCTTTTAGATGAATTTAATTCTTTAAGTTTTGGTTGCTCATTAATGAATGAATTTCTGTTAAGCAGGGATTGCCTTTAGAACACTTTTCGGGTGTATAGCTTATTAAAACTGTTTAATGTATATGCTATTTTGTATGGTACGCTTTCCAGATCTAATTATGGTCCATGGTGTTTTATTTTAGAAACTCGATGGCTTCTACAGGGAGCCAGTCCTCTGATACAGATAACATTTTTGGATTCCTCAGTGATGGCACACCCCCAACCAAGAAGCCCAGGTAAACGGGAAGGGAATCTGAGAAGCAAAGTCATTACTAATATTGGTAGTTAACAAAAAATAATGAACTTGCTCTATACCTGGTTTCCACTAATTAATATGAACCTTTATGTAAAACTAGGGGCCCAATGCACGAATTCGTGCACAGGTGGGGTCCGGCTGGCCTGCCTCAATCGGGCCAGGATGGCCAGGAGGGAGGGGCCGCAGGCAGTTGATCGGCCAGCCCCGTCCCTGTTCAGGGTGGGGGTGGGGGGTGATCGGGAGAGGGGCCACGAGCGGTTGGCCAGCCCGCCCTGCCCCCTGGTCGAACTCCTGGTTGAACTCCCAGTTGAACTCCTGGTCAAGGGGACAATTTGCATATTAGCCTTTTATCATATAGGATTACATTTCTTTTTTTGGATCTAATTTTATTTTTTATCAAGGTCATAAATGTACATACTTTTGTAAGTCAGTACTTTATGATGCCTCGCTCCTTCCCCCTCAGAGACAGTCACTTTCAACTTTATTTTTTATAATATTTACATCCATATTTTTCAATACTGTGTGTACTGCTATGTTTTAGTGTTTTGGTTTTATCTCTTTCTTATGGAAGATGAGGATTAGGTTTGCTCTCACGGATCTTCTCCCACATTGTATACTAGTACACACACACACACCATACACATGCCCCACAGCCTCCCAGTATGGTTTATATCAAATTCTGGGGGTTAAATTACTTTTTAATATTTACTGTATAAATCGCACTCATAGTTGAGTCTACTAATGTGTTATGATTACATGTCCATCCATCCTTCAAAGTTATTAAGGATTCTCTCTCTCTTGCTTTGGTTCACTTTATTTTCTGTGTACCCATCAGTTTATCTTCAACTCTGTGACGGAAGAGTCAATCTCCTAGGCATACTTAGGTGTACTGACACATCACTACTGCACGAGTTTATTTGCTTCTGGATTCTTCCTCTGGACTCCCCCCTCTGACAATTGCTCTCCATGCTGCCCCACTGCTGATTGTGCCATTTTCCTCTCCTATCGCCCTGGGAATTCCCTACGCCTCTCCATATTGGATCCTGTTTCCTGGATCGCAAGTCTTTTTCTTTGGTGTACTCCTTCATTTTGCTGAAGAATGTCCTCATTCACTTCCTCAGTAAGGGTGCAGAGGAGAAGTTTCTGGACGTTTGAAAATGTTTTTATGCACACTTACATTTATTTGATGATTTGGCCGAGTGTAGAGTATTAGGTCGGAAATTGTTTTCCTTGAACTGAAAATCATTTTTCACCATTTGCTTCTAATATCTATTATCATCTTTTCCAGTAGACTAAACTTTTGAAGTTAGGACTATTCATTGAAGGGCTGAATGCCGGAGCTGGGGATAGGGAAGGTGATTCTAGAGGTTGTTTCTCCAAAGCCAGGTTTTCCAAAGCTTAAAGTATTGTTCTTTCTTGGGTTATGCCCAAATGCTGATCCTATTTCTGTTTAGTTTATTATTTGGACAATTTCTTGGGGGGAAAAACATGCCATCAGCAAAAATTAAATTGCAAAGCGTATTTCAAGCAGATTTTATTATAGTCTCCAGAATGAAATGGGGCGGAGAACAAAGGCAAAAACTTGTGCCCACCTCGTATCACATAGAAACTTCAGGACAGAACTCTGTCTCTGCTTATCCTGGTGAGAAAGCGATGGCTTTCACTTTCTGTCATACCCATTGAATAGTTATTTCTTTGTTTATTTTGATCCTTGACGCTCCTCCTGTGCTCTCAGAATTCTGTTGGCCACTTTTTCTTTCTTTTTGGCCTAAGGATATCTAGAACAAACTGGTTCCCATGTTTGACCATCTAGCTCCTGCTCCATTTTAGTCATGCTCAGTTTTATCTTAATAACATTCACAAAATTTGGGCCTAAATTTTTTATTGGCCGCCTTTCATCTCCTGGTTTTGTTTGTTTGTTTTAAATATATTTTTATTGATTTCAGAGTGGAAGGGAGAGGGAGAGAGAGAGAAATATCAATGATGAAAGAGAATAATTGATTGACTGCCTCCTGCATGCCCCCTACTGGGGATCAAGCCCGCAACCCAGGCATGTGCCCCTGACCCGATCAAACCCAGGACTCTTGAGTCCGAACTCCGATGCTCTGTCCACTGAGCCAAACCAGCTAGGGCTGTTAGTTTGTTTTAATATATTTTTATTGATTTCAGAGAGGAAGGGAGAGCGAGAGAGAGAAAGAGAAACATCAATGATGAGAGAGAACCATTGATCGGCTGCCTCCTGCATGCCTCCCACCAAGGATTGAGTCCGAAATCCGAGCATGTGCCCTGACTGGGAATCGAACGGGCAACCTCTCAGTTCCTGGATCAGTGCTCAACCACTGAGCCACACCCGGCCGGGCATCTCCTCTCAACAACAGCAGTTTAATTTGTATGGGGTTCTGTCCCCTCAGGAATCTAAATCAAACATGTTCTTTGAAATTGCAGGTTGGTTTAAAATATAACTTAGAACTCAGCTGAGCTGTAATATAATCGGAACTTTTCCTATTGTTAGTGGGTTTTCTTAGATTGAGAGGACTATGAAGGAGGATATTGATTTTAAGATTGCTCTTTAGAATTCCTGAAATAGGTCTATGACTTTGTTTTCCAGCAAGCACTGGCACAATATTCTGGTCTTTTGCATAAGCTATTTGGAGAGGTGTCAGAAAGTGGCACTTGTCATCTTTGCAGCTGTCAAAGTTATAGCTGAAGACCATGGTTTAAGACCGTCTCCATGTGTCCCATGTCTCTCAGATGTTCTCCATCCTCTCCTTTGTTGAACTTTTTTTAGGAAACTGCTTCCAAGCTTAAAAAGTAAGAAGCCTCGGGAACTTGTGCTGGTGATTGGAACGGGCATTAGTGCTGCGGTCGCACCTCAGGTTCCAGCTCTGAAATCCTGGAAGGGGTTAATCCAGGCTCTACTGGATGCTGCCAATGATTTTGATCTTCTAGAAGATGAGGAGAGCAAAAAATTTCAGAAATGTCTCCACGAAGATAAGAATCTTGTTCATGTTGCCCATGACCTTATTCAGAAACTCTCCCCTGTGAGTAACCGGCCATTTGAAATTTCCTAACACCGCCCTCCCACCCTCCCCACTCATGCTGAGTGTAATCAGGATGTTCATTTCTAGCCTGTAGATTCGCATAGCAGTTGCAACTCCTGCAGAATGTCTGTTTATGGACCTTATTCAGGGTACTTATCTCTTGACCCCATTTCAGTGTGTGTGTTTGCTGTTGATGATGATGATGATGATGATGATGACGATGAGGCCTTTATGTGTACAAAAATGAGACAACTGTTCCATTGTTGCTGTATTTTGAATTTTTCTGTACTCACTGCTATAAAAGCTGTGTTCACTGGCATCCATGCCTTTTAGGGAAGCTCAAAGATTAGAGATAATTTTTATCTTTTTATGCAGGGAGCAACACAAGTTTTTAAAAAATACATTTTTATTGATTTCAGAGAAGAAGGGAGAGAGAGGTAGAAACATCAGTGATAAGAGAGAATCATTGATCGCTGCCTCCTGCATGCCCCACACTGGGCACAGAGCCTGCAACCCAGGCATGTGCCCTGACCAGGAATCGAACCATGACCTCCTGGTTCATAGGTTGACGCTCAACCACTGAGCCACACTGGCCAGGCTCTTTGCTTCTTTTTCTGATTCTTCCTCTGCACTTCTCAATCTCTGCCCCCCTCTCCTCCTGTCTCTCTCCAATGTAGATCTCTGCCTGCCATCCCCTCTGTGAGCTCTCTGTGTGCCGTTCTGCGTCTGCTCCTGTCTCCCTGTATCTCTTCCTCTCTCAGTTCCCCATCTCCTCCACCTTCCCCCCACTTTCAGAAACTTAGAACCTTTTTCATTTCTTCTTTTTCATTTCCTAGTCTTTAATTGTGATTAATTACTAATGTAGAACAATGTAAAGAATTAACAGGATTTAAATAGCTCAGGGACCCTAGCTGGTTTGGCTCAGTGGATAGAGCGTCAGCCTGGGGACTGAAGGGTTCTGGGTTCGATTCCAGTCAAATGCACATGCCCGGGTTATAGGCTCAATCCCTGATAGGGGACGTGCAGGAGGCCGCCAATCAATGATTCTCTCTCATCATTGATGTTTCTATCTCTCTTTCCCTCTCCTTCTCTGAAATCAATAAATATATATTAAAAATAAATAAATAGCTCACGGGACCTTCACCTTATACCATATATAAAAAATTATCTTAAAATGGATTAAAGACTTAAATATAAGAGATAAAACTCAGAAGAAAACAGGTTTAACGCTTTGTGAGTTGGATGGATATGGCAGATCATTGTATATGTGTGTGTGTTTTTTTAAAAATGTTTTTGTTCATTTTAGAGAGAGGAAGGGAGAGAGGAGTAAGAGATAGAAACATCAGTGAGAGAGAATCATCTATCAGCTGCCTCCTGCACACTTCTTACTGGGGATCAAGCCCTGACCAGGAATCGAACTGGGGACCTCTTGGTTCATGGGTCGATGCTCAACTGCTGTACCACACCGGCTGGGCTGTGTGTGGTTACTTTTGATCATTGAGCTTGTCAAGCCTGCCATGTAGCCCCCCTGAGCTTGTCAGGATTATTGCACAGCCCCATTTCCCTTCTCATTAGCCACCATTGCCTTTGCATCATCAGTGCAAATACAAACAGTTTAGACAAAATATCACCTTAATATTACTATGAAAATGTTCTTGACATTGCATACTCCTTAAGAATCTCAGGAATTCAAAAGGTCTGAGGGCTTTGTTTTGAGAAACATTCCAACAGAGGATATGTAAGAAAAAAATCCAGGCAACCAAAGGCTTGTAAGAAACGGGGGAGCACTGGGGAAATTTGAACACTAGCTGAGTATTTGGTATTAAGTGTCGATGAAAGAACATCCAGACTAAGAATAAGTCTTACAAGAGTTTATTTGAGCCAAACTGATGACAGTTACCGGGAAACACAATCTCAACAGATTGAGAAAGTGCTTTGGAGAATGATAGTTTTATAGCTTATTTTATGTGTTAGAATTAAAGGAGGACACGGAAGGGTGGGTTACATAAAATCCATTGATGGTAGATTAGGGAGGCAGGAAAAAGCAAAGCAGGGAAATCTCTGTGATTGGATAAAAAATAAAACAGACACACTTCTTTCACTTTGATGGGTACAGGATAGTTAACATGTACAGCACACAGAGATGGTATGGAGGCAACAAGATAACAATGAGGGGTTCTGTGGTCTCATACTCTGCTGGGAGCTTATGCCCTAAGGGGTGTAAAGGGGGGTTTCTTTGACCTTCCAACAAGACAATAGACAGGCTCACTGAAGGCAGTATAAGATTGACTTTTGTCAAGGAAGCTACAGGAATGACTACCCACCATGACTCGCTTTCAATTAGGAATCTTTATGTTCAGACCATCCCTCTGTGGTTACTTTCAGTCTCTGAGTTTGTAATGCCCATCATGAGCCTCCTTGAGCTGGTCAGATTTAGGATGTGGCCCCTTTTTGTCCACATAAGGAATTAATAGTAAATTTGTGTGGGTTTATTAGGTATGATAGGGGTGTTGCAGTTATTTCCTGTTTTATATGCAAAGGGCAGTCCTTATATTTTAGGGAACCTACTGAAGTATCTGAATGAAATGATATGACGTCTAGGAATCACTTCAAAAAATTCAGTGAAGTGGAGAAGCGGTGTGGTGGGTGGGGAGTTTAGGTTAAACAAGATCAACTTTGTGTGATCATTGTTCAAACTGGGTGATGGGTACATGGGGGTTTTTTAATGCTCTTCTTTTTGCTATTGTGTATGTTTGAAAATGTCCATATTAAAGAAGAATATGCCTGACCGGTGTGGCTCTGGTTGAGCGTTGAAGTAAAAGGCCCCCATCTACTGAGCCAGTTTCTTACACAGCAGGGAAGGAAGTGACATTGTCTTCAGTGCAGAGAGCATTCAGAATCAGAACCCAAGAAAAGCCATTGAAATGCACAGAGACCCTGGGCAAATCACTTAACGCCTCTGATCTCTGCACCTATAAAACTGGGATAATGCTCCTTAGCTCGGGTTCTCTGAAGAGTAAGTGAGATAATAGAAAGTGTCTGGCACATAGTAGGCACTGCACAGGCAGGCACCTCAGGGAAAGAGTCAGGATTGTGTCTGTGTTCACTCTCTCTGGGATCAGAAAGATGAGAGTTGCAGGATGGAAGGAAACGAAGTAGCCTTGGGATCAGTTCACAGTTTGAAATGAATGAAAAAATGTCCCTGGAAGTTGTGTGGGAGTTCGGCATTTCCTTCTGACCATGGAGCTTCCTTTTGTTTGCATTCCTTTGTCCTGATTCAGAGGCACTGGTGGGAAATTTAGTTCCAGAGTCACCTGCTTCATATTTAAGTCTGAAGAAATCAGTGCAGCAAGGAAAGCCCCTTTCCTTCCTCTCTATGTTGATCCACAAAATGTACTAACTCAGCGGTTCTCAACCTGTGGTCGTGACCCCTTTGGGGGTCGAACGACCCTTTCACAGGGGTCGCCTAAGACCATCGGAAAACACATATATAATTACATATTGTTTTTCTGATGAATCACTATGCTTTAATTATGTTCAATTTGTAACAATGAAATTGGGGGTCACCACAACATGAGGAACTGTATTAAAGGGTCGTGGCATTAGGAAGGTTGAGAACCACTGTACTAACTGAAAGAAATGGGCTAGCCCTGCCGGCGTGGCTCAGTGGTTGAGCATTGACCTATGAACCAGATGTCATGTTCTGATTCCCAGTCAGGGCACATGCCCGGGTTGCAGGCTCGATCTCCAGTAAGGGGTGTGCAGGAGGCAGCTGATCAATGCTTTCTCTCATCATTGATGTTTCTATCTCTCTCTCTCCCTCTCCCTTCCTCTCTGAAATCTATTTTTAAAAAAGAAATAGGGCTACAAGATACCTAGCTAAAATAAGTGACTCCTGACATTTATTTCCAGGCTTTAATATTTTTGTATTTCTTTTCTTAGAAGTAAGAAAATATATTCCTCACCCCTGATGAGCTGATTGTATGCCCAGGCATTTTTATCTGTGTGCGTAATGATTAAACTGGTATTGGAAGGTAGTGTTATATAACTGTTTGCATGAATCAGTACAAAATGAAGTTATAAAACACAGGGAAGTTCTTAAAATAACCATATTCTTCGCTTAATTTTAAACTTAATTTTGCTTTTCTGAAGAGCTGCTGTTAACACACATTGCAGAAGTAAATGAAAGTGATGTAAAAGGGTTATGTACATCCCAGCATCTCACTCCCACTCATGCCTTTGTCTGCCTCCTCTCCCCACCATGGGTTACCACTCTTCCTAGCTTTTTTTTTTAAATATATTTTTATTTATTTTTAGAGAGGAAGGGAGAGAGGTAGAAACATCAATGTTGAGAGAGAATCACTGATCAGCTGCCTCCTGCACACCCCACACTGGAGATCGAGCCCGCAACCTGGGCATGTCCCCTCACCAGGAATCGAACTGTGATTTCCTGGTTCTTAGGTTGATACTCAATCACTGAGCCATGCCGGCTGGGCTCTTCCTAGCTTTGTGAGCATCCTCCCAATGTACCTTTTTGCACACAGGACTATATTCTTATCTCACTACCTTCATCCCCCATGTCAACAGGTAGCATCTAGACCAGGGGTCCTCAAACTATGGCCCGCGGGCCACATGCAAATACAAATATTGTATTTGTTCCAGTTTTGTTTTTTTACTTCAAAATAAGATATGTGCAGTGTGCAGAGGAATTTGTTCATAGTTTTTTTTAAACTATAGTCCGGCCCTCCAACGGTCTGAGGGACAGTGAACTGGCCCCCTGTTTAAAAAGTTTGAGGACCCCTGATCTAGACACACTGTTCCGCACCCCCTTGTTGACCTAGCAGCATATCCTGGAGGTCTTTTCAGGCCCGTCTCCTGTATGTGTATACCGGGCTTGTTTCCAGTCCTCCACTGTTACAGACAGAGAACTAATAACCTTGTGTATATCTTTTGTTTGCAGTTATATCTGTGGGACATATTCCCAGAAATGGAAGTTTAAGATCGTAGGATAAATAATTGTATTTTGATAGATGTCAAAGGAGCACTGCATTTTTCATAACCAATCTAGAAAAGTGCCTGGCGTTCGTTAGTGGTTGACTCTTGTATGCAGTGAAATTCAGTAACTGAGGTTATAAATTCTTCACCGTGTTTCTGAGCAGATTGTTCATTCTTTTTAAGTGTTAGAATCCCCTGTGGGCTGCCTGTGGGTTACTACAACATGTGATGGAATGATTTATGCCCTTACGCAATGAGAATGGACAAAAAAATACATTCTTAGCCACACAAATATGGGCCATCCCACCTATTTAGCACCAGAAAAGAACCTTGGAGCCCCACTCTCCCCACAACAGGTGCAATGAAGAGCCTGTCTAGTCACAGAGGTAGCCTGCACTAGGGACTGACTGACAAAAGCAGACAAATCTCTGAGCGGGTCACCACCAGGGAGAGGGACTATGCCACCTTCGCTCGAATTTTTCTACTGTGAAAATATTTGGTAGGCATACATAATTGATAATCTTATAAAATACTTTGAAAAATTAGGGCAAGAATTTGGCAAATTAAGTGTGTTCCATGAATCTGCGTCCCTGGTTCCATGGGAACAGATCTTTATCTGAGCGTTGCGCTCTTAGGAAGATGTACAAAGGAAACCAGAAAGGTGGGGGCTTTTTTGAGGGAAAACAGCAGCTGTTCTCCATGACCTAGCAGCTAAGTGCAGTTACATAGAGGTTGAATGGGAATATTGGGGCCTTTAAAAATGAATTCTTGCTCTGACATTATCTGCTGGGATAGTATAGCAGGAATGGGATAGGGATCACATACATGTCACAGCATATTATGGTTACTTTCCCTTTCAAATTTCTTTTGTCCCACAGGCCACTTTCCACTTGAGATTAGTATTGTATTTCCTTATTAGTTCACTGAGATATTTGCATAATTAAAATAAATCTGGGAAAACAGTTATGTAAATAAATCGTATGTTAAAAGATAGGGAGTCTGTTTAGAACTAATGTTTAATATTTTTAACAGTTGCGAATTGATAGCCTTTATTAAATACTAAGTATTCTTCTAATAAACATGTAAACAAATTGCTGAACTATGCAAGGGAAAAAAACAGGCAGGGAGAAGGCAAGCAGTTTTCCCATAGCATCAGCATCCAAATCCAGTGCATCTGTAAAAAGCACCTAGGATTAGAAAAAGAGATGCTAACCCACATTAGATGTCTTTTATTAGTTATTCCCTCGTTAAAGTTTACGAAAGCACTCATTGTCTCCTTGCCTGAGGCCAAATTGGAGGGTAGTTGGCACCGTGCTTTGCCCCCAGCATTCCTTTATCCTGGCAGTAACATCTCCTGGCATGTCCATATTCTCCATTCTGTCAGAGTGCCATTCACAGAGCTGTGATGTTTGCATGTGATGTGATAGTGCTGATCCCTTGCTACTCGCCAGGCATCGTCTAAGCCAGTGGTTCCAAATGTGGGGCACGCGCCCCACCGGGGGGTAATTTGATTTTTAAGGGGGGCAATTTGAGAATGAGTTATTAACAGTGAATTTTTTGCATTACTAATGGTTCTAGGGGACTCATATACAGTACATAAATATATAGTGACATTTATGCACTTCAGTTCTCTATTATATGTTTTAAAACTTCCATTTGCTGTTTTTTCATATCACTTCATATTATTTTTTTAACAATTTCTTAGTGATTTCTTCCTCAGTACTTCAACTGTCCTTTCATTCTTTTGTTTTTTTTCTCTTTCAAGGATGCTATGTTCTTTGGAAGTTGTTTAGACCAAGTTAATGGCCTTTTAGACTTCCTCTACGTGAATAGGAGTTTACTTTTTGAATAAGAAGAATTATATGTCACGGGGGCGGGGGGGGCGGGGGGGGCAACCAGGATTTTAGAGTTGCTTAGGTGGGGCATGGCCAAAAAAGGTTGGGAACCACTGTGCTAAGCACTTGGCGTGCATCCTGCTGTTTTCCTTAAAGCCCTGGGAGGTAGACAATATGTTACCCTTATTTTAGGTACAAAGTATATTTTTAAAAATTGCTATTATTGTTATTAAGGCAAGTGACCTAAGAAAACACCTAGCATTAATTTTTTTCTCTTTCAAATCCCTCTCCAGCGTACTAGTAATGTTCGATCCACGTTTTTTAAGGACTGTTTATATGAAGTATTCGATGACTTGGAGTCAAAGATTGAAGACTCTGGAAAACAGCTACTTCAGTCAGTTCTCCACCTGATGGAGAATGGAGCCCTGGTATTGACTACAAATTTCGACAACCTCCTGGAACTGTACGCAGCAGACCAGGGCAAACAGCTTGAATCCCTTGACCTCACTGATGAAAAAAAGGTAAAAAGTACAGCATGAGCCTGCTTCAGGCTAGTGGAGAGAACCTGTTTTCGTTGGGAGGTTGGGTAGTGCTGGTATTTGTGTAGAAAGGAAACTGCTCCTTCCTGCGAAGATTTTTTAAAAAATATATTTAATTGATTTTTTACAGAGAAGAAGGGAGAGGGATAGAGAGTTAGAAACATCGATCAGCTGCCTCCTGCACATCCCCTACTGGGGATGTGCCTGCGACCAAGGTACATGCCCTTGACTGGAATCAAACCTGGGACCCTTCAGTCTGCAGGCCGACGCTCTATCCACTGAGCCAAACCAGTCAGGGCCGGAGATTTTTTTTGAGATAAAAATCAATATACATAAAATGCACAGACCTTAAAAGTGCTCAGTTCTGTGAGTTTTGACGGTTTCACCCAATTTTAAAGCTAGAACATAGGAAGTCATTTGAACTGTAAGATCTCTTTAATATCTGATAGTGTCAGGTGGTTGTAGTATTTATTTAGAATTCTCTCTTTGTCCTAGCCAGTGTTGCTAAGTGGCCTGCATACAAAGCATCCCGGGTTCGATTCCCAGTAGAGGGCATGTACCTCAGTTGTGGATTCGCTCCCCACTCCCTGTTGGGACACATGTGGGAGGCAACCAGTCGATGTGTCTTTCTCACATTGTTTCTCTCTCTCTCTCTCTCTCTCTCTCTCTCTCTATCTCTCTCTCCCCCCCCCTTCCTCCCTCTTCCTTTCCCCTGTCTGCCCTCCCTCCCTCCCTTCTATTCACTCTGAAAAACAATGGGAAAAATATTCTCAGGTGAGGATTCACAAAAAAAGAATTCTCTCTTAGAATATATTGTGTGTGCCAACTCCATCTGAAAAGGAATGAAAACTACTTTCGGACATCTGGCAGACCATCTTCCAGGCCACGTGAATGCTGGGTTGAGGTTAATGTTCAGTGGAAACCTCAGCGGACTTTTTTATTGTAGCCCATACTATACCTAAGCTATCTACTTAATAATAGTGAATTATAGATGTTGATCTGTGCCAATTAATGAGATGAGGCTATTAGAATGGTCACCTGAGTATGTAATTTGAAATCTAGCATCAACAGGACATTCTATAGTTGTACCAACATGTATTTAATTGGTGAAATTCAATGAAGCTATAAAAGGCAAAATGTTTTCATTGCCATAAAGATGTCAGAGACATAATAAGTGAGAAAAAAAAATAAAACAAAACAGGTTGCAAACAGCCACCTGGTCTCATTTGTCCTGCTCCGCAGTTTTTGTAATTATCTACACTAATAAAAGACAAAGATGCTAATTGACCGTACCTTCGCTATGCACATCAGCCAATCAGAAGAATATGCAAATTAATCCAATAAAGATGGCTGTTAAATTTGCATACTGCAGGCAGATCCTGCTGCGCTGCCCTGTACAAGCGGCACGATCCCCAGCCGCTGCCCGCCCCAGCGTGGGATCCCGGCCTGCCTTGCGGGGGGGCAGGCGGCAGCGAGATCCCCAGCTGCCGCCTGTCCAAGCGCGGGATCCGGGCCTGCCGTATGTGACCAGGGGAGACGGGGCAGGCACCGAGGGATCGGGCGTGCCATCTGCCACCAGGGGAGCAGGCCTAAGCCAGCAGGTGGTTATCTCCCAAGGGGTCCCAGACTGTGAGAGGGCACAGGTTGGGCTGAGAGACCCCCCCCTGCCAGTGCACAAATTTTTGTGCACCAGATTTCTAGTCCTTCTATACTTTGTTTTCCCAGGAGCCTGCCTCTGTGTCCAGCCTAGAACCCTGCTAAGTAGTTTGAATAGACGAGAGATTCACCCACTGGCTTCATTGCCTCAGTACTGCCTCTGCCAGAGGAGCAGCTGTGGTGCCACTCTGTAACTTTGTTGACCTCAAAGCCAGGTTTTAAAAGGAAATCACTTAGGGACATGGGGCCATGAAGACTCATTTCCTCTGGCTGGAGTGTTTCCACCTGCTACTCTTAGACTCTGTGTGGCCAGTTCCTCCTTCACCTATTAAGTCTCAAATAGCACCTCCTCTGAGAGGTCTTCTCTGACCGTCCTATTTAAGAAGGGACACACCCCAGCCCTGGCCAGTTAGCTCATTTGGTTAGAGCATCATCCCTGACACAAGAATCAACCAATGACTGCATAAATAAGTGGCACAACAAATCGATGCTTCTTCTATCGCTCCCCTTTCACCCTCCCTCCCTTCCTCGCTCTCTAAAAATCAATTTAAAAATTAACAAAAGAAAGTCAGAAGCCTAGTCGTCTTGCCTGCTGTGACCTTGAAGTGAGTGTTCAGCCCGCCCACCTGGTTGAGCTTTCTTTGTGTTGTGCAGGTCCTAGAGTGGGCTCAGGAGAAGCGGAAGCTGAGCGTGCTACACATCCATGGGGTCTACACCAACCCTAGTGGCATTGTCCTTCATCCCGCTGGGTACCAGAACGTGCTCAGGAACACTGAAGTTATGGTGAGTGCTGCTGATCTCGTTGGTCTTGGGAAAGCCTTCTGGAGACCTCTAAGCGTACCATTGGTCTTCAAGGGCTAACATGTTCTTTTCATTCATTCAGAGTTGTAAGCTCAAACATTCTTTACCGTGCCCCTCAGCTTGTGGGTGTGCGTGCCATCTTGAAAAATGTACTCGCGGTATCGAACTACAGGCTTTCCCTTTGTTCTTTTTTTTTTTCTTCCCATTTTATGTTTTTATTTTTGTTGATTTCAGAGAGGAAGGGGGAGAGAGAGAAAATCAATGATGAGAGAGAATCATTGAACAGCTGCCTCCTACACACCCCACACTGGTTATTGAGCCCATAACCTGGCATGTGTCCCAACTGGGAATGGAACAATGACCTGGTTCATAGGTCCATGTTCAACCTCTGAACCATGCTGGCTGGGCTCCCTTTGTTCTTGATGGACAGACAGCTGGTTGCCATCACTTTCACATATGAAGAATACATTATTACCTCTTTTTATTGTGTAGTTTATTATAGTATTAATAACCCTCTCTATGCCAATAATAACTGGTGTAGATTTTATTGACCAATCACTACTAGAATATACATCCTAAAGTAATTTTGTGTAAATGATGATGGACTTGTATTAATTACCACACTTATTCAAACTTATTGCTCAATGGAAAAAATTGAAAAACTTTTGGTGATAGAGGTTTTCTTCTTTGTGAAAAAATATCTTTGATCTTTAAAGTTGCAAGTGTTAGACTTGCTCACACATGCATGTTCAAACCAAAAAGTCCACCTCAGCAATGATATGTGGGAGTAATTCACTGGCCCCCAATTCTGAAAACAGTGTATAATAGGACTGGGTCACTTAGAGTGATCGTATCTACATGATGCAGCAAAAGTAAGACCAAGAAAATGTGATGTTTTCTAAAACATAAGAGCCTTTCCCCCCACATATTCTTTCTCCATTCATTGCTGACATTGCGTGATCACTTACGAAAATCATTTCTAATGTTTCTATATTTACATATGTGTATATAAAGATACATACACACATAGATATATATTGATCTAAGTATTGAGGAAATCTGGTGATGAAATTATCTTTCTGGTGGTCCATGGTTCCCTTTGTAAGGCAAAACAAAGGCAAATACAGTCCAAAAAATGGATAGAGTAAGATATATTAAAGACCTACTCGTTGGTCTTATGGCTTTTGGGTACATAGATCTCAAAAATAAATTGCAAGGTCAGTAGACCAGTGGTAACCCCAAGAAACCCTGAATAGAGAACCTATGAACAACACCTATGACAACAATATTGTAGACATAGGTCTGATATTGGTACAGATCAATATTAGACCAATAATCAAGTTATAGTGATAGCCCGGCTGGTGTGGCTCAGTGGTGGAGCATCAACCCATGAACCAAGTGGTCACTGGTTCAATTCCCGGTCAGGCACAAACAAGAGCAGCTTTAGGGGCTTATCCTCCCTCTTAACCCTGGTTCAGTGGCGGCCACAGTCTGTTAAGAGCAGTGATGATGAGCCTGTGGCTTTTGTGTCTCAGACACGCCTTGTGTGTGTCTTCACCGTGTCACTTTGTTTCTTTTCCTGCAAGAGAGAGATTCAGAAACTCTATGAAAACAAGTCATTTCTTTTCCTGGGTTGCGGCCAGACGGTGGATGACACCACTTTCCAAGCCCTTTTTCTGGAGGCTGTCAAGCATAAATCTGACTTAGAACATTTCATGCTGGTTCGGAAAGGAGATATAGACGAGTTCATGAAGCTTCGAGAAAACATGCTGGACAAAGGGATCAAGGTCATCTCCTATGGAAATGACTATGCTGATCTTCCAGAGTACTTCAAGCGGCTGACCTGTGAGATATCCACGCGGGGTAGGTCAGGTAAGATGCAGCTCTTCAGCCTTGTGTGTGTGGGTTATGGGCAAAGTCATTACCAAGATGAGGACTATCACCCTCACCAGATTAGGAGGGAGGGTATGTTTGGTCTTCAGGTTGGATGAAAATGGCATTTGGATAGGAGAAAAATGCACAAAGGCAAATCCATTGCAGAAGTGGGAAGAAGGAAGGAACTCAGCCTCATTAGTTATCAGTGAAGTGCAATTAGAATTTAGATTTCAAAATAGAAAAGAATGGTAACTTAATTTTGGCTAAGCTGTGAGGAAAGAAATATATTCATGTTGGAATATGTTAAAATTTTGAAAACCTTTGACCCAGAAATTTCACCTAAAGAGATAATTGGACAATTGCATAAAGATATACTTGTGGGAATGTTACCAGTTTTGTATAAATGAAAAAATTAGAAGCAACTTAAAATGTTTCACTTAATAGGGACTTATGTAAATACTCCAATATTTATTTAATTGATAAAATACAATGAAGCTATAAAAGGGAAAATGTTTTTATTGTCCAAAAATATGTCAGAGACATAATATTGTGAGTGAAGGGAGGAAAAATCACGATGGTCAGTCCCATTCATACAAAATTATAGAGATTCTGTTTTTGTTTGTGTGTATGTATAGAGAAATATCTGCAATGATAGTTACTAAATTAACTGTGGTTATGGTTATGTTTATGCTATTGGACTTAAGGGTTTTTAAAAGATATTTTGTTTCTCTGTTAGCATTTTCTACAGTGATTATGCATTATCTTTAAAAAAAAAACAAGCACACCTTAAAATGGTCTTTGGAAATTTTTTTTTTGTTGTTTTTTTTTGTTTGTTTGTTTGTTTTGTGTTTTTTTTTTTTAATCTTTATTGTTCAGATTATTACATTTGTTCCTCTTTTTTCCCCCCATAACTCCCCTCCTTCCAGCTCCCACCCCACCCTCCACCCTCACTCCCCACCCACTGAGTTCATCCATAGGTGCATGATTTTTGTCCAGTCTCTTCCCGAATCTCCCATTCCCCTTTCCCCCCCAAGAATAGTCAGTCCATTCCCTTTCTATGTCCCTGATTCATTATAGTCACCAGTTCATTCTGTACATCAGGTTATTTATTCACTTGATTCTTAGATTCATTTGTTGATAGATGCATATTTGTTGTTCATAATTTGTATCTTTACCTTTTTCTTCTTCCTCTTAAAGGATACCTTTCAGCATTTCATATAATACTGGTTTGGCAGTGATGAACTCCTTTAGTTTTTCCTTATCTGTGAAGCTCTTTATCTGACCTTCAATTCTGAATGATAGCTTTGCTGGATAAAGTAATCTTGGTTGTAGGTTCTTGGTATTCAGCACTTTGAATATTTCTTGCCATTCCCTTCTGGCCTGCAAAGTTTCTGTTGAGAAATCAGCTGACAGTCGTATGGGTATTCCCTTGTAGGTAATTGAGCCTCTTTCTCTTGCTGCTTTTAAGATTTTCTGTTTGTCTTTTGCTCTTGGCATTTTAATGATGATGTGTCTTGGTGTGGTCCTCTTTGGATTCCTTTTGTTTGGGGTTCTCTTCGCTTCTTGGACCTGTAAGTCCATTTCTTTCACTAGGTGGGGGAAGTTTTCTGCCATTATTTCTTGAAATAGGTTTTCAATATCTTGCTGTCTCTCATCTTCTGGGACTCCAATGACTCTGATATTAGTCCGCTTAAAGCTGTCCCAGAGGCTCCTTACGCTGTCTTCACACTTTTGGATTCTTTTTTCATTATGCTTTTCCAATTGGGTGTTTTTTGTCGAATCTTTGGTTTGATTCTTGCACTCCTCTGGTCTGCTATTGGGTATAATATTCTTTATTTCAGTCCGTGTATGCTTACTTTCTAATTTCTTTATCGTAGCATCGAGGGTCTCATTAGTTTTCGTGAGGCTCTGCACAAATTTATGGCAAGCCCTCAAAATTGCGATTCTTAGCTCCATATCCTCCATTTCTGTCATGTTTTTTTGTCTCCGCATCTTTTATGCTTTCTTGGTGCACCCCCTTGTGGTCTCTGTGCGCAGTCTTGTTCTAGCCAAGCCTTAATTGTTGTAGTTAACACTAGAGGGATTTGACCATCAGGCCGACTGGCGGTGGAAATCAGCTGTGGGAAAACTTCAGTCCTCAGGGGAGGTGCTAGTCCAGCCCTTGCCTGAGGCGGTCGGCAAATGGTTGTGCGCAGGGTTTGGGCGGGGCGGGCTCAACAGGGCGGGGGGGGGGGGGGAGGGAGCAGCTATGGCCGCTCTCAGTCCGTCCCCAGGGGCTCTGCCTCTCTGTCCCAGCATCGCTGCAAACCTCGGAGGGGCCGTAGCCAGACAGTCCTGCTTCTCCCGTTTGAGTCTGGGTCCCTAGAGACTCGCCCGGATCTGTAGCCCAGAGTCTGAGATTCGCTCCTGATTGAAAACGACAATCGCGCCCTCAGCCGCCAGCCCGCTTTGCGCGCGCACCCTCACCACCGCACCGCCGTACCTGTAAATTTTCCACACTGCGCCTCCGCTGAGCGTCGGAATGCTGTTGTTCTTGCTTCTAGTTGAAGAGACTCTCCTCAGCCAGCCTTCCCGTGGTTCTGGTTGATGTCCGCTCCGACTTTTAGTTGTATTTTTGAAGTGGTTGTCCACGGCGGCAGTCTCTGGTGTTTTACCTATGCCGCCATCTTCGATTCTCTGGTCTTTGGAAATTAACATGGTATTAAAGTCAGAGATTGGGGTACCACTCACTCACTTGACATTTTACCTCCAGTTTTAATGAGAAAGCCAAATGTGGATAAAAGGCTGTTTATTAATGGCTCGAGGCAAGTTCCCAATAACCCTGCAAGATACAAAACTTTGTGGTGTCAATTAAATGGAAGTTTGCTTTTTAAAACCTTACTTTGAATGAAGCCAAGCCCGAGGGTATGGCCACTCTGACTCACTACCCAGATCCAAACAAACTCTGCTGTTATATGTAGAATATGTTCTTGAAAAGTTTTATGTTAATGTGGATTTTCATTGTCAATCTCAGTGCTTCTGAGGGGGCCTGTTAAAGTACGGAAAATTTAATATAGAGGGAACTTTTCCTAAATCAAATCATCATTCCCAGCGTTTTCTCCTGAATCAGATTGCTTTGAGTGGAATTCTTTGTAATGAGAAATAATATTTATTGTGGCCTACATTCTGAGGTCTTCTACCCAGGGAAGAGCTTGTGGGAAGCTCTTATCACCATAACTGAGCACAGAAAACCATGTCTGCCCTTCTCCTGTAGACAAACCTTTCGGTTTCTCTCGTGGGAAACCAGCTTGCTCTTCTTTCTTGGGGATGTGTTTTCTGCTGTCCTGCTGTGTTTGCTGTCCACCCACGCGGAGGCCTTTCAGTAGCTTTTACTACTGGACACGTTCTGTTTTCATTAGACAAGAGATACATACCCAAACTTTACATATTTATTGTGGCCTACATTCTGAGGTCTTCTACCCAGGGAAGATGCTAAAATTGAAAATAGCAAGCCCCTCCTGGACAGCTGTTCCTATTACACTAAAATTTTTTAAATAAAAATCTCTGAAGTGGCATAGAAGTTTTTATTAGCTGCATAGGAGTCCTGTTATCATAGGTAGTTAACCAGTTATTAATAAGGAGGATGCAAAGGGGATGCAAAGGGAATCAGACCTTGTGAAGCATGGTCAGCTGGGGAGCATGTGCCTGTTTGTTTCACCAGAAAGTTAGTTTCACCCAATCCAGGGGATCACAGCATCGCCCCGCCAAGGATTCACACCCTCCCTTCCCCCTTCTGGTACCAGTAGGGATTTTGGGGTGTGAGGAGAGCAAGGGGAGATAAGTACATGTGCAACAGAAGTCAAAATGGTTCAGGGGAAGTTGCTTGGCCATAGAGGCCTGTCAATCTAGCCTGGGAAAGGGATCAGTGGCCGGGTGGACCCATCAGAGGCCTGTGGAACTGGGAAGTTGGTCAGTTATTTTGAAAAAGCACCTGGTCCTTCCCAAGCCCCAGCTGCTATAATCCCAGGGGAGCAGAGTTTCTCTCTCTCTCTCTCTTTCTCTCTCTCTCTCTCTCTCTCTCTCTCTCTCTCTCCCTCCCTCCCACTGACCGGAGCTCGCCCCATTTGTTGGAGCGTTTTCTCTCAATAGTAACCATGTGGCCTTAGCTCCAAACACAGGCTCCACGGAGAGCCTGGATACTGCCGCACAGCAGCAATGGCAGCCCTGAACACAAGCTAAGCTGGCGGTGGTGGGAAAGGCTGGGTGGACTAGCTTTGCTGTGGCACAGGATCTCTGGACATTGGCCCTACTTGTGACCCTGATTTCCTATGGTGGGAGGGACAGAGATGGGAAATTAGGAACCCAGGCCTCTTCTATTTTCACCCAATAAATCTTCCCACCAGACGTCATCCTCTCTTGGGGGTCCCCGAAAATGCTTTCTCTCAACACTGCAAAAACCACACTCCACCAGCAACACCACTAGAGTCGCTTTCCCCAGTTAGCACTGGTTATGTATTTGGAATTTTAAAAAATCAAGGCTTTCCTATATGGTGAGGGGGCTTTATTAGAATGGTCGGCTAAGTTAGTTTGTGATTTGAAATCCAACAGAGCAGTTTTGGGTTAAAAATATTATTTCATTTTGAGACAAGTGAAACTTACCTGTCATCCTTGGTTATGTTTTGAGTTTCCGTAGATGCGTACTGATGTTGGTTTGTTTCACACTGAGCGTTTGCTACATACCTGGCATTGTGCTGTGTACTCACTTTTACATAGTGAAAATTACTTGGATTCAAAACTGTAAGATCTCGTACATTATTTCAGAAAAATCAAGTAAGGAGGAAAAGGAAAATAATGCTTTCATAATTCATAACTATCATACAAGCAGTTATTTGGGTATATTTCCAATTAAAAATTTTTCATAGTTGTAAAAAAGGTATACAGACAGTCTTGGTACTTTTTATTCAGTTGGTATATCATATAAATTCTGAAGAGGCTACAGGTTCAAGGTTTGTGTGCCTGATGCTTCAAAGGCCAATAATCAAAAACGTCATAGAGTTTGGAGTAAGGAAAGGCTTATTGATCAGGAAAGTGCCAGCTTGAGAAGATGGGGGATTAGGGTTAGACATAATCTTATAGCTTCCGCAAATCCATTTTAAGAGAGCCCAGAATTTAGGCATCTTTTAGGTCAGTGGAAGGGAGGAGGGGCAAGGCAAGAGGTAGCTGAGGAGCCTAGACAGCTAGTTGGACAGGGATCCAAGGAAGAGCATGAAATCTCAGTATCTCTTTGTTTCTAGTTGGTCCATTGAACACCGCCTACCCCCCCACCACCGCCACCCCACTCCTGCCATCTGAGTCCACTCTTTTTTTAAAAAAATATATATTTTATTGATTTTTTACAGAGAGGAAGGGAGAGGAATAGAGAGTTAGAAACATCGATGAGAGAGAAACATCGATCGGCTGCCTCCTGTACACCTCTTACTGGGGATGTGCCCGCAACCAAGGTACATGCCCTTGACCGGAATCGAACCTGGGACCCCCCAGTCCGCAGGCCGACGCTCCATCCACTGAGCCAAACCGGCCAGGGCGGGCTGAGTCCACTCTTAAGGCTCCTGTAAAAATTTGATAAGCAGTTATTATTTTGTACACATTTCCCACCTCTTTCTGGAAAGGTGCCTTCTGACAAGGGGCTGTTCTTGGAAAAGCTCAAGCCTCAAGCAGAATTCCTCTAGCTAATTAGCATGTCCATAGCAGGAACTGTAAGTGTGAAGGCCATGGGAGAAATGCTAGCTAGAATTAAAATAGTCAGGGACTCTATGTAACACTATTTTAATATTTTTTTAAAAATTTATTTTAGAAACATCAATTTGTTGTCCCACTTATTTATGCATTGTCATAACCACTATTTTGTTTAAAATAGGTTTTTGTTGATTTGAGAAAGGGAGAGGGAAACATTGATGATAGAGAAACATCAATTGCTGCCTCCTGTACACCCCCCCACTGGGGATCATGTATATGCACAGGATGATTCCCAACCAACAGAGCCACACTGGCCAGGGCCATAATCACTATCTTTAATGACTGTATTATAACCCAGTGTAGCTGTTAGTTTACCTAATTATTTTCCTATTAGGCAGCTTCTAATTTTTTTCTTTATTGTAAGAACTGCCATGCAGTTTTTCCTTTTGCAAGTAATTTCCCTAGGATAATTATGTTCTCAGGGTAATTACTAGATCAAAAGGCATGAACATTTTAGAGATTGATAAATGTTGCTCAAGTGTTTTCTAAGAGGGAAGTAGCATGTATGTTTTAGTGCTCTTATTTTTACTCTAATTGCCCATATTCTTTTATTCCATGTGTTCACTTCTATACTTTTTCTGACACCATTTTCTATCCCAGTGCTGGCCAATAGGATCTTCTGCAATGTTAGAAATATTCTATACTTTTTGCTGTCCTGTACCATAACCACAAGTCACATGTGGCTGTTGAATATTTGAAATGTGGTTAGTGTGACAGAGGAACAGAATTTTTATTTTTTTATTTTTATTTTTTATTTTATTTTTTTTTCGCTTAAAGTATTACAAAGGGTATTACATAAGTGTCCTTTTTTCCCCCCCACCCTTGACAAACCCCTACCCTCCCTTACCCCCCCAGTGTCTTATGTCCATTAGTTATGCTTATATGCATGCATACAAGTCCTTCGGTTGATCTCTTACTCCCCTCCCTCCTGCCCCCCAACTCTCTCTGGCCTTCCCACTGCAGTTTGACAGTCAGTTTGAGGCAGCTCTGCCTCTGTATCTATTATTGTTCAAAAGTTTGTAATGGTCTTTATTAGCCATGAATGAGTGAGATCATGTGGTATTTTTCCTTCATTGACTGGCTTGTTTCACTTAGCATAATGCTCTCCAGTTCCATCCATGATGTTGCAAATGGTAGGAGTTCCTTCTTTTTAACAGCAGCATAGTATTTCATCGTGTAGATGTACCACAGTTTTCTAATCCATTCATCTACTGATGGGCACTTAGGCTGTTTCCAGATCTTAGCTATGGTGAATTGTGCTGCTATGAACATCTGGTTACATATATCCTTTCTGATAGGTGTTTCTGGTTTCTTGGGATATATTCCTAGTAGTGGGATCACAGGGTCAAATGGGAGTTCCATTTCCAATTTTTTGAGGAACCTCCATACTGCCTTCCATAGTGGCTGCACCAGTCTGCATTCCCACCAGCAGTGCACAAGTGTTCCTTTTTCTCCACATCCTCTCCAGCACTTGTCGTTTGTTGATTTGTTGATGATAGCCATTCTGACAGGTGTGAGATGGTACCTCATTGTTGTTTTGATTTGCATCTCTCGGATGATTAGTGACTTTGAGCATGTTTTCATATGCCTCTTGGCTTTCTGAATGTCCTCTTTTGAAAGGTGTCTATTTAGATCCTTTGCCCATTTTTTGATTGGATTGTTTATCTTCTTTTTGTTAAGTTGTATGAGTTCCCTATAAATTTTGGAGATTAAGCCCTTATCAGATATGACGTTGGCAAATATGTTTTCCCAAGAGGTGGGTTTTCTTGTTGTTTTGTTGATGGTTTCTTTTGCTGTGCAGAAGCTTTTTATTTTGATGTAGTCCCATTTGTTCAGTTTCTCTTTAGTTTCAACTGCCCTAGGAGCTGTATCAGTGAAGAAATTGTTTTGGCATAAGTCTGAGATTTTGTTGCCTTTGTATTCTTCTAGAATTTTTATGGTTTCCTGTCGTACATTTAAGTCCTTTATCCATTTTGAGTTTATTCTTGTGTATGGTGTAAGTTGGTGGTCTAGTTTCATTTTCTTGCATATATCTGTCCAATTTTCCCAACACCATTTATTGAAGAGACTATCTTGGCTCCATTGTATGTTCATGCCTCCTTTGTCAAAAATTAATTGAGCATATTGGTTCGGGCTAATTTCTGGACTCTCTGTTCTATTCCACTGGTCTATATGTCTGTGAGGAACAGAATTTTTAATGTGAAATTCAGCCACGTGTGGCTAATGGCATCATATTAGACAGCGCAGATCTAACCCAGTTTATACTGTGGGAGTATCTGCTACTTTGCACTCTTCTACTTGGTTGGATTTGCTCATTTGCATGCTGCTCCCCACCCCTGGTCAGACTTTTCCCCCCCTGAACTTGGCCTTCTACACTAGTTAGGGACGGCAGACACACTTTGCCCATGTAAACGTCTTGTTTACAAGCAATGTCAGTGCGCACACTCCAGCTTTACTGTTTCCGTTATTTAATACCACCGTTTGAAGACTAACCTAGTTTATTCTCCCTGCCTCCTTGTCTCCTGCTGTACTAGGTGTGTGTTCATTACTAAATAATGCCATCTTTTAGATACAGTGGTTCTCAACCTTCTGGCCCTTTAAATACAGTTTCTCATGTTGTGACCCAACCATAAAATTATTTTCATTGCTACTTCATAACTGTAATGTTGCTACTGTTATGAATCGTAATGTAAATATCTGATATGCAGGATGGTCTTAGGCGACCCCTGTGAAAGGGTCATTCGACCGCCAAAGGGGTCGCGACCCACAGGTTGAGAACCGCTGCTTTAGAACATGGATGGTTGGTTGGTTTTCTAGCCATTGTTTTGGCTTTTTAATCTAACAGCTGACATTGATGTTCACTCTGTTTAGCAGGTGTGATGAGAGAAGGTCACCTAAATGGTTCATCTGCAGCGCACAGTGAAATAAGAGGTATACTATTTCCTGTTTTCTATCTGCCTATTTGTCAACAGAAAATGTTCCTAAGACCTACTTAAGACCTTGGGGAGTTAATACTTGCTGCTGCATATAGTATTACATAAGATTATTTTTCTACCAAGTCTGTTACAAGATGCCTGTCTCTTATGTCTTGTCTTCTGCAGTAGGTTAAGCTGGACTTCAGCACCTGCAGCTTTAGATGTGTAAACCTGTTTATGAACCTCCCGTTTATTCTCTCCCTTTTCTCTCCACAGACCTCAGTACATGAGGGCTACAGAAGTCACCGACATTAGACCAAGCTGTAAGGCCCTACCATGGACAGTTTAACAGTAAACTTACAAGAACCCAACAACTCCGAAAAGAACCAAAACCCAGAAGTTGAAGGCTGGGGCTATGTAGAGTGGTGGCGAACTTCCCACCTTCATCCTTCGTGCCGACTGGTCTTTTGTTTTGTTGTTTTCCAGTTCTTGGTCTTATATGGCCTGTTCCAGTTTGAGAATAACCAAGTGACAATGGGACCCAGTGCAGCTCCCCACCCACCACTGGGCTGGACATGCCTGTGTCTACACAGATTGGGGTGGCGCCCACTGCACAGGCTGCTGCCCTGCATGGACTCGGACTGTGGATGCCGTGGACTCACCGTGGCCGCTGCAATTTTGTACTCTAGACTTGGTTTTTCACTTAAGCTTAATGGCTTTTTCTAAGACTTGAAGCTCTAGTTTTCTAGATCTCTTACAGTGTACAGTATTTTACATACCTGAGCTGTATTAAAAGCTTGTTCATTTACTTCCCAGGGCCCTGGTTCTACTTTCAGTCACTTTTGAAAATTAACCTGCAAAGGTCCTGACAAGCCTAATTTTTGTCACTCAATTTAATTTTCAAGACCTGTTCCTTTCTGGGGGAGGGGATCTTTCTCAGGAGACCCGTTTTCCCAGATTCCTCACAGCATCCATTCCCACTGCTTCCCTTACATAAACACTAGGTTATCGTGACATGGGATTGTAGTTTTGAATCCTATATAAAGTAACTCCGAGACTAAAAGGCGATTTACTTATGAAATTTATTTTCTTATATATAAATTATGCATTTCTCTGGGCAGACAGCCTTCATCTTATTGCACTAAGCACGTCTGTAATACAAGCTACAGGACAAGTCTCAACAAGAGGTTTGTATTTAATGTAGCACTTGTCTACCAGGCACTGTAGAGAGGAGGCGGAGGAGCTAGGGTCCCTCGGGGTGAAGAACGGGGAGGGGCACCATGATACCTCCTGACAGGCAGTTTCCTCCCAGGAAGGGGAACATGCAAAGCTTACACCTGGGTTCTGGGCCTGGGGAAGAGCTGGAAGGCTGAGAAGCCCAATGCAATACTGCAGCTCGCCCCCTTTTCTGAGGGATGAGGGAAGGGGGACTCACCTTTTGCTCATTGTAACAAATCCCTCTGGCCTTAGCCGACACTTTGAGGAAACAACGGGATGGGATCATCAGAATTAGCAGCAATTAAGGACAGGCTATACAATGCCACAGTGTGGTTGGTGGGTGTCACCCAGGCCCAGGGACCTGAAAGCTGTGTAGCCTAGGGAGAGGTGCCACTCAAGACCCAGAGTTGGTTCTAGAAGTCTCTTAATCTAATGGAGCTTCAAACTGCTTATGATGCTCAGATGTCCCCATGACACTAACTAGCCAAGTTCTGGTGTTGGATCTCCTGACCATTGGTCAAAGCTGTAATGAGACCGAGACCATAGGCAGAGTGATGGGTAGGAAGGGTAGAACCAGTGGTGGTGGGCAGGGGTGGCATGGGCAATGGGCAGTGACTGTAACATGATTAGGCCCTCCTTGTAGACGGAGGCCAGATTGAACAGGGAGTGGGGCTAGAGGAGCTGCACGCCAGGACCTGCCCTCGCTCTGCCTCTGCACTACACTGAAGACAAGTTGCTCACACTCTAATGCACATTCTTGATCCAGGAATGGGGACTTTGGGGGAAGCGGTGATTTGGTTTTGGGCAAGAGCATGTTAAGCCTTCATGAGGGCAGCCACCACAGCCTTGGCGTTGAGACTGCGTAGGTCACAGTAGGTCTGGCCAGTGCCCACAAACACGATGGGTTTGCTTGTGATGTAGGTCATAGAAATAGCAGCTCCCACCTGAAGAGGAAAAAGGGGTACCCAGTCAACTCAAGGGCCCTTCTTTGTACCCCGAGTAACAGGAAGCTTTGAGCTAATGCAGCCTCAGCTACCTTGTGAAAGATCGCCAACGCCTGCCCTCCCAGTCCCCCTATGTCCTGTGTCATTCATGCTTACCTTGTCATCAATGGTATCAAATTTGGTAAGGACAATGCCATCAATGAGCCGAGGGGTTTGAGCCATAGAATGGTCAGCCAAGGCTCTGTTGAACTTGACCTGGAAAGGAGAAATGGCATGTAAGTGTAAAATGCACCTTTCCACCCAAATCCGAGGCGGGAAAGCGAACCACGCCCTCACCAGCTGATCCACGGCCTCGTTGCCCACTAAGGCCTCGCCCACAAACAGCACCAAGTCGGGGGTGTTGACAGTAATGAGCTTGGCCAGGGCAGTCATCAGAGGGGCGTTGTCTTGCATGCGACCAGCTGTGTCCACCAGCACAACGTCAAAGCCTTGGTTCCGTGCTACAGAGAGAAAAGCGGTCAGCTCAGAACTCCTGGGTTGTCACACTTATTTCCAGCGTCCTCAGGAAGTCCTAGCCTGGCTATGCGAAAGGTCTGTTTCCTTTCTTGGGCTCTGGATCTGGTTACAAGGTAGTGAGAAATCTATACTTGGCCCTCCGCGCAGTCAGGAAAAGGATGGCATTGCCACAAAGGGGACCAATTAGAGGTTTCTTCGTTTGGGCCATACCAGCTTTGGTTGCAACTACACCCATTACCCACAGTGGAGCATGGCAAGTCACAAGCCCTGACTTGTTACTGAGCATAAGTTGGTAGTCGGGTGACCCTGATCCTCAGGGTATTTTAAGGGAGCCCAAAGGAAAGGGGCCCAGACCAGCTCCCACACACTGTGCACCGTACCAAAGGCAATAGCTTCCATGGCGATGCCGGCAGCATCTTTGCCGTAGCCCTTCTCAAACAACTGCACCATGGTGCGGCCACCGTGACTCTCCGGGGGGTGTAGGGCACTCAAGCGGCGCGTGTGTGTGCGCAGCTGCTCCACAGCCCCGGCACGAAATGTGTCACAGGCGGCAATGAGGACACTGAAGCCATTCTCTAGCAGCCAGAAGGAAATCTGCAAGAGGCAAAGGAGACCGTCACCTAGAGCCACAACTGCTGAGATAGTGAAGAAAGGTCAGACAGATGGGCACTGCACTGACCTTGGCAAGATTGGTGGACTTCCCCACTCCGTTAACCCCACAGAAGGTGACCACGTAAGGGCGCTGATGACGCTGGGCATCCATGATGTCCCGGAGCATGTCCACACGACGCTGTGGCTGCAGGATCTGTACCAGGGACTCCTGCAGAGCTTGCTTTACTGTGGAAGTCACCGCTGAAAGGGAGGAGGCGGCGCACCCATGAATCCCAAGGAGGGACTCCAAGATCGCCCAACACCTTTCTGCGCTAAGAGAACTAGGATCTGGATGCTACCTGGATCCTGCCCCAGAATCCACACCATATCTGCTACTGTCCCAATAAACACTTCCCAAGTATTAACTCATTTAAACCTCTTAGTAACTCTTAAAGTCTAAGTCATGTAATCAAGGTTTAGAGCTTCAGAGATTTGCCAAAAGTCAGGGAGGCCAACGCACTGGTATGCATAATGCCCTGCGCACACTGGTTGAGGCCGATACTTACTGCTGAACGTCCCCATCACCTTCCCTTCCAACTTGTTGGCCACGGATTCACAGAGTTGGACTGCAATGTCTGCTGCGACATTCTTAGCTGAGGAGAGGGGGACGGTGTGTGAGTGCCAAGTCAGGTCACCAACTCTTACGGTACAGTAGGAAACTAGATGGTTCTACCCTCCACCATCCCTACCACACAAACACAAGCCCACCTGTTCCTAGAACTTACCAATGAGATGATCACGCATCTTGTCCAGCACAGACTCCATGTCTTCACGACTCAAGCTCTTGGAACCCACAAGGCCCTTCAGCATCCCAAACATGCCACCCAGAGTCCCCTTGGCAGCACTGCAGGCACAGGAGATACAGATACACATAAAGCCAGTGGGCAGGAGTCAAACCTCATCCACTGCGGAGTCACACCCTGCACCCCCTGAAATTCCCTACCTAGGTTTGGTAGGGTTTTGAGCAGCCCCTTCATCATCGGAGCTGCTGCAGTCCAGATCCTGAAGCTGCCCCCCAGGCCCAGTCCCTCGAATCTGCAGGGTTTGGGGAAAGGAAGGAGAGAGGATTAGGATTTCTAAAGGTTCTGAAGGGGAAAAGCCCAGGATTCACCCTGTCTACACTGCTCAGTCTCTTGGATTTGGGAAGAGACTCACCCCCTCACTCAAAGAAATCTAAGGTACCACCCCTTCCTCTTTACTTCCAATTTACTTATTTTAGAGGAAAAGAGAGGGATAGAAAAATGGAAACATCAATGAGTGAGAAACATCATTGATCAGCTGCCTCCTGCACACCCTCTACTGGGGATCAAGCCTACAACCCGGGCACATGCCCTGTCTGGGAATCAAACCAGCGACCTCTAGGTACATGGGTCAACGCTCAACCGCTGAGCCACACCGGCCGGGCCCTCCCATTCCGTTAAAGGGTAACCTTCACTGAGGCCCCTGCTGGCTCTCACCAAGTTGATGTCCTCAGGCGGGGCAACCTCTGGGGCCCCATTGGTGGTAGGAGCGCTGTAATCCAGGTCTTCCTTGTTAGCACAGCCACCCAGCGCCCACACCCGAGGCGCCTTTTTGCCTTTCTCCTTTGGAGCATCTGACTTCGTGGACTTGCTGAAAGGGTTATGGCACAGGGTTATGGTGGAGAAGCAGGAGAGGAAACACCCCCCCAAAATCCAGAGACAAAAACGCCCTTGCCCCCAACACGGCTAGATTATGGCAAAGGTTAGAATGCTCACCTGGACTTGTCTGCAGCCTTCCCATGTTTCTGAATGAACTCCTCTCGCTTCCTCCGGATCAGCTCCTCTTTGGAAAGTTCTACCCCATTGTCAGCCCCCACTGACTTTTCTGCAGGGGCTGTTTTGCTGGCAGTCAAGGGGACATCAAAACCTGTTAGGAGAAAACTCACTGGAGAAAAAGGACCAGATTCCAACAAAATAGACAATAGGGGGGAATTTCCTTAAAGAAAAAACTAGGAGCAAACATTTTGGGGCTCACAAGGACAGGGAATGACAGCGAGGGTGGGGGCATTAGAGTGAGGGAGACAAGCAATGACAGAGGACAGGGGACCACTTCATTAACTTTTCATGCCCCTTATGTCCAAGGAGCTCACACCAACCTTCCTTCTTGGCCCCCTTGTTTTTTTTATTCTTTGCTTTTTCCTTGGGCTTTTCACCCCGGGTCTCAATCATGGATCTCACAGGCTTCTTGGCCTTTTCAGAATCTTCAAATTTCTTCATGGTGGTTGGAGCCCGCACCTTACTGCTCTCCTCCGCTTCACTAAAGCGAGAGAGAATGGCTCAAGTCCAGAGAAAGGGTCCTCACACCGAGAGGTTCATTGAGGACGGAGCAGCACATTCAGAAGCATCCTTCAATGAACACTTGGCTACCCCTGATCGGGCCTCGGGAAGGGAGGGAGCTCCGCACGCCATGGAAATCGATTCTGGGGAGGGGAGGCCTCTCACCGGAGGAGCCGCAGAAAGTCATTCTGGAAATCAAAAGTGCCATTCAACAGACTTAGAGCGCTTTGCTGCTGGATCTCCGTGCGGTACTTGTCCCGAAAGAGCCGGTGCACGTCATCTATCAACTTGTCGACATATGTCAGCGTTAGGATCTTCTGAAAACCAACCTGTTTCGGGGAAGAAACAGAGCCAACAGATCGGCTTACACGCCATCCCGGAGCGGAGGGAAGCCAAGCCAGCCCGGGCCTCCAGATTGGCTAAGCCGCCTGGCAGGTGTCCCTGACCCGAGGGGCAGCCAAGCTCTCGGACTGAGCCCCAGAGTCTCTTCCCTTCCCCCACTCCCCCTCGGTCTTCTCATATAACACCATCTGCTGTGAACCGGGGTTCCCTTCTCTCGACAGTCAGGACTGTGTTGAGAATGCACTGGTCCCTCCGAGATGCCACCACTCACCACAAACACCAGCTCAAACTGGTTGTCCAGTTTATACTTGAGCGTGAGGGCTTCATGGGTGAAGGAGGTGTTGCCGCCCCTTTCCTGGAAAGAGAGGATGTCTCCGAGTTCAGACTATTCCCCAGAAAACCCAGTCTTGGGCCCCTCAACGACCACCTTTGGGAAAGAACCGAACATTCCCCCCAAGTCAGACCTGTCCCAGGACACGAGGATGCTGGGGCACCGCCTGTGACACCCCCCCGGGGAGAAAAGGAGGTACCGTGGGGGGGGGGGGGGGGGAGAGTGAGAGAGTGACACGACACCTGGGAGCCCGAGGGAAGTAGTCGTCATAGAAACAGGTCTACTAGCAGGTGTACACTGTCTACAGATTTAAAGGTGTCTTTTTCCATCCCTCATCTCACCCATCCTTCGGAACAAGAGAAAACCAAGCTGCCAGGAGCGAACGGAGGGAACGATGGTTAGTCTGAAGAGGCGCCTAATCCAGCTGGGGTCCCCGAAAGCGCAGGGGGAGGGGGCGCCGCAAAGTTGCAGGACGGTCCGCCGCGGGCGGGAGAAAGAAGCGGAGCCCCGGCTACCGGCGAGCGGCCAGACCCGGGGCGGACAGGGCGGGAGCGAGGCGCGGGGCCGGTCGAGGGAGACTATGGGTCGGATCGGGGGGTGGTGGGGGGAACGAACCCGGAGTCCTGACCCCGCGGGGGCGGTACCTGCAGCAGCACGGAGCGAATCAACGCGTTGACGGGCCCGGTGCAGGAGTCGCTCACGCCCTGGAAGCACCAGAGCACGAGCCCGCCCTTCGAGAAAATGGTGAAGAAGTCGAGCATGGCGGCAGCGGGAAAGGAGCCCGGCCGGCGCCGGGAGCTGAGGCCACGATCGCCCCGACTTCCTGCTGCGCCAAGCGCGGGACACGTCACACCAGCGGCCCCGGAAACCAGCTCGGCCGCACTTCCGCTCAGAGCTTGGGGGTTCCCCACCCGCCCGCGCTGGACGGCGCGCAGCGATGACGTAGCAGGCTGGCCCGTGGCGGGGCTGGGCGGGGCTCTTGGGAGGTCAAGAGGAGACGGGAGGCCTATAGCGCTGGGAGGCGGGGCCCAAGGGCGCCGCTGGCCAATGGATGAGCTCGTCTGAATGGCCGGCGGCGCGAAGCAATGACGTCTTGGGGGCGGCGCCAGGTTTAAGGGTCGTGCTCGCAAGGACCATGTTTCGAGGGGCGCTATGGCTCTTGGCAGGTCGAGGCTGTGTGGGCCGGGGGCTAAGCACACGCAGTGGAGGCTCGACTCCGGGTAAAGTTGAGGACACCGGAGGGTGTCGTGGTTCCGGGGTACCCCCAGTCTCCGGCTGTGTGACCTTCAGGACTTGGGACCCCGGCTCAGGCTGGGAAGACAGTGGGTCAGCTGTGAGAAGGGGCTAAGCTTGCCCCATGGAGCTTGTGAGGCCAGGACAGGCGTACGGGTCTCCGGGTCGCCTTTCTCGGGTGACAGATCCTAGACCTCAGTTCAACACCAGCATAGACCAGGCTGAGCCACCGGCTGCACGAATGTGCACCAAGTCCTGCGCGCGTGCTGCATGCGTGCTCAGTGCTGCGGCCCGTGCAAGAGGGAAGAAGAAGAAGAGAGGACTCACTATATGTGTCCTGGGGGTGCCTGAAGTGCAGCCGGAGAGGGGAGACTTTCTAGACCAGCGGTTCTCAACCTGTGGGTCGCGACCCCTTTGGGGGTCGGACGACCCTTTCACAGGGGTCGCCTAAGACCATCGGAAAACGTATATAATTACATATTGTTTTTGTGATTAATCACTATGCTTTAATTATGTTCAATTTGTAACAATGAAAATACATCCTGCATATCAGATATTTACATAACGATTCATAACAGTAGCAAAATTACAGTTATGAAGTAGCAGCGAAAGTAATTTTATGGTTGGGGGTCACCACAACATGAGGAACTGTATGAAAGGGTCGCGGCATTAGGAAGGTTGAGAACCACTGTTCTAGACCAAGACTGGGTCGTCTCCAGCTAGTGTCATGGTAGACCTACATGGAGCACCTGGCTACCGAGATCAGCCCTGAAGGATGGTTACTGGTTCTGGGAAGGTGTGTGTTCCAGGTTCTGGAAAACTGGGCAAAGGTTAGGAGGAGAAAAATATTGTTCCCATGCAAGGAACTAGCCAAAGCCATCTAAACAGTTTGAGTGGTTGTAGGGAATGTGTGGGAAGGGAAGCCCAGATCAAAGAAAGATTCTAATGCCGCTGAACGTTGTATTGGAAACAGTGAGAAGACTTGGAGATTTGTGGGTTAGGTGTTCATGACAAAGGATTCATTTACTCAAGATATTTATTGAGCACTTAGGATGTGCCAGGTACTCTGCTAGGCTGGAGATTGGGTGGTGAAGAAGGTACACATAGCACAGTGTGAAGCTATCACTAATAAACTCAAAGTTGCAAATGTGTTGTGTGCTGCAAAAGAGGTTCACAGGGCTGTGAGATAATGTGGCAGGAGAATTCAACATAGTCTAGGGCAGCGGTCGCCAACCTTTTGGACCTCACGGACCACCAGTGGTCCACGGACCACCGGTTGGCGACTGCTGGTCTAGGAGGTCAGAAAAGGCTTCCCTGAGAAGATGTTAACTGAGCTGAGACCTAAGGGGAGCAGAGTTAACTCGGCAAAATGGACCCAGAGTTTCAAAACAGAGAGAGCACTTGTGTAGGTTCCCTGTGATGGGAGGAAGTAAGGTGTCATCAAGGAAACAGGCTGGGAGTGCGGGGAGAGGAGAAGGACAAGGCGAGCAGGAGCCAGATTGTGCGTTGTCTCCCTGGGAACGTTTATGGATTCTGGACTTTTATCCTTAGAGCAATGGAAAGCCATCGGAGGGTTTTAAGCAAGAGGGTGTGTGATTAAATTAGTGTTCAGACAAGGTCCAGTCAGGCTACGATGTAGAAAAGAACTGGGGGAGGGTGACAAGAGGGAAATTAGTGGGAACAGTTAGGAGGCTTTTGCATTAGTCTAGGTGAGAGATGGTGGTGGTTCAGTCTAGGGCAGTGGTGGCAGAGATAGAAAAAAAAGGGGACAGATTGGGGAGATGTTTCCGAGTCAGAGTCATCGGAACTTTGTAACATATAGGACATGAATGTAAGTCTGCTGGTGGTGACGAATATGCAGGGTGAGGTGCCATGCTTCAGTGGTTGCAGCTTGGAGTGTGCGGGGACCTCTTGTTCCAGGAGCCTGGGACATCCAAGTGGTGATGATAATGCAGTTGAGTATATGAGCCTCAGGCTCACCAGAAAGATAGGTGTGCTCAGGAGATGATATATACGTGTAAGTCATCTATCCTAGGGAGAGAGTATAGACTGTTAATCTTAGGAGGTGGAATCTTGAGCAGGGCATGATGCATGAAAAGGAAGAGAGGCTGATGGCATGCAGAACCTATAGCAAAGCTGCTGAATACTGCTGGCCGCACGTGGACCTCATGGGAGGGGCTGACAGTGGGGACTGCCAACTCAGTGTCAATGTAGCCCACCTTTTCCTGTACCCATCTCCCAACCCCCTACCACCTGCAAAGGAAATGAATGGCTCTCTTTGACCATAACTGCATCCCACAGACTGGACTGAAAAGGTGTCTGAAATTAAGAAGAAGATCCAGTCAGCTCTTCCTGGAGGGCCTTGGGATCCACTGTATGACACCAGCCACCTGCCCCCTGAACACTCGGATGTCGTGATTGTGGGGGGTGGGGTGCTTGGCCTGTCCGTGGCCTATTGGCTGAAGAGGTTGGAGAAGCCCCGAGGTGCCATCAAGGTGCTGGTGGTGGATCGGGACCACACGGTGAGGTCTGGGGTAGGGCAGAGTCAGGAGTGGGGCTTGGACTCGGATTTTACTAAGGACTCTCGGGAGTCTGCAGGGCGGGGACTGAGCTTTGGACCTTGTGTAGAATTAGTCCCAGGTTCCTCCTCCTTCCAACTAGGGGCCTTGGCAATAGGTTTTTGCCTTTGAAAGCACATTTCAGTGTTGCATCATTTGAGATCTCACAGGTCAGGCCGAAGAGAGCCTGCATTCAAGTTATAATTAATACAAACAGCTATTTCAGCCCCCTTTTTAGGTTCCATCACGCCTCAGGTTTTACACTTAGCTGTTCCTGTTACCACTGCCAGCCAGCCACGAATCTTTTTTTTTTTAAACATATTTTTATTGATTTCAGAGAGGAAGGCAAAGAGAAACATAAGTGAGAGAGAATCACTGATTGGCTGCCTCCTGCTCACCCCCCACTGGGGGTTGAGCCCGCAACCTGGGCATGTGCCCTTGATTGGAATCGAACCCGGGACCTTTCAGTCCGCAGGCCAGCGCTCTATCCACTGAGCCAACCCAGCCAGGGCCCAACCACGAATCTTGCTACTTTGGCCATATCCCTCTATTTTCCAACTAGAAGATCAAAAGTCCTGTCCTTGGACTTCTGGGCCATTAACATTTTGCCTGTCCCTTTGTTGATGACTGACTCTGTTTGCTGTGCACATCTGCTAATGAGGACTTCTATAACCATTGTCCTCTCTGGGCTGCTGGGTTTATCCATGCAGCTCCTCCTAGATCCTAAACCTGCAAGAACTCCCCTTTAACTCAGGGTTCACGGCTCACAGGACCCATGACAGTCTCTGCTCCTGTGTAGCAGGGTGCTGCTCCACCTCAGCCTTCCTCGTCTTCCCACAGTATTCCCAGGCCTCGACCGGGCTTTCCGTGGGCGGGATCCGCCAGCAGTTCTCGCTGCCTGAGAACATCCAGCTCTCCCTCTTTTCAGTGGACTTTCTACGGAACATCAATGTACGTGCAGTGAGATTTGGGGGTTGGGGGGGTGTCCCCTCCTTTAGCCCAGAGAGAGGAGGGAAAACAAGAAGCAGGAGCAGTCGGGCAAGTAGGAATCGGAGCCCTGGTTTTCTTCCCAGTGTGGTGCCTAGAGGAGGCTTATATCTGGGTGACGGCCCTGAGCCCCGAGGTTGTAAGTGAGGAGCCAGGAGTGCTCTCCATTCCTTCTCTAAACCAGCTTCTCTGAGGAGCTTTCTTTGCACATAGGAGTACCTGGCCGTAGTCGATGACCCTCCCCTGGACGTCCAGTTCAACCCCTCAGGGTACCTTTTGCTGGCCTCAGAAAAGGGCGCTGCAATCATGGAGAGCAACGTGAAAGTGCAGAGGTGGGTGCCGGGCACGGCCTCGGAGTCGCCTCCCAGCCACAGGCAGGCAGTAAGCCCTAAGCCAAATCCTGGCTGGGACCACGGAGCTGATGAGACAGGTCGCCGCCCCTTGGGAACTCAGTCGGGAAAGGCAGGCACATGCAGAACTTCAAGGCCCTGTGCTCGGGCTGTGATATAGACAAAGTGCTGCTGGTGGGCCCTGCATTGCCCGATAAGAACCACCTAGGACACACCCCAGACCTGATAAATCAGAGTCTCTAGGGAGGGGCCCAGGAATCTGCAGGCATTTCCTGTAAGAGCCAGATAGTAAGTATTTTAGGCTTTGCAGGCCATACAGTCTCTATTGCAATCACTAAACTTGCAATCAAAGCACAAAAGCAGCGCTAAAAAAAAAAAAAAAAAAAAAAAAAAGCATGAGTATGGCTCATGTACAGAAATAGCCTGCAGGCCGGATATGGCAGCCCTGCCCTCCGTGTTAACCATGGTCAGTCAAGAGCAGGAATCGCCAACAGACAGGTCTCCAAGTCTCACACGTGACATCAGGTAATGTCCTAACTGCTTCACAGATAATAACTCAATTTGATCAGAACATCCCCATTTTACATGTGGGGAAATCGAAGTGGTGGCTGGGAGTGAAACCAGGCATTCTGGCTTAGGGGTGTGTTCTTTGAGCATCGCATTGCAGCCTTTGGGTGCTCAAGGAACAGAATCCCAGAGGAGGTGGCTGGGCTAGTGGGTGTGATTGTCCCAGGTAGAGCAGAGGGAACAGCGACTCACCCTGTTGTGAAAGGACGGCAAGGGATTCAGGCTGTGCAGCCAACGGACACTAGGGTGTAGGAAAGGAAGAAGGGGTCAGATGCTGAAGAGCCGAGGAGGCTTGTCCCCCATCCATTCAGCAAGGACAGAGAAGGGGCATAAATGAGGTCGAATCCCCACTTGTGGAGCTGGGTCCGTACTGCTCCCTCTGCACGCTCATCCTCACTAACATACACACAGACACACGTGTTTCTCTCAGGCAGGAAGGAGCCAAAGTGTGTCTGATGTCCCCGGAGCAGCTGCAGAACAAGTTTCCCTGGATTAACACGGACGGAGTGGCCTTGGCGTCTTACGGTGAGGCACGCGCGCGCAGAGGGCAGAGGGCTGCGGGCACCTCAGGTGGGAAGCCTCAGCACCCTGCAGCCACGTCACTGAGCAGTGCCTCCCTCTGACCAGCAGCCCCCCCACCCCCACCCCCCACCCCGCCAGGCCATGCCAGCTCTGTTCTTCCGCAGGATTTGACTCGGTGCGGTCGGTCAGCTTGACTTTCCCCAGCGTACCAGCCCAAAGAAGAGTTGGGGGTGCGGGAAACAAAAGGACAGGAGGGCTCTCGACCCTCTTCATCCTCCTATTTTTCTCTCACAGGGTTGGAGGGTGAAGGTTGGTTTGACCCCTGGTGTCTGCTCCAAGGGCTTCGGCGAAAGATCCAGTCCCTGGGGGTCCTTTTCTGCCAGGGAGAGGTGACACGTGAGTCTGCCCCCCTTGCCCACTGCTCATATCCTTTGCCATCCAGGGCGCAGGCCGAGACCGTGTCTTATCTTCACTCACAAGGGTTGGTGGGGGAAGGGGCTTCTCCCCTGAGGGCTGGTCGTGGGCATCCTGACTCCAGCTGCTGACTAGGCTGCCTCCGCCTCGTGATTGGCTAGAAGGTTTCAGTGCTCTCCTGCCCTGAGTGCAGCCAGGTTCATCCCCATTACCCTGTTGGCTGCAGGGTCTGGGTTTGCCCAGCCTTCCAATTCCTTTCCCTAGGACACCGGGACCCCCCTCTCCTTCCTCTCCAAGGCCTCGAGGGCTTCTTTCATTTTCTTTCTCCTGCAGGTTTCATCACGTCATCTAGCCGCATGCAGACCAGCAGTGGGAAAGAGATGACTTTGAAGAGGATCCATGAAGTCCATGTAAGTTGCCAGCCTGCATAACTTCCTCACCAGCAAGGAGGGAGGGAGGAGAACAGTAACGGCTGTCGCTTGGAACTTCTACCCACTTCCAGGAAGAAAGGTTCCTCTCATGGTGGCCAGCGTATGGGCCAGTCCCTGCCTCCCTCCCCCTCTGTGCCTGCAGGTGAAGATGGACCACAGCCTGGAATACCAGCCTGTGGAATGTGCACTCGTGATCAATGCCGCCGGGGCCTGGTCCGGGCAAGTAGCAGAGCTGGCTGGTATTGGGAAGGGGCCACCTGGCACCCTGGAGGGCACCAAGCTACCTGTGGAGCCAAGGAAAAGGTGACTTCCCCCAGGGCAGCTGAGGAGGTTGGTGAGAAGAGGAGAGAAACAATATAAAAGGTTATTAAACCCGGCCGGCATGGTTCAGTGGTTGAGCGTCAACCTATGAACCAGGAAATCACGATTCAATTCCTGGTCAGGGCACATGCCCAGGTTTCGGGTTCGATCCCCAGTGTGGGGTGTGCAGGAGGCAGCCCGTCAATGATTCTCTCATTGATGTTTCCATCTCTTTCCCTCCCCCTCCCTCTCTGAAACCAATAAAAATAAATTTTAAAAAAAGAAAAAACGGTTGTTCAGTGGGAGGAGGGAAGAGTTGCTATTCCCGCCACTTCCGAATCCACCTGGTTATGGCAGGTACGTGTACTTCTGGCACTGCCCCGAGGGACCAGGCCTGGAGACCCCGTTCATGGCAGACACCAGTGGAGCCTATTTCCGCCGGGAAGGATTGGGCCACAACTACTTGGGTGGCTGCAGCCCCACGGAGGTGAGCTAAATGGGGTCGGGGCTTGGGAGGGGACAGGCCAGTAGTCATTAAAGTGTCAGGCTCTGCCCTAACCGGTTTGGCTCAGTGGACAGTGCGTCGGCCTACAGACTCAAGGGTCCCAGGTTTGATTCTGGTCAAGGGCATGTACCTGGGTTGCGGGCACATCCCCAGTAAGGAGTGTGCAGGAAGCAGCTGATCAATGTTTCTCTCTCATCGCTGTTTCTAGCTCTCTATCCCTCTCCCTTCCTCTCTGCAAAAAATCAATAAAATATATTAAAAAATAATTATTAAAAAAATAAATAAATAAAGTTTCAGGCTCTGGGGAGGGCCAGTGCTGTTACTGATGTGGCAGCACTTTCAGGTTTCAATTGGGATCTCTCGTCCCCATCCCCCACCCACCTAGGGGGTTGACTAAAGAGGTCAGTGAGCTCTGGCTCTGTCCTTGTGTCCCCACCTCTCACCCCAGGAGGAGGAACCGGACCCGGGGAACCTGGAAGTGGACCATGATTTCTTCCAGGACAAGGTGTGGCCCCATTTGGCCCACAGAGTACCAGCTTTTCAGAGCCTGAAGGTAACTGGGAGACATGACATTGGAGCATCTCGGGCCCCTTGGAAAGCCTGCCCTCAGCCTCTGCCCATCTATCCACCTCACAATTGCTAAGGACTCTGCGGGTCTAAGGACCCATGCTGTCAATCCCTTCGGCAGTGGTAGAGGGTGCTGAGGCCTGACCAGGAGGGGGGTGGCTGCCCTGGCGGCCTTCCAGAGAACCCCAGCGTCTCGTGCACCTGCAGGTTCGGAGCGCTTGGGCCGGCTATTACGACTACAACACCTTTGACCAGAACGGCGTGGTGGGCCCCCACCCCCTGGTCGTCAACATGTACTTTGCCACAGGCTTCAGTGGCCATGGGCTCCAGCAGGCCCCCGCCGTGGGGCGAGCTGTGGCCGAGATGGTGCTAGAGGGCCAGTTCCAGACCATCAACCTGAGCTCTCTCCTCTTCAGCCGCTTTTACTTGGGAGAGAAGGTCGAAGAGCGCAACATCATCTGAGCCTGTAAGCTCTTCGCTGGCCCCACTTCCCCATCTGTCACCCCTGGTCAAATCCTGGCCCATGTTCCCGTCCTCCTCCCCAGCATCATGCCAAGAACTCCTCCATCCTCTTACTCAGGTGATTCTGTCCCCATGTGGCTGGGCAGGTGGGCAGGCTGCAGGCTCTGAGGTTCTGCGCCTGAGGCCCAGGCTGACAGAATGAGGGAGCAGGACCCTGGGACTGATGCCTGGCCCAGGCTAATGCTGCCCACCAAGGCGATCCAGCTGGACAGCAACGCCTCAGTGGTCCTGGGCACCAGGCCCAGGGCTGGCTCCCTCCTGGCACCAACCAGAAAGATCACCGCTGCCCCTCTTCGCAGAGTCCAGGCAGGGAGCATTCCGGTGCAGCTGGCCCCAATTTATTATCAATCAATAAATGTGATGAACTCCTTCCTGTCAGTTTTCTGTCCCTTCCTCTCTTCCCCCCATGGCAGGTGCCTTTGAAGTGCCCGCTAGCCTTTGACCACAGGTTGGGAGAAGCACAGCCTCCCTGTCCTCCCAGGAGTGTTCTTTTTTAAAAATCCTCATCCGAGGATATTTTCCCATTGCTTTTTAGAGATAGTGGAAGAGAGAGAAAGAGAGAAATATCAATGTGAGAGAAACACATCAATTGGTTGCCTCCTGCACTCACCCGGACCAGGGCCCTGATGGGGAGGAGCCTGCAATCGAGGCATGTGCCCTTGACCAGAATCAAACCGGAATGCTTCGATTTGCAGGCCGACGCTCTAGCCACTGAGCCAAACCAGCTAGGGCCCCAGGAGCGTTCTTAAATCTTCCTTGGCAAGCTAGTGCCTCCTTTTCCCACCTTCCTGCAGGTTGTGGTTGTAGAGGGAAGGGACGTGTTCATTCCTCTGCAGTATTTATTCAACTCCAACTGTTGGCTGGGTCTAGCCCAGGGGTGGGCAAACTTTTTGACTCGAGGGCCACAATGGGTTCTTAAACTGTACCGGAGGGCCGGAACAAAAGCATGGATGGAGTGTTTGTGTGAACTAATATAAATTCAAAGTAAACATCATTACATAAAAGGTTACGGTTTTTTTGTTTTGTTTTGTTTTGTTTTTAGTTTTATTCATTTCAAACAGGCCGGATCCGGCCCGCGGGCTGTAGTTTGCCCACGGCTGGTCTAGGGCTACCTATTCGAGAGACACTAGCAGGCAAACCTAAAGGATGAGCAGCTTCACAAAGTGAATGCAGGGGGGAGAGGGACGGGGGTGGTTCCAGGCTGATGGAAAACCATATACAGAAGCCTGGGGCCAAGAATTAGCAAGATTCCAGGGCTGGCTGGATCATGATTTGTCCTAACAGGATCATGGGGTAAAAGAAGAGGTGCATCTGGGCCCGGGGCTGAGCCGTGCTGCGGAGCTCTGTCATTCTGTGGGCAGGGGACACTGGAGGGTTTTCAATAGGGAAACACATGATCCGATTTTCCTTTTAGAAAAACCATCCTGCCCACCCTGATGTCAAAGCAAGAGGCCAGGTGGAAGGCTACTATTACAGCCCACACCCCAGGAGCAGCTGTGGTCCATCCACGAAGCTACAGTAGCAACGAGAAATTGGGTCAAGTACGGCTCCCTTCTCTGCACTGGCCAGCTGGGTGGATGTCATGCCTTTCATGGAGATGAGGAAGGCCAGGGAGGAGTTGCAAGGGACAAAAGTTAGGGGCCTGTAGGACACCTGTAGAGATGTCCCTCAGGGTTGAATGTATTGTGGCCTCAGATGGTCTGGGCTGAGGTAGAGATGTGGACCCCATGGGAGAGGATGGTATCAGCACAGGACGTGAGAAGCATAGGGGACCAAGGGGTGAGCCACAGAAGAGGCCGCTGAGGAGGTGGCCAGAGGCAGAAGAAAAGCCAGGAGGGTGAGGGGTCCGGCAGAGGAGGGATGGTCAACGGTGTAAATGCACGTGGGGGCTGGATGCAGCCCAAGTAGGTCAGGGGGACCTCGGAGAGCCGGTGTGGAGGAGGTGCACCTCGGGGTCTGAGGTGTGGGCCGTGTTCAGAAGGGAGGAGTGAGTGGGAGTAGTGACAGCTAGTACAGTGCCCTCACCCCCAGTGTCCTTTGGAGAGCAGAATGAAGCGAATGATGGCGGTGGGTCTCACGGATCACCTGGGGGAGGGAGGGAGGAGAGGGCAGATGTGCTGCCAGTGAGGAACATTAGAAGCACCTGGGGGTGCGGGGTGAAGAGCCAGGAAGAGGAAGGGCCACCCGCATTAGGACAAGAAGGAACTTGCCAGGGGTGTAGGGCTAGGGGCCATCAGGTCAAACCTGACACCCCTGTTAACCCCGGGAGGTAGGGTCCTTAGGTGCCCAGTGGGCACTCGCCCTTCAGGACAGACCCCCCATCTATGGGTCAGAGGAAAAAGGCTCCGCACCACCAGCTACTTCCTTGGAGAGGACAAATGAGCTTATTAAGGTTAGAGAACCCTCCGTCATCCTGCCGGGCTGTGTTCAGGCGGCTGGGGGAGGACTGTGCTCATCACTAAGTCGGTCGGTGTCACTAGTAAACTGTGCGACGGGTGGGGACTAAGCCTTCCCCTCCGCGCGGCACCGAGCTATGGAGATGCCTGCGCAGTACTTGGCTCGGTGTTCACCTGGGTGCCTCTCGGCTCCCTTTGGAGCCCGAAGACCGTCCCGGCCTCTGGGAATCTTCAGTCTAACGCGAGGGCTGCCCCGTGGGCGCACAAGCTCCGAATGGCACCGGTGCAGCGGGGATTTGGGGAGGGAGGCGGGCAGGGAAGGGGAAGAAGGGCTTTCCTGCATAAGCTACCCAGGTGCCTCTGGCCAGCAGCCGGGCGCTGCGGGCAGAGCTGGGGGAGGAGGGCGGGCGCCGAGGGGCCCTCCTCCCCGAGGCCGCGGGTTTCCCTGGTGGGCCCAGGGCTCATCGGCCAGCTGCTGCCCAAGTGGCGACCCCATGGGCGCCCGCGAGCCCACCTGCCTCGGACCCGCGGGGCCCAGGGCGGGGCGCAGCCTGGCACTTCCGGGGGCGGGGCAGTGCCCTGGCCGCGCCTCACTTCCCCTCGGCCGAGGCGGGCGGGCGCCAGAGTTCACACTGCACCGCCCGCACCGCCTGCACCGCAGCCCGGCCCGCGCAGGTGAGCGCCCGGAGCAGGTGCGGGGGACGGTGGGGAGGTCGCGGAGCAGGGCGGGGTCCAGGGAGGGAGGCGGCCGTGGGTGGGCAGGACCCGCGCGCGTCCCGCCCTCTGCCCCCGCGCTCGACCCAGCCCCGGGCAGGGCACACCTGCCGATCCAGCGCCTCCCTCCCTCCAGCCCCTCTACCTGCTGCCTCGGGCACCCCGAGCGGGAGCGGACGCGGCGTGAAAAGGGCCTCCGGGGCGGCTGTCACTCACCATCCCGTCGCCGAGAGGCTGGTCCAGGGATCCCGCCCTGCTGGAGCCGGGGAGGCGGGCCTGGCCGGGCGGTGGCTTCTCCCTCTGACTCCGCGGCTTCTCCCTCTGACTCCGCAGCCTCTCCCTCTGCTCTCCCCACGGCCTTTATGGCCGCATTTCAGCAGGAACGTGGCTTTCTTAGGGCAGCGACCTGTCAGGCATTCCCTCCAGAGTCCTTCAACCAACATCTGCCATGGGCGGGGCACCGCGGAAAGTGCTGGCGACACCATTGACCTGGACAGATTCCGCGCTCCTGCTGGAAATGAGAAACCAAAGCCCACCCTTCGAAAGGGGAGCCCTGCAGCTCACCCAGGGCCACCTAGGGTCCGGAATCACCCACCGTCCCAGGAAATCGCGTTTAGTTGTTTCTCAAGCTTTTGAAAAATTGCCCAAGTCGTAAGCGTCCGTCTTACCCAGTTTCCACACTGAACTTTTCCTGTGCAACCTGCATCCAGAACAGATCAATAGTGCTCGCTCTCCAGGGGCCTCCCACACCCGCTTCCAATCTCTACTTCTGCCTGGCACCACCACTGACCTGCCTGCCAACCCCAGAAAGTAGTTTCACTTGCTTTTGAACTTTTGGTAACTGGAATCCCATGTCCTGTCCTTTTGGTGCATGGCATGTGAGAGTCACCCACGCTTCCTGTGGCAAGCGTTGCTTCTCATTGATGTGTAATGCTGCACTGTACAAACAGACCACAGTTTATTTTTACATGCCACCCAACACTTGGATTGATGGACATGGGTTTTGGTTTTGGGGTTCCCCCCCCCCCACGTTTGGGGTTATTGTAAATAGTGCTGCGAAGAATTCTTGTGTTTGTCTTTCGGTGTAAGCACTTATGCTGGGCTTGTTCCTAGAGTGAAGGTGCTGGCTGTGTACGGTGTCAGCTTTCTATATGGTGCCAAACAGTTTTTCAGTCTGCTCCCACCAATTTACATGTCTCCCTGCAGCCTGTGAGTTCCTCTTCCTCCACATCCCTACCAGAACTTGCTATTGTCTCTCTTCCATAGGAGCCTTTTTGCTCAGTGTGTGGGTAGTGGGGTTGCTTTGAGGGTGTTTTCATTTTCTTAATATATCTTTATTGATTTCAAAGAGGAAGGGAGAGGGGGAGAGAGAGATAGAAACATCAATGATGAGAGAGAATCATTGATTGGCTGCCTCCTGCACACCCCACACTGGGAATCGTGCCCCCAACCCTGGCATGCGCTCTGACTGGGAATCGAACTGTGACCTGGTTCATAGGTTGAGGCTCAACCACTGAGCTACACCTGCTGGGCTGCACTGAGGTTTGGATTTGCATTTCACTGATGACTAATGCCTTCTGCATATTTTCATATGCCTGTTGGCCATTTGGAGGTCCTTTTTGTGAAGTGTCTGTTCAATTCTTACACCCATTTTTCTAATAGATTTTCTCTCTTACTAGTTTGTAAGAGTTCTTAAATATTCTGAATGTGAAGTATTTATTGGCTATGTAATTTTGAAATATCTTTCTTTTCTCTCAAAAGATTGCCTTTTCACTCTCGTAATAATGTCTTTTGATGAACAGAAGTTTTTCATTTTAATGTCCAATTTATTGTTTTTCCCTGTGGTTGTATTATTTAAGTCCAATTTGAAAAGATATTTTGCTTCTGGGGTAGGGGTGGAGCATGAAATGGGTAAAGGGGGTCAAAAGGTACAAACTTCTAGTTATAAACTAAATAAATCATGAGGCTATAATGTATAGCTTGAGGATATAATGTACAATATAGTTAACAATACTGTATTATATATTTGAAAGTTGCTAAGAGAATAGACCTTAAAAGTTCTAATCACAAGAAAGCAAAATTGTAACTATGTGTGGTGATATAAGTAGACTTACTGTGACAATCATTTCACAATATATGGATACGTAAAGGGTATGTCAGAAAAAATATTGCTAAGAAAAACGTCATAGATTTTACTGCCTATGTTTTCTTCTGGGAGTTTTATGTTTTCAAATCTTATATATAAGTCTTTAATTCATTTTGAGTTTATTCTTGTGTATGGTGTAAGAATGTGGCTTAGTTTTATTTATTTTTTTAAAATATATTTTATTGATTTTTACAGAGAGGAAGAGAGAGGGATAGCGAGTTAGAAACATCGGTGAGAGAGAAACATCGATCAGCCGCCTCCTGCACACCTCCCACTGGGGATGTGCCCGCAACCAAGGTACATGCCCTTGATTGGAATCGAACTTGGGACCTTTCAGTCCGCAGGCCGACGCTCTATCCACTGAGCCAAACTGGTTAGGACTTAGTTTTATTTTTTAAATGTATCTGTCTGATTTTCTCAGCACCATTTATTGACTAGACTGTCTTTACCCCATTGTATGTTCTTGCCTCTGTTGTCATATATTAATTGACCATATAGGCATGGGGCTCTCTGTTCTGTTCCACTGATCTATGTGTCTGTTTTTATGCCAGTACCATGCTGTTTTCATTATTATACCTTGAAGTATAGTTTGGTATTAGATAGCATAATGCCTCCAACTTTGTTCTTTTTTCTCAAGATTGCTCTGGCTATTTAGAGTCTTTTGTGGTTCAATATAAGTTTTCGGATTATTTATTATAGTTCTGTGAAAAATGCTATTGGTATTCTCATTGGAGTTGCATTGAATCTATTGATTGCTTTGGGTAGTATGGACATTTTGATGATGTTAATTCTCCCTATTCATGAACATGGTATATGCTTCCATTTATTTGTATCGTCTTCAATTTCTTTCTTCAGTGTCTTATAATTTTTTGAGGAAAAGATTTTTACTGCCTTGATTAGACTTATTCCTAGGTATTGTATTTTATTTTATTTTTGATGGGAATGTTTTCTTAGTTTCTCTTTCTGTTAGTTCATTGTTGGTGTATAAAAATGCAACCAAATTCTGAGTATTTTGTATCCTGCTACTCTACTGAATCAGTTTATCAATACTAGTAGTTGTGGAATCTTAAGAGTTCTCTCTATCTAGTATCCTGTCATCTGCAAATAAAGGCAGTTTCATTTCTTCTTTTCCAATTTGGATACGTTTTATTCCTTTTTCTTATCTCATTGCTGTGGCTAGGATTTCCAGTACTATGTTGAGTAAGAATGGTGAAAGTGGACATCCCTGTGTACTTCCTAATCTTAAGTGAAACGCTTTTAGTTTTCCCCCATTGAGTATGTTGTTAGCTGTGGGTGTGTCATAGATGGCCTTTATTATGTTCAGGTATGTTCCATTCCCACTTTGTTGAGAGTTTTTATCATATGTGGGTGCTGGATCTTGTAAATTTCTTTTTCTTCATCTATTGACATGATCATATGAATTTTATCCTTCATTTTGTTTATGTGTTGTAATATATTAATTGATATGCATTCCAAGAATGAACCCACTTGATCATGGTGTATGATATAAAAAATTGGGTTTATTGATTTTAGAGAGAAAGGAATGAGGAGGGAGAGAGAAACATCAACTTGTGGTATGATCTTTTTAATATATCACTGAATTCAGTTTGCTAATATTTTGTTGAGGATTTCTGCATCTGTGTCCATCAGGAATATTGGCCTATAATTTTCTTTCTTGGCAGTGTCTTTATCTGGTTTTAGAATCAGTATAATGCTGGCCTCATAAAATGAGATTGGGAATCTTCCCTCCTCTTGAATTTTTTGGGATAGTTTAAGAAGGATAGGTGTTAATTCTTCTTTGAATGTCTGGTAAAATTCACCTGTGAAGCCATCCAGTCCAGGATTTTTTGAGGGGGGGCCGGGGGAGTTTATGACAACTGTTTAAATTTCATTAGTTGAAATCGGTCTGTTCAGATTTCCTGTTTCTTCTTGATTCAGTCTTTGAAGATTGTATGTTTCTAAGAATTTGTCCATTTCTCCCAGATTATCCAGTTGTTGACATATAATATAATCCTTTGTATTTCTGTGGTGTCATTTCTGATTTTATTTGAGCTCTTTCTCTCTTCTCTTCTCTTCTCTTCTCTTCTCTTCTCTCTCTCTCTCTCTCTCTCTCTCTCGTCCTGTTAAAGATTTATTAATCTTGTTATCATGTTTATCTCTCCAACGAACCAACTCTTGGTTTCATTTATCTTTTTTTGTTGTTGTTTCATTGAGCTTTTGTAATTTTTAATTTAGACTCTTTCATTTGTTTCCACTCTGATCTTTATTATTTTCTTCCTTCTACTCACTTTGAAATTTGTTGTTGTTGTTTTTTTGCTTTTTTAAGTTCCTTTAGGTATAAGGTTAGATTGTTTATTTGAAAATTTTCTTGTTTCTTGAAGTAGGCCTGTATTGCCATGAATTTCCCTCTTAGGACTGCTTTTGCAGTGTCCCATAGATTTTGGGTTGTTGTGTTATCATTTTCATTTGTCTCAAGGTATCTTTTGATTTCTTTCTTGATCTCGTTGTTAACCAATTCATTGTTTAGTAGCATGTTATTTAGCCTCAGTGTGTTTCTGTGTTTCAGGCTTTTTCTTGTAATTAATTTGTAGTTTCATACTATTCTTGTTGGAGAAGATGCCTGATATGATTTCAGTCTTTTTAGATTTATTGAGACATGTTTTGTGTCCTAACATCTGGTCTGGCCTGGAAAATGTTCCATGTGCACTTGGAAAGAGTGTATATTCTGCTTCTTTGGGGTGAAATATTCTGAAAATATCAATTAAACTCATCTGGTTTAATGTGTCATTTAAGGTCTCGGTTTCCTTGTTGATTTTCTGTCTGGAAGATCTATCCATTGATGTCAATGTGGTGTTGAAATCCCTTACTGTGACTCTATTACTGTCAATCTCTCCCTTTATGTCTATCAAGATTTGCTTTGTATATTTAGATGCTCCTATGTTGGTACATAAAATATCTTCTTCTCTGCTTGGAAACTGTCTCCCAAATCTCAATATGTGACTATTACTAAATCTTGTAAAGATTAAAACATATTTGAGAGTAATACATAGCTCCACAGCCTTAGCTGTGCAAGAACTGAAAAGTAACAGGGAAGATGTTGTGGGGTTTTAGGCTCCAAGAAGTAGCCAGTGTGTGTGGCTGATGGGACTTAACCTGCTATCTTGCCCAATTATCCTCTGTCAATGATGGTGTTATTTCCTGTGTTTAAACTTTTCCATAACGTTAGTCACCAGGGCTTCTACCAACCCACTTCCAGTGGCCTAGGCTGTTGGGCAACTGGATTTTTCTTTTTCTTTTTCTTTTTTTAAAAATATATTTTATTCATTTTTTTTTACAGAGAGGAAGGGAGAGGGAGAGGGATAGAGAGAAACATTGGTGAGAGAGAAACATCGATCAGCTGCCTCCTGCACACCCCCTACTGGGGATGTGCCCACAACCAAGGTACATGCCCTTGACCAGAATCGAACCTGGGACCCTTCAGTCCGCAGGCCGACACTCTATCCACTGAGCCAAACCAGCTAGGGCTGGATTTTTTCTTAACCAACCAATAAAAAAAGGCAATTACTCCAAATCAGCACGTATAGCTGGAAGGGCAAGTCCTTTTATAAAATGGAAAACTGAAACTTTTAAATCTACATCTATTGAGTAGATTAGAGTATTCGATTAATTTTTAATCTTTAGGCTATCATTAAAATATCAAATGATTCTCCAGTTTAAGTATTTGACGGCCAAATAACACATTTAAAAATCAAACAAAATTGAAAAATACTCGAATACTATAAAAACCAAGTGACAACCGTTTACTACTGGGGGAAAAGGGATATACTGGATGGTTGAACTGAAGATGTCGACACACAGTAATCCCTAAGCAGGAAAAGGATTTCAAAACCTGACAGTGGTTATCAGGCGTCAACCCAGCACGAGGCTGTCTGGAACCCAGAGGATGTTAGCAGGGAAAGAAACACATAAAGATGTTTACCTGTCTGTGTCCTTTTTGCCGGGCTTAGCCGCTAACTGCTTTTCTCTTTCAAGTATGTCTCTGATTCCTGCCCCCATGCCACCTTCTCTTCCTGCCCCCTTGTTCCTGCAGTTTTAAGTTCTTTTTTTTTTTTAATGTTGGTATATTTTCATGAATCAACAGTCCCTCTTATCTTACAGTCATCAGCTTCACGTAGGGGTGTTTAGCATTTAACAGTGGAAAAGCATTATTGTCCAATGTGGGATGCCGCTCTTTACATTTTGAAACCCCTTCCTTCAAAATGTGTCTCATCCAAGTTTCTTCTATGAAAGTTCCCCAAGAGTTTGTTTTGACTTTGCAGATTCAGCAAAGAGTGAGGTGAGGAAGCAGCCCTCTTCCTGTTGCTCCATAGCTGTAGAGCCAAGCGCTCCACCAGCCCTCCATCTCTGGCTCTGGCTTGGACCCGGGCAGGCTCTGCCCCACAGGGAGTCACCCCCAGAAACCTAGGCTGAGAAAACCTCTGCCATCAGGGACATCCTGGGCATTGCGGTGGGAAGAGAACATGGGAAGTCGCCCATCCTTTGCATTTCCATGTACATTTAGAAGCAGTTTGACAATCCCGCCGCCACCCCACCCCCCAAACCACAACCCTTCTGGAATGAGGGACAGCATCGATCTAAATAATAGTTTGGCAAAAACTGATGACACTATTGAGTCTTCTTCTAAACCATGAACATAGTATATCCCTCCAGTATCTAGATGATTTTAAATACATACTATCCCACTGTTTCCTGAGCACAATGTGCCATATACCATTAGTCCTTTACATAAATTATCCCATAATCTTCATGACAAGGCTGAGCAGCAGGTTCTGGCATAATTGCCAAAGGCCACTGAGCTGTGCCGGGCGCTGGACAGCAGCCACTGCCGAGTGCTGTTCATCACTCCCGGCTTCCTGAGTGACCCGTGGTGCAGGTACCAGATGCTGCAGGCCCTGGGCCTGCACAAGCTGCAGTCTCTTCTCCACTATGCGGCCTTGCTTCCCTGAGCTGACAGCTGAGGGAGGGAGGAGGGGCTGGTGAGAAGGAGGAAGAGAGGGAGTGGTGGTGGGTGGATGGAGGAAGTTATCCAAGGGAAGGCCGACTTAGAGGAAAAGTTTCTCGAGGCTTCTTACACGTGTTCCCTCTCTTTGCTCAGCATCGGCCTACCTGGATACAAAATGATTTGTCCACATAGCAATCGTGCCTCTCCCATTTCAGCATTTACACCGGATGTCCCTGTAAAGAGCTGCCTGCCGGCTGCCCTTCCCCAGCTGCCGGATGCCCTCCAGGCCAGGTGGAGCAGAGAGCCGACCCTGCTGGTCATGCCGAACCCATCTGTGAGTCTCACCACACCACACAGACTTGGGTTTATCTCACCAGCCCCAGTCACAGGGGCATCTCTGCCATGTGGGTTGAGGGACCAAACTGAAACTCTGTCAGGCATCAGGAGAGAGATCATCAGAGCCCACCCCCTGGAGCTGAGAGTAAGGTATGTGACCCTCTCCCTCTCTGTCTCTTGCAGGATGGCTGTCCCATGAGGTCAAGACTGGGTCTCCTCCCTTATCCCACGTTACCAATGCCTGGTCTCATGGGGTTAGTTTTGAACCTAACACTATGGCCTCATCCACCCCCGTCCCGGCTTCTGGCTCCAGGTCTAAGAAGCCTTTGGCCAAGATGGCTGGTGAGTGAAAGCAGACTCCTAATGCTGTTCTCGCTCCTGTGAGTGGTCCTCAGTATCCCTAGTGGTGAGGCGGGGGCCTGTCTGGCCCAACCCAGGGGAGAGGTGCAGGGAGGCTGACGATGGGGGCTCCTGCCTTGGTTTTGGTGCCTGAGGACAGAGGAGGCGTGCATCCCTGGGACCTTCAGTCCTTCTGGCTCAGCTAACTCTCCTAGCTCGAAAACCATGGTGCTGAGTGCCTTACCTTGTGTGTCTCTTATCATCTCAATCTTCCAGAATCATTCAGAGGAAGGGGCCAAGCAGAGAGAGAAAACACATCCATCTCCGGAACACCAAACTTTCTGTCCCTACCAGAAGCTGGGGAGCTGAGCTGAAATCATTATGGAGTACTGACAATATACCAGACACTGCATGATCCCAGTTAATCTTCAACAACTAAAACGAACCCATTTTACAGATGAGGAAGTGGAGACGTAGACTGACTTGCTTAAGGCCATGCAGAAAGCCAGCAGGTCCATTCAGATGTCTGTTTGACTCCGGAGTGTAGGTCCCCAATCACCAAGCTCTGTGCTCCCTGGGGCTCTGAGCAGTGGCCCTCTTCCATACTTTCCTTTTCCTTTTAGCAACAACCTAGGGTTGCTCAGGGCCAGACAGATGCTAGTCCCTCCCCCTCTTTCTCTTCCATAATGGCTGGCCCACCTTCCTCCAGATCTGATCCCCCTTCCGTGCTAAAAATGAGTTTGGGGGCTTGCTGATCCTTCTAGCTTCGCGTAGCTCTACTCACAGACTCGCAGATGGTCCACTGGTCGAGTCTGGAAGTTCTGGGTAGGGTAGGCCCACCCAAGGGTCTTTCTCAGTCAGGTTGGTAATACCACCAGGGTTCTTTCCCCCCAACCCCCCATATTGTTGTTATACCAAGGCTTTTTTTAAAATTTAGGTATAATTGACATATAACATTATATTTGTTTCAGATGTATAAATGATACAGTATTTATATATTGTCAAATGGTTAGCACAGATTTAGTTAAGATCTGTTACCATACAGAGAGAATTTTTTTTCTATTGTAGACACTTTTGAAATCTATTCTCTCAGCAACTTTCAAATATGCAATGCAATATTATTAACTACAGTCACTTGCTGTAGGACTTATAAAACAGTCAGCATTCTTATGTCTTCCCAAAAACTTTTTTTTTTTAAGTCTTTTTATTGATTTCAGAGAGGAAGGGAGAGATAGAAACATCAATGATGCGAAAGAATCATTAAATCAGCTGCCTCCTGCACACACCTATTGGGATGGAGCTTGCAAACTGGGCATGAGCCCAGACTGGGAATCAAGGCGGGACCTCCTGGTTCATTAGGTCCACGCTCAACCACTGAGCCACACCAGCCGTGTGGAAAACTTGTAGGATAGTGGGAACTTCGGGCAGGTCCTGAGGATGTGCAGAATACCCGGGCAGTAGGTCTGAGAGTCGGGTGGTACTGGCCAGTGCAGGAAGGTGGGCAGGTGCAGAAAGGCCGGGGGGATTCCTGGCCCCATCTCCCCTCTATGGCTGAGAGGAGGCGGCCTGGTAAGAATTAGGCCTGAGCAGAGTTTCTCCCGCAGGCTGGCTCAGGCAGGCGCTGTCCAAGAAGCCCAAGGAGATGCCTGTGTCCCAGGAAACCACCTCCAGTGATGCTCCACCACGGTGCTCGGATGACCCCCCATCCCCGGACCTCAACTCCACTGCATCGGCCAAGTCTCCCGCTGCCCTGCCACCTGCACTGGAGAGCGCCTCCTGCAGCAGCAGTGGTGGGGGCGCGGCCAGCAGCAGCAGTGGTGGGGGCGCGGCCAGCAGCAGCAGTGATGGGGGCGCTGCCAGCAGCAGCAGTGGCCGCTGGAGCAGGGACTACGACGTGTGCGTGTGCCACAGCGAGGAGGACCTGGCGGCTGTGCAGGAGTTGGTGGCCTACCTGGAAGACAGCCCTGCCAGCCTGCGCTGCTTCCTGCAGCTGCGGGACTCAGCTCCGGGCGGCGCCATCGTGTCCGAACTGTGCCGGGCGCTGGACAGCAGCCACTGCCGCGTGCTGTTCATCACTCCCGGCTTCCTGAGTGACCCGTGGTGCAGGTACCAGATGCTGCAGGCCCTGAGCCAGGCCCCGGGGGCCGAGGGCCGCACCATTCCCCTGCTCGTCGCTGGCCTGGCCAGGGCCGCCTACCCGGCCGAGCTCCGCTTCATGTACTTCGTGGACGGCCGGGGACCCGACCAAGGCTTCCGCCAAGTCAAGGAGGCCATTCTGCGCTGTAAGCTCTGTGAGGAGGGGATGGGGAGGGGGAAAGGGTCAGCATCGATCTGCTTGGGCCTTCAGGAGACAGCCCTATAGCCCAGGAGTTCAACACGTAGGCTCTGAAAGCAGTGTGCTTCTTGGGCAGTTACTGAACCCCTCTGTGCCTGGGTGTCCTCACTGGGACACGGAATGATACCGTGTACCGCAATCAGTCTATACACTAAGTACGTGTTCAGAGCAGGGCCTAGCACATGGAAAGTGCTCATAACAGGCACCTATCAAGGCCTCAATAAGTCTTAGCTATTGCTAGCATTCCTCGTGTGAGTTTCTCTCATGCAGGCCAGGTTGGAGGAACATCTATCTATGTATATAAAAGCCTAAGCGACCATTATGACCAGTCGACCGCTTGACCGGTTGCTATGACCCATACTGACCACCAGGGGGCAGAGGCTCAAGGCAGGAGCTGCCCCCTGGTGTTCAGAGCACTCCCACAGCCAACCTCCCACAGCTGGACAACTTCCGGCAGTCCCTCCCCCTGGCCAGCCGGCCCTGATCGGCCCGATTGCAGGCCAGGCCCAGGGACCCCACCTGTGCACAAATTCGTGCACCGGGCCTCTAGTGGTTTAATAAGGCAAGAAGAAGTGTAAAATAATGGGGAAGAATTGCCTCTGATAGGGGGAGGACATTATATTACAGGGGGAAGTAAAATAGATAAAAAGTTAGAAGAGCCCTGGCCAGTGTGGCTCAGTGGGTGAGTGTCCTCCCAAGCACCAGAAGGTTGTGGGTGTGATTCCCTGTCAGGACACACACCTAGGTTGCAGGTTCAGTCCTGGTCAGGGTGAATACGGGAGGCAACCAATCCGTTTCTCTCTCACATCGACATTCCTCTCTCTTTTAAAAAATAAAGCCAATAAAGACAGATTTTTTTAAAAAAGAAGAGGTGGAGACATGTTGGGGAAGGGTGACAAGCCCTGTGATTCTCTTTGGTCTCTTTCAGATCTGCAGCACCTCAGCTGACACTCTGCCATCACCGAGGGACCCAGGAAGCTGGCACAAGCTGGAAATCAAGTGAGAGAGCGCTCAGGGCCTGGACCCCGCGGCCTGACAGGGCCCAAGGAGCCAGAGTTGGTAGCATTTTGTATGTGATGCTGGGATCAGATTGCCCAGCGGGCTTCCATTATTGTGGGCTCCCCAAGAAGGCCCTAGAGAAGCTGGGGACTCCCCTGGAAGGCGCTGGGGAAACTGGGGACTCCCCAGGAAGGCCATGAGGAAGCTGGGGACTCCCCAGGAAGGCCAGGGGGAAGCCAGAAAGGGTTTGTAGGAGGTGCTGATACCAAGATGACCACCCGTGTTTTGCCTCCTCCTTATGGGATGTGAGTCTGGCACATCCCTATGTCTTCTTCCCCTGGGATCGGGACTCACCTGGTGAATCATCTAGAAGCCCAGGGTGCATGTTTGTTTATTCCTGTTGCCGGGGAAACCCTGGGACAGATGTCAGGAGGAAGGCACAGGTGTTGGGTCTCACCCTCACACTGCTGCCCTTCTCTTCCCCTTCACTCACTTCAGAAAGCTACGTGGAACTGCACTCAGCACCGTGCTGTATGTATTTTACTGCGTGCAGGTCATGAAAGACTCAACTCCAGAAACCATTCTGAATTAGACTATTGAGGGCGGGGGGCGAGCGGGGGTGGGGGTGGTAAAGAGAAGGAAAGCTCGGACCTTTGATGTGGGATCAAAAGCCTGCCCCGCCCACGCTTTGACTTGTGGGGCCGCATGTTTATCTCTGCACCGAGATAAACCAGCATTTTTCTCCTGCCGGAGGACTGTGTGCCCTTGTAGGAAAGGCAAGGTTCCTTCATCAGTTCTCAGTAAAAGTTGATTGTTGAACCGAAATCAATCTCATTCCCCCAATGTGTACTATTGTGCCTCTTCCTTCACTCCCCCCTCCTTTTACTGAAAAATATTTATACATATATTATATATATTTGTAATTGAGATACAATTGGCATATAACATTATGTTTCAGGTGTATGAGTCGATATTTGTATATATTGTGAAAAATTTTTATATTGTTAACTACGAATTATTTTATTACACACAAAAGGGCTAAAGCATACTGTCGTGTACACTCACGTACCTTCCACCCAGCTGAAGAAGTAAAACGTTACCACCCCTAGGGTATTCCCTCTGTGCCCAAATTTTCGTCCAAATTAGTTGTGTCAATTTATGTCCTTACCACTTGTGTATGAGTTCCCACTGTTTGATGTTCATGCTAACACTTAGAATGATCAGATTTGAAAATGTTTGCTAATCTGATGGGTGAAACCTGGTATCCTATTGTCATAATATTCTTGTTTTCCTTCTTATCTTTTTTATGAAGATCTGGTGAGTCCCCATATGTCCAATGCCCAGCTTCGACAATTACCAACCCAGAGCTAAGCTTATATCAACACTAGAGGCCCGGTGCACAAAATTCGTGCACTGGGTTGGGGTGTCCCTTCAGCCCAGCCTGCCCCCTCTCACAGACTGGGAGCCCTCAGGGGATGTCCTACTGATGGCTTAGGCCCACTCCTTACTATGGTTTTTAATAACCTTGATAACTTATAGGTCAGCCCTTTCTACTCTGCTTTTTCATCAAAACCACTTTGACTTATTCCTTTCTTCTTTTATAGAAATTATTTAATTTGTCAAGTTTTAGGAAAATGCCTGGTTTTTGTTTGTTTTGTTTCTCTCCTGGGCTGACATAGAGTTGAGAGATTCATTTTGGAAGAATAGATTTTTTTATGATATGTGTCCCTTTTTTGATGCTTTAAATGTATTTCAATAAAGCTTTATAGTCATTCTTCATGTCAGTCAGTCGCATCTTTTATTCAGTTTATTCCTTAGTACTTCATATTTTCTGTTGCTAGTGTAAATATTTTTAAATTATATATTTTTTATCTATTACTGGTAGAAAGTATTGCAATTCATTTTGCACACTGATCTGATATTAAGCAGACCACTGAATTGTTTATTCTCTAAGACCACAGACTTTATTGTTTCTATAAAGATGATCATAAAGTTTGAAAACAGAAACTTCCTTGTTTCCTGGGCTGCTGCGGACCGTCAGTAAAATGCTGAAAGTGACCATAGCAGCCATCTTTGTCTCCTTCATGATTTTAAAGGGAATACTTCAAACATTTCTCCATGAAATGTGATATTCAATGTAGGTTTTTGGTTTGGTACATATTTTTTAACAAGTTGTAACTATCCTACTGTTTCTAGTTACTTACCTTGAATAGGCTTTACATTTAATCTAAAATGTCCACATTTGATTTCAGAGAGGAAGGGAGAGGGAGAGAGAGAGAGAAACATCAATGATGAGAGAGAATCATTAATTGGCTGCCTCCTGCACGCCCCCTACTGGGGAGCAATCCTGCAACCCAGGTATATGCCCTTGACTGGAATCGAACCCAGGAACCCTTCAGTCCATAGGCTGACTGACGCTCTATCCACTGAGATAAACTGGCTAGCCCCCCTCCTGCCCCCCCCCCCCCGCCCCAGCACTGATTTTTAGAGGGGAGGTGGAGAGACAGCAAGAGAGAAACATTGATGTGAGAAAGACTTATTGATTGGCTGCCTCCTACACACACCCTGACCAGGGCCTGGGATTGAGCCTGAAACCCAGATATGTGTCCTTGACTACAGTCAAACCTGTGACCCTTCAGTCCATGGGTTCATGCTCTAACCACTGAGATAAACTGGCTAAAGTGGATATTTTATATATTTTTTAATTAATTTTTTACAGAGAGGAAGGGAAAGGGATAGAGAGTTAGAAACATCGATGAGAGAGAAACATTGATCAGCTGCCTCCTGCACATCTCCCTACTGGGGATGTGCCCACAACCAAGGCACATGCCCTTGACCAGAATCGAACCTGGTACTCTTCAGTCCGCAGGCCGACGCTCTATCCACTGAGCCAAACCGGTTAAGGCTATGGATATTTTAATCAAAATTATAACTGCGTTGATGATTTGCCACTAGTGAATAAATTTCTCCACAATATCTCTCCTGTGCTCACCCTAAGGGCCACTCCTGTTTCTAAATACTGTCAAGCTCATTACTGCTTTAGGGTCTTTAGCATCTGATATCTACTCTGCCTGAAATACATTTTTCTGGCTGTTTCCTTCTTATCATTCAAGTCTTAGCTCAATGTCACCTCCTGAGAGGGCAGCCACCTGTGACCACCTTATCTAAAGTCCTCCCTGTACCCAGAGTCTATCGCATTGCTGTTTATTCTATAAATAACACATCAATCGTTACCGAAAACGATCGTATTTGTTTACCTCATCTCTATTTGAATATGAATTCTATGCAAGTAGAGGTCTTTCCTGTCTTATTCAGGATGGACAGTGTCTGGCCAATAGAAATGGAGGCCTAGAGGGGGTAAGTGACTTCCCCAAAGTTGCACAACTAGTCAGTGTTGGAGCCAGACTTCATGGCTCCGAATTCAGAGCTTTTTGTTAAAACACAGCTACTCTTTCCAGGTTAAAGAAGAGGAAAAAAAAAAAGAAAAGAAAAGAAAAGAAACCTGGGTGGAGGGAGGGGACAGAAAGACAAAGAAAAGAGAAAGGAAGCAAGAAAGGGGGAGGAAGGAAAAGGAAGAACGAGCGTGTACACCTAGACATTTTCAGATCCGGGCCTTGTCATTATTTTAAGCAGGTTTTGCTATTGTCACTGACCCTCAGGGCATTTTGTTCTAGTGTTGCAAACAGTTTATAACCTCCTACTGAATGGCCCCAGACGGTGAGGGATGTACCCAGGAAACTGTGAACAAGCAGCAAATGTTTCTGGTTGAAGATGACTTCAGATCCTAAGCTTCCCCTACTAATGTGCTCTGCTTGAGGAAACAATTAGCCTTTTATCCAACCCGATATATAGGGTGTCCTAAAAAGACGCATACACACTGTCCCGCCGGCATGGCTCGTGGCGGAATGTCCACTATGAACCAGGAGGTCACGGTTGGATTCCCAGTCAGGGCACGGGTTTCAGGCCCCAGTTGTGGGGCGCAAAGGAGGCAGCCCATTGGTGATTCTCTCTCATCATTGACATTTCTATCTCTCTCCCCCTCTCTGAAATCAATAAAAACATTAAAAAAAAATGTGGACTAATTAATAAGATCGGCTCAGCTGATTGGTTTTATTTATTTTTAATATATACTTTTATTGATTTCAGAGAGGAAGGGAGAGAGAGAAACATCAATGATGAGAAAGAATCATCAGCCGGTCATCAGCCGGCCGCCTCCTGCATGCCCCCCAGTGGGGACCAAGCCCTCAACCCAGACATGTGCCCTTGACTGGAATCGAACCTGGGAACCCATCAGTCCCCACGCCCATGTTCTGTCCACTGAGCCAAACCAGCTAGGGCTCAACTGATTGGTTTTAGAAGGACTTGCTTCCATGTTAACTAATCAGTGCAGCACTGCTATGGCCCGTCTAAGCGCTCGCTGCCTCCTCTCCTCTTCCCTCTGCGCCCCGGTCATCTCAGTCCCTTGGCTGAAATCGGTCCCCCGGAAGGTCGCCGGGGTCAGCGCCCGGAGCATGCCGGGAGTTGTAGTAGCGGCCACTCGCGCGGGGGGGCGGGGCGGGGCGCGTCGGGGTCTGCGCAGGCGCGCTCTCCCGTGGGCAACATGGCGGACGCGGCCCCTCCGCCGAGCAAGAGGAAGCGCGAAGTCGCCGCCGCAGGGGAAGACGCCCCCGACACAGAGGTCAAGGAAGCCAAGGTAGCCGGCGTTGGGAATGGTACCGCTGCCCCTGCCCACCTCCCTTTCTCCGGCTTCAGAGTGCAGAAAGTGCTGCGGGAGTCCGCGCGGGACAAGATCCTCTTCCTGCACGGCAAGGTATTGGCGGCGGCCCTGGGCGGGGGACCGGGTACCGCCGCCCGGGGGCGGATCTCGTGGGCTTCTCGGCCGGGAAGCACCAGTTGCATTACTCGGGGGTGAGGGAAGAAGCGCAGGTCTGCAATGCTTTGGGGGTGGGGTGGGGTGGGGTGGGGTGGGGATGGAGAAGACGCGGTCACCCGTGGAGGTGGGGACCTTTAACACGTGCGGCTGATTTTCCTAACCCCTCCCTTGCAAAAGGAACCGCTGGCCCTGGTAGGGTGTCTGGCGGATGAATCATCCCGTGTTAAATTCTAGAAGTCACTCACCATGTGTCCATCCGCTCTGTAAAGGTGCTGGGAACCCAGCAAATGTGGCCGGGCCCCCGGGGCCGGCAGGAGACGGACGGTAGGCGATCCGAGCCCTGCTGTCCAGGACTCCAGCCCCGACAGAGGAGCAGGTTATGAAATGGGTAATTCAGGGCCACCTGCCATTTGCCCGCAGGCCAGCCCTGAGCTGGGTCCTGGGGGTGTAGAGATGAAGGTTCCCAGCCCTGATCTTCAGGGGTGCAGAGGACCTTGGGGGAGACACATTCCCACCGCCGGCCGGGAATGCACGTGTTCAGCTCCCCAGCAGGGACTGGGGAGAGACCGGAGGCCAGGCCCAGCCAAGGGCAGGTCCTGGGGTTCCCCAGAACTCCTAGCGGGAGCTCTCATTTTGGGAGGATCGCGGGGGACCTGGTCCTCGGCATCCATGCTTCTCTCTGTGTGTCCCTTGTGTTTTTCACCAGGTTCTGTCTGGTTCTCTCAGCCCCACTTGTCTCCAGTCTGCAGCACCGCTTGAGAGTTTAGCCCTGAGAACGTTTGCGTTTCAAGGAGCTAGTTGGGATGCGCAGATTCTAGTGTCCTTTTCAGTCCTGGCTGTTCAGGGACCTGGGGCGATCGCAGACCTCTCTAGACCTCCGTGTCTTCGTCTCTAAAATGGGGAGAATTTAACAGAGGCCCATGTGAGCTTAAAATTAAAGACAGCCCAGAAGCGTCCCATCTTTGAGAGCAGGGGTGGGGAACCTTATTTTCTGCCCAGGGCCATGTGGATATTTATAACATCACTCGCCGGCTGCACAAAATTACCAACCTAAAAAGTAGCCTGTTTAAAAAAACAACAACAACTAGCCTGCTATATTTGGTCAGGCATTTAATGAACTCACCCCTAAGCCTTGGCAGAGCCAGACCAAATGATTTAGTGGGCCTCCTGGGCGGGAGGTTCCCCACCCCTGTTTTAGAAGGAAGGATTTAGGTTAATGATTTCTCCCCTGGGAGGAGAAACAGTGCCATTGGCTAGACTTGCGGGGAGAGAAACTGCAGGGAAAGGAAATCCCAAATGTTGGGAATTCAGAGGCCCGGGTGGGGAAGGGACGGGATGGGGGTGGGGGGTTCTACTTCTGTTCTCCAGGCCTCACCGTATCTCCCCCCACAGGTGAATGAGGCCTCTGGGGATGGAGAGGATGCCATTGTGATCCTGGAGAAGACACCATTCCAGGTGGAACAGGTGGCCCAGCTCCTGACGGGCAGCCCCGAGCTCCAGTTGCAGTTCTCCAATGATATTTACAGCACCTATCACCTGTTTCCTCCGAGGCAGCTGAGTGGTGAGCAAGTGGCGGGCCAGGTGGCTGCCTGTGGGGAGAGCAGGGTGGTGGGACATTAGGGAAGGGTGGCTACTCTCCATAACTGATTTGCATATTCTAGTGCAATAGTTCTCAATGGAAGAAAGAGGGCATTTTGGCCCCGAGGGAGACATTTGACAATCTCAGAATGACAATTTTTGGTTGTCAGAATTGGGGAGGTGGGGGTTGCTGCTGGCACCTGGAGGGTAGAGGCCAGGGATGCTGCTAAATGTCGTATAAAACACAGGATGGGCCCCCACAACCAGAAATGGTAGTAGTGTCAAGGTTGAGAAACTGTGCTCTGGTGTAGTCTGTTTTGAGGAGGAAGTGTGATTCATGGGAGAGAACAGGTTCATATACTAACTGAATAATAATGAATGTCAGTACTTACTAAATCCTTACATTGTGCTAGCCACCATTCTAAGTGCTCCTTTTTTTTAAAAAAAAATATATTTTATTGATTTCTTACAGAGAGGAAGGGAGAGAGATAGAGAGTTAGAAACATCGATGAGAGAGAAACATCGATGAGCCGCCTCCTGCACATCTACTGGGGATGTGCCTGCAACCCAGGTACATGCCCTTGACCGGAATCGAACCTGGAACCCTTCAGTCCGCAGGCCGACGCTCTATCCACTGAGCCAAACCGGTTTCGGCTCTAAGTGCTCTTTATCATCATATTTTATCCTCAGAATAGCCTTGTGGTGATAGGACTTTACAGGTGAGGGAACTGAGGTTTTGGAAGGTTGAGCAACTCGGCCAAGATCACACAGCCAACAGGCACCCGAAACACTGAGATCTCCCAGTAGCTGAGGACTTGCTCACCACACTTGGTGAAATGAGCAGGGTGCTGGGTCACTTCCCTAAAGAAACTCACTTTCTAGTAGGGGAGACAGTGAGTGTGATTGAGGGGGATGGACTTGGGAAGGACAGGAATTCAAGGGTTACAAGACAGAGATTTGTGGGGGAGTTTTGTTTGTTTGTTTGTTTGTGTTTACTTTTTTTTAGAGAGAGAAACATTGATGTGCAGTTGCCTTTCATAGGAGCCCTGACCCAGGATTGAACCTGCGACCTGGGTATGTGTCCTGACTGGGAATCGAACCCACCGCCTTTTGGTGTAGGGGACAGTGCTTCAACCAACTGAGCCACACCAGCCAGGGCCAGAGATTTGTTTTTGATTGCAAGTATTTTTATTTTTATTTTCTTTCATCTTCACTCAAGGATATGCTTTTCATTGATTCTAGAGAGAGGAAGGGAGGGGGGGGGGGGAGAGAGAACTATCGATTGGTTGCCTCCCACATGCATCCTGACTGGGGATTGGACCTGCAAGCTGGGTACATGCCCTGATGGGAATTGAACCTGAGACCCTTTGGTGCACAGGATGATGCTCCAACCACTGAGCACACCATCCAGGACACAAGTATAATTCATTGAAAAGAGGGAAAAATAAGAATATTCCATGCCAAAAGCCACACGTGAGGTGAACTTCTTCTTGCTATGGTTAGATTGAGTAGGCCGCTTTGTCGGAAGTGTGAAGGAGACTGGTTGACCTTGAAGTACCTCTTGACCAGGAAATGCTGGGATCTGCTTTGCAGCACATACCCATCTGCCTTTTTATTTGCCTTCTGGCATTTAAGAACAGTTTGGCTTTACGGATATCCTGCCACAGCCTTCCTGATAGATTTAGTCTTTTCCACACCCCACGAAAGGGTGCTGTTGTTGGCCTTTGGAGATATATGTGAATACTTGATGTGAGACAAGCAAAGCTTCACAACTGCCAGCAAAAAACAGCCTGGTCCTCCATTGAGGGAAAGCCAGATTGATTGGCTCAACTTGACAGAAATGGACAGCTGTATTTACTTTCTCGGGCATGGACCTTTAAGCAAATAGATCCTTCAACTTGGAGAGGCAGAAGCATGACAGAAGGCACTGTCACCAGACAGCACCTGGGGTTCTGGTGTGTTTATTCTGCTGTCACCCCTTCCCCTGGCCTCCCTGCATCCCTGCATCTACCCTCCCCAACCCTCAGCCAAAATGAAGGTCTCCACAGAGCAGCTCTGTAGAATTCATAGCTTTTTCTTATTTTCTTTTTCCAGTACTTCTCTGGTATTGCACAAAGTGACAATGGCCCCTCCTTATCTTTGTCATTTTTTTTCCTTAAATTAAGTCGGGAAAGGGTCAGTCATTTACCCATTCACCACAGGCCCTCTTCCCCATTCGGAGCCCCAGGGTCTCTGCCTTTCCCCCAGCACAGCCTGCTCCCACCGGGTGCCTCAGATGTTAGCTCATTTCCAGCGCTGCCTTCTGAGCATAAGTGCTCGCATGCATGCGGTGTGGTCCACTTTGTTCTCCCTGCCCAGACGAAGTCATAACAGTTTGTTCCGAGCTGTCCTCTCTCTCTCCTTGTTTAGCTATACATCCTGTCCCCGGATGAGCTTCTTGGCAAACTGTGGACAGGCCAGAGAATAAGTATTTTAAGCTTTATGAGCCACAAATGGCCTCTGTCACATACTCCCTTTCTTAATTGATTTTTAGAGAGAGAAAGAAAAACATCAACTTGTTGTTCCATTTATTCATGCATTCGTTAGTTGTTTCTTGTACGTGCCCTGACTGGTCATTGACCCCAAAACCTTGGCATATCAGGACAACGCTCAATCCAGCTGAGCTACCCGGCCAGGGCTCTCCTTTTTCTTTTTCTTAACGCCTTTAAGAATGAAAGTACTGCTCTTAGCTGGGCCAGGTTCGACCTTCTGGCCAGTTTTTCAACCCCTGGTTCAGATTTTTCCCACTCAGAATGTGATCTGTGGACCAGCAGTGTTGGTATCCCCTGGGAGCTGTCAGACACACGGAATCTCAGGTCCCCACTGCAGACCTCAGAACCTGCATATGAGCAAACCCCCAGGGGACTCATGCACATTAAAATTTGAGGGCACTGGTCTCTAATCATCACGTGTGTGTGGGTGATACCTATGTTTACTTCTCTACCCCTGACCTTTCCAAGAACCCAGGCTCACACTGTAATGAACGCCTGCTGGGCATCTCCATTGGGAAGTCTCAGAGGTACCAGGTAGGGAAGATGTGAAGCTCCGATGCACTCTGCACGTGAAAGGTCTTCGCACGTGCTGAGTAGTAGCTGCCCTCGTTACTCTGAGCGCTGGGCCCTCTGCTGGCTACTGGAGCTTCAGAGATGAGTGAGACACGTCTTTGTCCTCAGTCTTGCTATGAAAAGAGGGAAGTAAACTCCACAGGGCTTGGTCATTGCCTGGCTGTAGGGAACCAAGGTCGTTGAGAGTTGGGGCATGTCAGACCGGTTTCCGGTCCTCGACAGCCAGACCCACGTTAGGTGCTCAATAAATGGCTGCTGAAGAGTAAAACCACAAGCTGACCGCTGTGTTCTTTCCTGAGGGCCAAGCACTCCACAGCCACAAGGGGGCAGCATTGCCAAAGCATTCCATAGCCGGCTCCTCGGCTCCTTTGGCCTCCAGTGCCAGAGCCTTTCAGTCCTGCCTCTCCCATCTCATTCTGAGTCACCAGCTCTTCCCACTGCCAGGGGGGGCCTTAAAGTGCCCTTCCACAGCCTCAGCCCTCTGAACCCCTGCACAGTTGCCCCTTGAATTTCCCTGCTTTCTCCAGCTGCTTCTCTAGACCTTCCCAGAACAGGTGTCTGGGGGAGCTCCCCCACCCCCATTTCTGAGCTGGTCGCTCTCCTTGTTTCTTCTGGTATTTCTCTGGTCACTGGCACATTTCTCCTTTAGCTTGGAGGTTTTGCAGTCTTCTCCTTTATCCCCTTCAAATCTCAGCTGGCCACGAGTGGCTACTCCCCTCCGCATTGACATAGGAGAGCATGGGCATGCGAGGCAGACATTCGGGATCCTGTCCCAGCGCTAACACTGACCAGCTGTGGGAGCCGAGGCAGCGTGCTGTTCGGGTTTCAGCGTCCTGCAGGGGCTACGCAAGCCTCGGGGCAGACATGGCTGGGCTGGGATTCTGCTTTGCCCTTTACTAACGGTGAGGAGTTGGGAAGTTTCTGTGCTCGTGTAACAGACGAGCGCCTGGTGCTGCGCTGGATGCCATGTGCGTTGGGAGTCCATCAGGTAGCATCGCTGTCTGGAGCCCTGTGGTGAGCCAGGAAACAGGTCACCGTGGCCCTGAACGGGAGAGGGCTGCGTGGGCTGGACGTCCAGGAGCCTCTCTGGAGCTCACTCCCAGGCTGAGACCTGGAGGATGGGGAGGAGCCAGCTGTGCAGAGAGCGGGTGAGGGGGCGAGGAGAATGTCCTGGGCTGAGGGAATGGCCCGTGTTCTGGGGGAGGAAAGAGAAGTAGAAAGGAGGCCGTTGTGTTGGGAGCCTGGAGGGGCAGCTGGTATCCATGGTGTGGGGTGCAGATGAGTTTGGGGAAGTACTTGTTAAACTTGTTTAGCAACTGAACGTACCTCAGGATGATTACGGCAAAAATAAGAAAGAACAATTTTTTTGGTTTAGCCTCTGCCCACAGTGAGAAACACATTTTACATCGTCACCCAAGTACAGTGCAAAAACAACCCTACCCTTACTTTGTGGGATGCGCTCTAGTTTTCTCATTTAATTCCAGTCTCCTGTGTTTCCCTTTTTAAAAAATTCTAGTCGTAACCTAAATGAATTTCATCACCGCTGTGAGTTATGACCCATTGGGAGAAGGCGTAGAAGGCACTTAGCACAGCGGCTGGCGTGCGGTGTGTATTGGACGTGTTAGTCATTTTCTATTACTGTTACGCCCTTAAAATTCTATGAGCCTTAAGCGGAGCAACATATGCAGCATATGGAAATGCCAGCCCCGACCATGGGCAGGTGTCCTTTCTTCCCCCTGCGGCCATATGGCAAATGTGAGGACCGGGTGGGCCGGGCGGCTGGCATCTTAGTGCTGCTTCTGGCCAGCAGGCAGGGCAGAGCCTGGATCACCTCCTGCGGCTTCCGCTCTCACGCTGTCAGGCCCATGCCCGTCAATGGAGCCCTTTCACTGAGACCTCTGTTCCCTCTTACCTGGGAAGAAGGGGGAGACACTAGGGAGCGCGGTGTGACTCAGAAACCCAGGCTGCGTCTAAAAAGGCCAATTGTTTTCCCGATGGAGAGCAGGGTGTGGGATCTCGGGTTCAGAGGAGCAGAAGGCATCTGTGTGAGCGAGGCCAGACGGGCAGGGCAAGCCTGGGAACCGCTCCTCTCTCGATTGCAGGGCACTCCCAGGACCTGAGCGACAGGCAGGGCTTTCCTCCTGTGCTCTTGGCAGAGGTGAGACCCGGACCTGAGTTTAGAACTCGGACTTGTTTGGGAGGAGATTTTAAAGACTAACTGTTCCCATAGGAGTTTTCCTGGCAGCCTTGGTCACGATTAAAAACAAAACTAGAAACAACCTGGATATCAACTCACAGTAGAAGAGATAACTAAATTGAGTTGTTTTCCTACCCTGGGCTGCTTCTCTGTTGCAGTGAAAATGAATGAACTACAAGAAAAGGAAGACTCAGAACACACACAGTGTGATTCCTGATAAAGTTGAAAAGCAAGCAGATCTAAACAATATACCGCTTATGGTGCATGCATACATAAGGAAACTAGGAAGACAAAAAAAGATAAGATTTCTTAACACCTGATTCAGCAACATGATCATCTCTGGTGGGGGTGGGGCAGAAAGGACATCGAAGTCCTGGTAATGTTCTGTTTCTTGGACAGTGTGCACCATGCGTGTGTAGTTTAAATTTTTATTTTAGGTCTTTAAACTGTGGCATATTTTATATATTTAAATACACAGGCACTATACATATATACAGGTGTGTATCTATGTGAATACACACATGTTTTATGTGTACAACATAATTCCCAGGGAAAATGGGCACGTCCTTAGAGAACTAAGATTATTTCCCCACTAAATTGTAGGTTCTACTCATTCTCAAGTTTGGCTTCTAGTCACTGTTGTTGAGAGTAAAAATGTTGATGCAGGCTCCTTGCTCTTGGTTTTGGGCATTAGGAGACTTGTTTCTGCTCACCGCCTTTTCTCTGGGGCCCGGGAGGCGGGGCCTGATCCTTTCCCTCCAGGGCCACGGGAGCAGTGCTGTGCTGAGTGTACTCCAGGACAGTGCCAGCCCTGGCACGACGGGCAGTGTGGGAGGCCCAGTACCAGGCTCTGCGGGCCCCACTCCAGCACAGACTGGCACAGGCCTCACCCCACCCCTGAGGGTGTCCTCGGCAGGCCTCCCATGGCAGCTGAGCCAAAGGACAAGAGTCCTCTGAGCTGTGACCAGCAGGGAAAGCCTTGCCAAGCAGGTCAACGGCCGAGCGAGTGAGGAAGAGCACCATTGTCCTCTAGCGTGAGAAACTCCCCAGATGTGGCCGGTTCGTGACACCAGAGCAAGTCATGGACTTGCTCAGAGCCTCCATTGCTCTGAGCGGAAAGCGAGGAATCCAGTGGCTGGCTAGCCCGCCTCGGGGCGTCTGGGTCCTGTGAGATGAGAGCAGCTCAGGTTTGAGTGGAGCCTAGAGGCTCTGCGCTTCTGACCTAGAACCACTCATCAGAATTGCTACGGAGCTTTCTCGAACGCAGAATCTGTACCCACTGAATTATGTGCCCGGGAGCATTTATCAAAGTCACACCAATCTGTGCACTGAAAGGTTGCCAGTTCGATTCCCGGTCAGGGCACATACCTGGATTTCAGGTTCCATTCCCAGTCGGCTGTCTATTGGTCTGTCTCCCCCCGCCCCCTCTCTCCCTCTACTCTTCTCTCTCTAATCATGTCCTCGGATGCGGATTAAAAATAAAGAAGCCACACCATCACACGGTCAAATCGTCAAGTAGCACCAGAAGCCTGTATGGGCGAGACAGGCTCGGGAGCCCTCTGCCTCAGCCGGTCGGCTCTCCAGGGGCAGGTGCTGTTAAAATCCCTGGGCTAGTGCTCTGGTCATTTCCTCCAGACGCCGAATCATATGCCTCTGCAGCTCTTTCTTGATTTATCAGGCTTTGACGTCAAGTCCCCATTGTGGAAGTGGAAAGGTTCAGCTCCTTTATCCCTCATTTTATTGTGCTTTGCGGATAGCTGCCTGTTTTACACATAAGGTAAGACCCTCCACCAGCAAAAAGATTTCAATTCGCTGAGGGCTCAGGTGGTTAGCGTTTTTTAGCAATAAAGTATTTTTTAATTATAGTGTGTACACTGTTTTTAAGACAATGCTGTTGCACACGTAGTACACTACAGTGAGTGTAAACATAGATTACATGCACTGGGACACCAGAAAGTTCTTGTGACTCGCTGCATTGTGACACTCGCTTTATTGCGGTGGCTGGAACCGAACCTGCAGTGTCTCCCAGGTGTGCCCGTGCCTTTCTCACCCTCCCTCCCTGCTCCTCCCAGTTTTTGATGTTTATATTACTATTTTTAGAATTGCCTTTGGAGTCCTAAATCTACTGCGAACTACTGTCATTTCGTTTTATCACTTGTGAGGTGAGAATCTCAGGGCCTCCAGCCTTTTCTTCCCACCGCCTCCTCGTCCTTTGCTGTTTCCCAACTTACTGTGGGCTGTACTTGTACTTCACACTGCCAGGGCCTGTTCTGTTGTGTAACTGTGAAGTCCTGTGTGCTGTGCCTGCCGGTTGACCCTGAGTTGACACCAGTAAGCAGTGCTCTTGTTGTTGTGACCACGGTAGTGTGTGCTGCTGCCTCGGGCCGAGGCGAGGATCTCAGTGCCGTGTACCTGCCCAGCGTGGAATCAGTCCTGGGCCACGTGGAGGAGAAGGCTGATGTCGAGGGCAAGTGGGTTTGCTTTCCTTACATTCCAACAGTTCCTCCTAGTCACGCTGCTTTTCAGTTTTTCATACGTGAACCAGGACTTTACCCACTTTTTCACAGTTTTCAGTTGTTGTGGTTAAAAGAATAACTGCTTTTACTGTGTTTGTGAAGTTGTCCAGACACTTAGTTGGGTAATTAATTACACGGTGGCTGCTTCCTTCCTGAGACGTGTGCAGACGCTGCCTCCCGCGCCCCAGCCTGGGCAGCTGGTCCAGGCATCTCTCTACCCGGACTCCCTTCACCGCTCCCCAGGTGCCGTCCACTGCGTCTGGAGTCCGTGCCTTCCTTTCCTGCTCTCCTCCTGTTTATTTTTTTTTTTTTTTTTTTTTTTTATATTTTTTATTGATTTTTTACAGAGAGGAAGGGAGAGAGATAGAGAGTTAGAAACATCGATGAGAGAGAAACATCGATCAGCTGCCTCCTGCACATCTCCCACTGGGGATGTGCCCGCAACCAAGGTACATGCCCTTGACCGGAATCGAACCTGGGACCTTTCAGTCCGCAGGCCGACGCTCTATCCACTGAGCCAAACCGGTTTCGGCTCTCCTCCTGTTTAGCTGAAGTGCACTTGTAAGCACTTCTTCAGAAGGAAAAGGGGGAGGTAAACTTTAAATCCTTTTTTTTACCCTCACTTTTGATTGATGGTTTGACTGAATACAAAATTTACATTTTATTTTCCTTCTCAACATTGAAGGCATTGATCTAACTCCAGGCATTCGTTGTTGCTAATAAGATATCTGATGCCAATGATTCTCTTTTTTTTTTTTTTCCCCAAATGTTTTTATTGAGTTTTACTCAGAGAGAGAAACATCGATGAGAGAAGAACATCACCGATCGGCTGCCTCCTGCATGCATCCCAACTGGGGATCGAGCCCTTGACCCAGGCATGTGCCCTGACTGGGACTCGAACCCATGACCTCTTGGTTCCTGAGTCGCTGCTCAACCGCTGAGACCTGCCAGCCAGGCTGATTTTCATTTCTTTATAGCTAACTTGGTTTTGGTTTTGGTTCTTTTTTATTGCTTTATTGGTTTCCTTTTCTAGAAGCTGATAGTATCTTCTCATCCTTCGTGTGCTGAAATCATGTAAGGTGCCCGGCTGGATTTTTTTCGTTGTGCTGAGTACTTTGGGACCCTTTTGATTTAAAGTCTTGCGTTGCTCTTCTGCTCTGTACGTTTTTTCTATTACTTCTTTAATGCTTCGCTTTATTTTCTCTGACTGAAGATCCTATTAGTTGTCAGACTTCCCGGGTTGATCCTGTGTGTGCCTGCTGCTCTCACTGTTTCCATCTCTGCCTTTTCTGTCTGTGGTGGGTAGAGCGTCTTAACTTTGTCTTGCAGACCTTGTCGTGAAGGCTGTAATTTGGCAGTTGTATTTTTAATTTTCTTCCCTCTGGGTCTCTGATGATAGGATTTTCATAGCCTCTTGCTCTTGCTTTGCAGAGGCCAGATTGGGTTTCCTTGCTCTGACACACTAATTAGAATTGTTTTAAAAGTTATCTCCTGACCCTCCGTGATCTCATTTCCTCTGGGCTCTGGTTTTAGTGTTTATTCTGGTCATTCTTTTTCTGGCTGCTGGTTTTCCCCGAATGTCTGGTGGATGCTCTCTCATTTGTACTTAGACCCAGTCTGATAGTCCCTCCCTCTGCCGTAGCCCGTCTCATGCTCCGTGCCGCAGCTTCCTTCAGCGTTGTCTTCGATCACGTACTGCCTTCCGCTTCTAACTTTGGGAAGTGAATCGCAACCTCGCTCTCTGCAGCCTCCCACTCATTCCCATCACTCTTGGGCGTTCGTTCCCTTTTGTGTTTCCTTATTGCTATTGCAGTGGGTTTTTTAAATGGTCTGAGGGCCACCATTAAGTTGGAGTTGGTGGCCTTCCCAGTCTAGATGTGCTGGATGGGGTCTCTGTAGGTGTAGGCAGCTTAGACCATAGAGAAGTTACCCCCTTGAGGCCGCCCCCAGACAGAGCTGGTGCTGGTGCTGAGACAGACAGACCCCGTTTCTTCCAGGTGCTCATGCACAGCGGGTGGAGTGTGCATGGCCATGTCCGTGAGATTGTAAACCTTGTCTCCCTTTGACCTAGCATGTCTGCTCTCGGGTATCTGACTGAGATAATCGCTCACACACATGTGCAAAGAGGTGCAAGAGTATTCATTGCAGCATCATTTGTGACAGAAAAAAGTTCAAACCTCAGGGACCCCTGTTGACAGCAGGGGTTGGGGCCCAGTTAACAAGGCACAGTGCGTGCATAGTGTGGGCTACTATGCAGATAACCCATAAAGGATTATCCCACTTGTGCCTAAAAAGAAAAAAAAGACTTTCATAAAGCTACTAGAGGCCCGGTGCACGAAATTTGTGCAGGGGGTGGGGCAGGGTGTGTGTCCCTCAGCCCAGCCTGCACCCTCTCCAATCTGGGACCCCTTGAGGGATGTCTGACTGCCCGTTTAGGCCTGATCCCACTGGGATTGGGCCCTCTCACAATCCAAGACTGCTGGCACCCAACCTCTCGCCTGCCTGCCTGATTGCCCCTAACCGCTTCTGCCTGCCAGCCTGATTACCCCCTAACCGCTCTCCTGCCAGCCTGATCGATGCCTAACTGCTCCCCTGCCAGTCCGATTGCCCCTAACTGCCCTCTCCTGCAGGCCTGGTTGCCCCCAACTGCCCTCCCCTGCTGGCCATCTTGTGTCCACATGGGGGTGGCCATCTTGTGTGTTGGAGTGATGGTCAATTTGCATATTACCTCTTTTTTAGATAGGGTGGATATATTTATGGAAACTCATTAAAGAAAAGATTAGAATAACGAACACCCAACTATTATATGTCTTTATGTCAATGACTAGAATTATTTGAGAATATATTCATGTGACATGTGGATAGATAGGTATTTTTTAGAATGTTAACCTCAGAAAACAAACAAAGAAGCAGATCAAACTATTAGCCTAGATTAGGGCCCCTGGCTGCTTCCTTCCTTCACAGCCTGAATGATCCTCATTGCTCAGGGCCTGTCAGTTTATCGTCAAGTACTACATACTCCCAAGACACGTGGACCCCAGAGCCTAGTGATTTCTGCCTCCCTCCCTACGGAGACACACCTGCAATATGCTAATGAAGAGCACTTAGCCCTGGTGGGGTGCACACGAGCTGGCGGGTTGGCGTGTGTGCAGGTGACTGCTCCACACCTGGAAACGGGGTGGCCTCCTGTGATGGGCGGGACTTGGTGACGGCGGGGTGGGAGGTGGAAGGGTTGTGTCTGTGAGGGCCACATTGTAGACAACGCTGTCGAGCAGGCATTGAGCATGAGCTGAGCTTTGGCAATGGGCCGGGAAAGGGGAGAGCCCACAGGAGTCTTTCCTTACCGCTTCGGTTTCATCAGTTGATGGCCCATAAGTGGCAGGTTTCTGTCGGCTTTCCTCCCTGGTGCTTCAGAGCTCCTGATGCCAGTGCCAGGGCTCCCTCTGGACGTGGAAGGACAGTGGGACAAGAACAAGCAGAAGTCCCACAGTGGAGAGGTTCCCACCCCTTAGAAGAGCTCTTCACTCAGCTGGGCTCTGCCGCTGGCTGGCTGACTGGCTGACCCCCCCCTCTCCTTTCCCTGCCGCGTGGGCTCAGAGCCCTAAGTGCCGCCTCCTCTGTGCCCCGAGAGCAGAGGCCTCTGTTCACCTCTCCGTTTGGACTCCATGAGGCCAGGAGAAGCCATTGCATTCAGAGCCTATTTAGAAGTGAATAAATCCCGAGTTGCTGCGTTGTGCCTCCACTACAAACCTTGCGTTCTCCCTCCCTCTCTGCCCCCACCCCCTCTCACCCTTCTCTCTCTCAGATGGGGCAAGATCCCAAGACTCTGGCAGTCTTAAGGCTCGAGTCAGCGGAAAAGTCGGCCTGCCTGGGACCAGTGGGCAGAGGCAGACTACCCGCAGGATAGCTGGAATCCATTTCACTGCTGGCTGGGATGTGGCAGCTGGTCTTGCTGTCACTCCTGGCCCATGCTCCCTAGTGAGCGCCAACCAGGATTCCCGTAGTCCTGGGCTCCTCGGTGGGGGTGTGTCCTGCCCTTTGGCCTTCTCCCTTCCCACCATACGCAGTGTGGCGGTTCCATTGAAGAGCACCACGACCGGGTGCTGTGCTCCTCAGGGTGGATTAAAGGCAGTCCCTTTAGACAGGAAGTTGAGAGAGACCACATTTTGGAATTCCTGAGTGTTCAGTCTGATAGCTCTGTAGCCTGGTCAGCTGAGCGCAGAACCATTTCTTCCGGCAGCTCTAAGGCCAGGATTGTCGGTCAGCAGCTCCGCTATCTCCTTAGAGAGCCTAGATCCTTCTGTTGAAATGAACTTGGGGGGCCCTAAGCCCACAGCCTGCCCCCCGGAGCATTTCCTCTTCCTAAAGGACCACCCCCACCCCAGCCAGCTCTGGGGCTGCGTGCAGTTATCACATATGCTGGTGGGCCGTCAGGCCCTGTCCTACCCTCCTCCCACTGCTGGGCCTCAGTGTTGGGGAGGGGAAGGAGCCTTCAGACCCACGTCTTGCTGAAATCAGCATCTGCCTCCTGCCTCTGAGAGCATCTCTGCTTTCCTGGAGACAGGTAATTAGCGGTTTGAGGTTTGCTGTGGAGTGGTGGAAGCTTCCAGTAGAATCCGACCACACCCTATTCTCAGGCCTTGAGTTCCCCCAGCGTCCCTGCAGTGGGGGTCTAGGAATACTCCGCCCTGGCCTTCGACTGGAGCATCGTCTCCTCTCCAGCCTCTGGCTTGTCCTCTCTGGTCACAGAGGTCAGGGCGAGGAGCGGGTGGCCTAGCGAGGGGGGAGCCCCAGGAGGAGGAGGGTTAGGCAGCTCCGAGACCCTCCAGCGGCCTCCCCGCCAGCCCTGCTGCATTCTGGATGGCGTGCCTTGCGGGTCTGAGTCATCCCACCTGTCACCTGGGGGCTCTGCTCGGCTCGGTGGAGGGGGTGCGGGTGGGCTCCACACTCGGATCGTGCTTTGCTGTTGCCTCTGCCCTGCTTTCCTGAGCCTGCACATCTGGGTCAAATAAGTTGAAACTGGCTCACGATGGTGAAGGGAGAGCAAAGCCACAGACAGAGCCATGGAAATGACCTCATCGTGTGGAAGCCATCAGCGAGCGCTGGAAAGCAGTCGTGTTTGAACATGTGTATGGGAAGGAGAGCAGACTGTCTGTGGTTTGCATTTTCATGTTTCATGTGCAGCAGCATTTTCCTGGGGATTTGGCTAAGCCAGCTTTGGCAGCGAGCGAGGGAGGCAGCTGCTCTTTTCTCTACATAGCCTTGCCTCCCTCCTCTGAAAGCAGTTGTGCTTTGGTGTTCCGGCGAGGGGGAGGGGCTGGTTTTACACTGGAGAAGCCTTTTGGGAGACCCTCGATGGTCATACCAGTCTGCTCAGCTGAGCTGCAGAGAAAGGAGCCTGTGTGTGCAGGCCCCTTGTTATCGGAGATGCATTATGTGACCATTCCCCCTGCCCAGACATCCCTGTGGATGAAGAGCTGCACCCCAAACCCCGCAGAGGCTGCCACACCACCACCAGGCCCCTCTTCTGGAGACGAACCCTTCCCCCGCCCCCCAGGCCTTCTTTCTCACCATCCAGCACTGTCATATGCGTGGGGCGGGGGGGAGGGGGGCAAGGGGGGACGGGGGTACCACACACAAGTTCCAACAGCATTGTTCCCTGTTGTGAGCAGGGCTGTCTTTAGCCCTCTGTGTGCCCACTAGAGCCTGTTCCAGCCCATTGTCTGGCAGCTGTGCCCCCATGACACCGCTCCTCAGACAGCCCTCCCGAGATGAGGGAGCGTCCTCTGCTTCGCTGCACTTCTCAGGAGGCTGGCAGCGAGCGCTGGGCATCGCTGCTGCTGCTGGCCTCTGGCTCTCGTGCTCCCAGACCTCCCAGTGTGCAGCCCCAGTCCCTCTGGCACCTCATTACGCCTTTGGTTTTGCCGACTGGTGTACGTGTCTCGAAGGGGTTGGGACTCATTGTGTCTCTCCTGTCTGAGAGGCTGCTGCTCGGAGAACATGGCTGCGGGGTGGTGTCTTAGGAAAGGGCCTGAAGGAGGGTGGCCCTGTGGCATCGGGAAAGCGATGTTGCATAGAGGAGCCGTCTGCTTGGGTTCAAATCTCAGCTCTACCACTGTGACCTTGGGCTTATTTTCTATTTTTAGTATATTTGTTTTAGAAAATATAACAAATGCTGCTCAAGGCCCTGGCCGGGAAGCCCAGTTAATTAGAGCATCATCCTGATACACCAGAGTTACAGGTTTGATCTCTGGTCAGGGCACATAGAAGTATCAACCAATGAATGCATAAATAAGTGAAACAACAACTTGATGCCCCTCCCTTCATACACCCTCTCACCTCTCTCTACCTCTCTCTCCTCCCCTTCCTCTCTCTTTCTAAAATCAATTTTAAAAATTAGATGTTGAAGGTTGAGATGACCCCATACCCTCCTCCTCCACATACAGAGCTGTCAGCCAATCCTTTATGCCTCTGTCTGTGGAACTGGAAGAGTGGCCTGTGCTGAACCTGACCAGCCCAAGAGGAAGGATTCAAATTACTGGAGGTTCTGTCACCTAAACAACCGAATGACTGGTCGACTGGTTGCTATGACGCACACTGACCACTAGGGGGCAGATGCTCAATGCAGGAGCTGGGGTTCCTCCCACTGGTGGCCGGCCAACCTCCTGCGCCCTCCCCACCCCCCCATCAGCCCCAATTGCCGGCCAGGCCGAGGGACCCCACCCGTGCACGAATTTGTGCACTGGGCCTCTAGTCCTAAAATAAAGCTCCAGGTGAACTCATCTATGTCCATCAGCTCATCAACTCTTTTTTTTCTTTTTAATTTCAGAGAGAGGAAGGGAGAGACAGAAACTTCAGTGATGAGAATCATTGATTGGCCACACACTGGGGATTGAGCCTGCAACCCGGGCATGGGCCCAGACCAGGAATAGAACTGTGACCTCCTGGTTCATAGGTCAACGCTCAACCACTGAGCCACGCCAGCCAGGCTGCCTTTCCTAACTGACACTTAGGAAGAGTTGTACAGCTGCTTGTTTGTGGAATGTCCCTGGATCCGGGTTTGCTGATATTTCCTCACGATTGGATTCAGACTGTGTTCTTGGCAGAACAGCACGGCACGTCCCTCATGAGGCACGAGGTGTCAGTTTTCCCTTAGGAGCGCTGTTAACTTTGATCACTTGGTATTTTCCCTTTGTAATTAGTAGTAATCCGTGGGGAGATATTTTGAGGCTGTGCATGGGTATCCTGCTCTCAGGGTATTTATTCCCACCCAGTGGTTTGACATTTATTGGGCATTTATTGATCCAGCACATGAGGGCCCGGGCTTCCGGTGGGGGTCTTGCCAAACTCCTTGGGAAGTTCAGTTACAGTCAACACCTTGATTGGCACTTAGGTAAACAGCAGAGTTCGCCATTGGAAAACTTACATTGATTCTTATCAGAGGTTTTATTCCATTTGGGACAAAAATGCTCTTCCTGGGTTTAAAGTCTGAAAAGGCCAGTTTCATTTACTCATTTGGTCAGTAAGTATTTGTTGAGTGCTTACTGTGGCCAGTGCTATCCCAGGTGCTGGGGATAAAATGATAAAAAATGGAAAGTTAGACAAAATGAAATTTTTGTCTCCTGGAAGGTACATTATAATGGGCAATCAGACAGTCTGCCTCTCTTATCAGGTGGGGATGAGTGAGGGAGACAGTGATGAGCTAAGGGTACTGCTCCAGCCAGGGCTGTGCAAGCCCTCTCACCCCTGGGCAGAGACCCCGGTGATGAGGCCTAGGAATGCGCACACGCTTGATGTGATTTGTTGGAAGTGGAAGGAGCTCAGTTTGGCTGGAGCAGAGATCAGGGATGGGGGTACATGAGTTTGGGAGAGGTCCTGGCACGATGATGGAGGGTCGTGTTGACCATGATAGGGAGCCAGTAGACAGTCCAGGTCTGAGGGGGTCAGGCCCTCAGGAGGATACGCACTCAGCCAGCCCCACCCCACCATGTGCTTGGCATAGCACTATGGACGCCTCCCTGAGCTGTTGGCCAGCATGTGAGGGCCAGGCTTCCGGTGGTCTGTGTGAGGCCGGCCCCCCGGTGACTGGCTCCCAGGGCCTTGATACACGGTGGGTTTCTGCATCCAGGGAAGGAAGGACAGCAGGAGGCTAGCGGGGGCTGGCCCCCTGAGGTGCCTGTTTCCCCAGCACCCTGGGTGGCGGGGCGGTCTTTGACAAGCCTTGGCAGACAGGGGCATGCTCAGGGGCCCAGCACTTTCTGATCTGGAGCAGCCAGGGAGCCCCAGACTGTGAGCACAGGCTGCGTGCCCATTGCCAAGAGGCTAGGCTGTTCTCCAACATCAGTTCTGCCTTTGTCTCCGTCCACCTCCCCCACGCAGAGGGAGCACCATGCCTCGTGGTTTTCCCCCCAGGCCCAGCCGAGTAAACTGGAATAACTACGAACCCAAGAGAGAGGGCTGGCACTGGGGCCCATTTCTGTTGGGGGAGAGGCACTCTCTGACATCTCCTGCTCATTTAGTCTCACAACAGCCCAAGGTTACTCAGCTACCAAGTGCAGTCAGGATTTGAACCCAGGCCAATGGCTGCCGGAATCTGTTTTCTCCCAGAGCCCACTGCCAGGGCCCCGCGGTGCCATCCCACCTATTTCAGACAGTCCCTGCCTCTTTAGCTCTTGGCGTGCTGACCTCTGGCCATGACCCTGGGCTGGTAGAGCGGTGGGAGTGAGAAGCACTGAACAGCCTTTGCTGCCGCCTCCCTCCAGGGTCCAGTGCAAATTCCCAGGACCCAGGGTGGTATTCACTGAGCTCCCAGCGGTCCAGACGGCACATGCTGTTTAGTGTGAGCAACGCTGTGGGGCAGGTTTTATGAGCACCTTTAACAGGTGAGGGAACGGAGACTGGGAGGTTAAGTAACACACCCAGCCAGTGCCATGGCCAGCTCGGGTCCCGTGTGTCTGCCTTACTTCTCCAGCGTCGAGCTGACGCAATAGGGGCCTTTGATCCTCACCAGAGATCATGTGCTTGGTGTAGTGCTGCGGACACCCCCCTGGGCTGTTGGAAGACAGTAGTAGGCTTTCAGCAGGTTTCAGACAATATAGGCTACAGCACTGACTGTAGGGAGGGAAGGCCAGGTTCCAGCTTGCTCTGCCACACCTCCCAGTGTGACGGGGGGTTCGTCTGGGATCCCATCAGGCTTCCACTCCCCTGTGAGAAGGGAGTCAGAATCACCACCGTCCTCGGACCAAGTGTGAGGGGAAGCTGGGTCCTAGGTGTGCAGGCGAGTGAGAGTTTGCTGGAGTGTTCAGTGCGCCTGCAGGGCTGCTCCACTCTGCGTCCTTGGACGGGCACCTCTGAACCTAGAGTAAGGGTCAGGGAGGCCGCTGGCCTTTTGAGAAATAGCCCACGGAAGTTAAACCCCGTTATCCTTTCCTGCCCCTAACATCTTTGTTGAAGCGCCATATACAGGGGTGGGCGAAGGTAGGTTTACAGCTGTTTGTATGGAAAAAGACAAATAATACAAATAAGTAACAATAATTCATAAATAATATAAGAATCCACTATACACCTACTTTTGCCCACCCCTGTGTAAATGTTAGAGTAGTGACAACAGTGGTAGCAGACGTTATTAGAGATAAAGGGACTTCACCCAAACCAGGTGATCCTGGACCAGGACCCTAGGCTAGAGTCTGTTCAGGAAAACGACACCTTCCTTCCGGGGGAAACCGTGGTTCTCAGCGGTGGCAGTTCTATGTGGGGACATTGGGCAGCGCCTGGAGACATGCTTGGTCGTCACGGCGGAGAGAGTTTTCGTTTGACTAGCTAACCACCCTGCAGCGCACAGAGAGCCACAGAGAATCAGAGGGGCCAGAATGGTGGTGGCATCCAGGTCGAGAAACCAGGATTAAAGACAGCCAGCATGCCCTGGCCGGCGGGCTCCGCTGGTGGGAGCGTCGCCCTGTGCACTGGAAGGTCGAGGATTTATTCCCAGTCAGGGCACATATGGGAGGTAGCCATTCACTATAACTCTCTCATATCTCTCTCTCTCTCTATCTCTCTCTCTTTCTTCCTTCTTCCCTCTCTCCCTCTGTCCCTCTCCCTCCCCTCTCTAAAAAAAGAAAATAAATAAAGTAGCCAGAGTAAATATTGACCGTGTGTCAGACATTGTTCTAAGTGCTTCACTGGTATTAACTTGCTTAATCATCCCAATCCGAGGACATAGGAGCTATTGTTCTCAGGTGGCAGATGGGGACGTAGGGGCATGGGAGAGGCTAAGTAACCGGACTGGCATCCGGGTCCCCAGGAAGGAGCAGGACAGCCGGGACTTGAATTCTGTCAGCTTCTGGGCCCGAGCCTTTGATCACTGTGCTGTCCCGTACTGCTGGGCGTTAAGAGGACTGCTTGGCTTTAAACCAGATTTTCAGCTTTGGGTCCAGAAACCCACAGACCTAGGAATTGGTACGTGAACAGAGGGGAAGGCTGAGGAGTAGGTGGTGAGTTTCCCAGATTCTAAGTGTGGCCCAGCTTATGAATTTAGTGGCACAAGGCCCCTGTGGGAGTGGATCACAGGTGACTAGGACCTCAGAGGCGGCAGAAGTCGTCTCCTTGCTGTGGTGGGGACCAGAGTGTGGCACAGCTGTGCAGAGTGGGCCTAACTGTGCAATCCGGGCTGTGTTGTGTCATTGCAGATGTAAAGACAACCGTGGTTTACCCAGCCACAGAGAAGCACCTGCAGAAGTACCTGCGCCAGGACCTCCACCTGGTTCGAGAGACAGGAGGTGATTACAAGAACGTCACCTTACCCCACCTGGAGTCCCAGAGCCTCAGCATCCAGGTGACTTGGACTGGCCCAGGGGTCAGACATGGAGTGCTGTCCCAGGGGCTAGTGCATCTTTCTCAGGCATTTGCCGAGGTCTTACCAGGAGCCAGCGCTGGTCCACAGCACAGGCTGTGGGCTCCCTGCCTCCCTGAGCTTACGTCCTCGCGCAAGAGACAGCATGCAGGGATGTAAATGACCACAGGAGGTGCACAGTCACCACTGCTGTGGAGACGAGTCAGCAGGAAAGTGGCATAGGCCCGGCCGGTGTGGCTCAGTGATTGAGCGTTGACCTATGAACCAGGAGGTCAGGGTTTGATTCCCGGTCGGGGCACATGCCCGGGTTTCTGGCTCGATTCCCAGTAGCGGGCGTTGAGGAGGCAGGTGGTCAATGATTCTCATTATTGATGTTTCTCTCTCTCCCTTTCCCTTCCTCTCTAAAATCAATAAAAATATATTTGCCCCAAAATAAATAAAGTCTTGAAAAAAAAAAAAAAAGAAGTGGCATAAAAAGTCCTACAGTGAGGTGGCCACTGTTTTCCGGAGGATAGTCATTGATAGGAGAATGGAGCCTGGTCCTGGCATGCCCCTCAGGCTCCCTGGGGGTCCCAGCCTAGTCCATTGGAGAATGCAGTCTGAGTGGCTGCGCCCGCCCCAGGTATCCGTGAATGGGCAAAGACCGATGCCTCATTGGACCCACCCCAGTCCAGACTTTTATTCCTGGTTTTGAGCAAACCAGCCTCCAAAAGCCAAATCTCAGAGTAAAGAACTTCCCCGTGGCCAGTTCTCCCTCGTGTTCATTCCGCAGAGGGCAGACCCGCTGTCCCTGGGCGCTTCGTGCAGGCCTTTCACCCTGGGGCTGGCGGCGTTTCTGAGTGTCTTAGGCGACTGGACCAGATGCAAGGCCATTTAGCTGAGAGATCCCGATTTCTCCTTGGCGTGGACCCAACGCCAACCGGCACGTCTGCCTGGAATTGGCCCCGAGTGAATGCTCTGCGTTAAGTATGACGGATGGGTTGTTTTCCTGCTCACTCACTGCCTGTCTCCATGTCTTCATCACTCACCCTTGTTCTCTCGGAGCATGTCTCACCCATTCTCCAAGGTTCAGGTTACAGAGCTGGAGGGTGTTCCAATATGGGAAACTCACAGCCATTTCTCCCAGGGCCAGAGACGTGGTGTCCTGGCTGTAGGGGCAGTGCAGGGGGATGTACGCAGGAGGAGGACAGAGAAGAGGGTCGGCAGCCCGGGCGGGAGGCCCTGTGTGCCCACAGCCTTCTCCCAGCCTGGCTGTCAGCCACGGTTCCCTGTGCCGTGTTTGTACCAGGTTCCTCGGGCTCACGCTGGCTTGACGTTTTAATTTTAAGTCCCAGCACTTGCTCTGCCTTCTAAGTGGAAAAGAGATGCTCTATCTTCCTGGGTAGCTTCTGCTGTCAGGATCCTAGAGGGATCTCCTGGGATATATGTTCTATGTGCTGGTTGCACACCCCTGGGATTCAAGAGAGGAAACCCTTAATATAGTCGTGTGAGTCATATGTACCTTCTTATGCACCATTATTCAGATCCTTTTGGAGAATAACACAACAAAATTCCACTGCTCCACCGACTTCTGTTTGACACGAGCATTTGTGTATTGTTTCTTTGCTGTTTCTAGCAAGTTCACCAGCACTAAGCTCAACTGGTGACAGTCATCGTATTTATTGAGCATCTGCCCTGTGCCAGGCCCTGTGCTTGGCTCGGGAGGGTCACCAAGGTGAACACTACAAGGCCCCTGTGTCTGATGAGAAGAGGGACATGTGGTCTGACAATATGATGACCAGCACTTCAGTGGTTTATATGTGAGGTGCAGTGGTGACACAGGGGGAGTGGTCAGCTCAGACAGTGGGGGCTTCACAGAGGGACCCTCCAGCTGGGTCCTAGGGGACAACACAAGAAGGCCAGCAGGGGCCGGGGGAGGCACTCTGTCCAGGAGTTCCCACACCTTGCTCATCATCAGGGCGGCCTGGTGAGATTTTTAAAAAATACAGAACCTAGACCATATCTGCTGAACCAGAACGTTCAGGGCGTGGAGCTGGGAAATCTGTGTTTTAAAAGATCTCTGTTTCTGCTGCTCATCAGGTTTGAGAACGCTTGCCATAGCCAGGGAGGGTCCCCTGAGCAGTTTAATCACGGGTGAGGTGAGTGTGGTGAGAGGGGGAGCAGGAGGACCAGAGTCCAGGATGGGTCTGACGAGGCCGGGGCAGCGGGGAAGGCTGCGGTAGCGACTGGAGAGGGAAGGCGTAGGAACTGGGTGATGTGGAGAACTGAGGGCAGAGCCTGGGGTGGCTCCAGGTCCCACCTGAGCGATGAGGGGACAGATAGTAGGATTGTTCACCAGGATGGGGGACGTGGACAGCAGAAAGGGTTAATGTGGACGGCAGTGTGTTCAGTCCTCACATGCTGCCCAAGCTGTTCTGAGCAACTTCCGTGCATCACCGCAAAAAGTCTTCACAACAGCCCTTCGGAGACGGGCACTCTAAGCCAGGTGGCCTGGCCCCAGCCTCACTGCTCTTAGCTGACTACCCTGTTAGGCGCCTCACATTTGGTGCCTGGAACTTCTAGTGAAAATGCCCGGGAAAAGGGCAGTGGGAGGTGTGACTCAGCGCAGGAGAGATGCTCATGCTGAAGCCGATGCTGAGTCACCGAGTCAAGGCTTCAGCATCGGCTGGGTCTGGGCTCTGCCCGGCGGGACACTCCTTCACTTCGGAAGCCCTGTTTCCTGTCGGAACATGACCCAGTCCCGGTGGAAATGAAGAGAGGTGCCATCTATCACGGGCCTGCTGCTCTTTCCAGCACAGAAAGGGCTCCAGAGTGGCAGCTGCCATTATGCACGCACAGGGGACAGTTCTGGGGAACAGGACGGGATAGTGCAGAGCTGAGATGCCTCCAGGTGCGGGCAGGTGAAGGGGGACCAGAGGAGGGGGTCAGCAGGCGCTGAGCAGAGAAGCAGGAACTTAAAGAGGAAGCAGGATGCCCCAAGGGAGGAGAGGGTCCGGACAGGGTGGCCAGTGTCACTGCTAGGCCATGCCAGATGCATTTCCGTGCCACTCATAGGCCCTTGTCGTCGGGTGGCCGTCTCCCTGCCTTGCTTTCAGAGGGTGGCTACTCCCCATGCGTAGCCCCTCGGGATGTGGGAATCCTGTTCCCTGGTTCTCCTCCCTTTCTCATCTTGGGTCCTGGCTGAGACACGTGGATTGAGGTCCCTCCTGCTCTCCCAGAGGCCTTTCCCACGCAGCCTGGTGCGTGGGCTCCGAGACCAGGCTCTGGCTTAGAATTGTGTGAACTTCCTTTCCCTGCCTTTCCCTTACCTGCAAAATGGGGTGCTCACAGCCCCACATTTCCAGGATTGCTGCGAGGACAGCCCCGGGAGGCACTGGAGCAGGGCCCGGCACGGCGTAAGACTGCGCTCCTCACTGCCCGCTTGGTGTCGCCGCTCCATCCTCGCACCCGTGTCAGTCTTGCCCGGAGGTCAGCACCATCTCTGTTCTCATCCTCCTTCCCTTTCCCCAGTCATGCTGGTCGCCTCCACCTACCAAGCTCAGTTCAAATCAGGCTGCTAAGGTGAACGTCCCGAGATTCCAGCCCTGGAGTAGGTGCCACTCTCTGCATCTCTTAGGCAGGAAAGGGGGGAGGGTCAAAGTTTCTTTCTGAGACTTGTTTCTTAATTCACAGGTTAAAAGTCAGTTCCCCAAAGGCAGAAGTTCGGTCCTCTTCACCCTCCAGACCTCTCCCAGGGAGTGGGCAGCCAGGCTCTTCTCAGGGAGTGCAGCCTTTTTTCTCTCCAGTGGGTGGCCTACTTGGTGTGGGTCCTACCGTCAGGCCCCCTCTGCTCCTAGCTCTCCATCCCAGAAAGCTGCACTTGACCTTGGCCGTGCTGACCAGGAACTGACAGCCAAGGATGCAGACTCCTGGGATGAGGTGTGCAGACCCTAAACTGCTTGTGTCTGCACTTCCGGAAGTGGGCAGAGGAGCCCTCCATGGATGTTGGTGTCAGTGCCCTGGCCCCCCGTTTCACCCCTGCGTGAGTGTGGAGGCCATGGTGACAGGCGCAGGGACAACAGTGTGAGCCCAGTGCTGCCTCTGTCTGGCTTTCCAGCAGGGTTCTCTAGGCTTTCTGGCATGGAGTTCACGGTCCTGGGAGGAAGTCTCTTTTGCAAAGAGTGCTCAGAGCTAGGGGAAGTGGAGAAACGCTGAGGTCTGTGGTCTGGGGGTTTGAGCCCTGGAGAACAGGGGCCTTACCTTAACCTGCTTGCAGGAGGCTTCTTCAGAGAGGCCATTAGGACCTTGATTGTAAACTGATGTCCTTAGGATCCACACTGCCCAAGGAAGGGCTCCCTAAGACTCAGCAGCAGCAGATCTAAGGGGTGTGGGAGGCCAGAACCCTGGGTAGACAAGAGAATCATTGATTGGCTGCCTCCTGCATGCCCCGCACTGGGGATTGAGCTCAAAACCCGGGCATGTGCCCCCACCGAGAATCGAACCGTGACCTCCTAGTTCATAGGTCAATACTCAACCACTGAGCCACATTGGCCGGGGCAGGAATGCTTTGTTACACAGGAGCCATGTCAGCAGAGATTGCTGTGGCACTAGGTGGGCAGCTACTCTGAGAATCCCAGTGGGGCGGCCGCCCTGAGGATCCCACACTTTATCTAGAACCTGCCCTGGCATGGAGCCAGCTTCCTGTGCAGAGGGAACCCCAACCTGATCATTTGCTGTGTCCCGAGTAATGTGGGAGGGGCCCGTGGAGACGCTCTCCCCTGGTTCTGTGGGCAGTGGAGGGTGGATGAGGACCGGGCCTGTGTGGCCACAGCAGAGTGTATGCACACTGTTGACCAGCAGGAGCCTAAAGAGCCAGCGCCCTCTGCACGGCCGGGGCCTTGTGGGGATGGCTGGTGACCGAGTGTCAGCAGTGGGACAGGGCAGCCTGCGGTGGATGCCCTGAGCTCAGTGGCTGTCCTTCCGGGAGGGGCCAGAGAGCTTCCTAGCCCAGCCTGGGGTGGTGACGGGATAGGAACCCTCTCTCTCTCTGCCACCAGTGGGTGTACAACATTCTCGACAAGAAGGCGGAAGCCGACCGGATTGTTTTTGAGAACCCAGATCCCGCTGACGGCTTTGTCCTCATCCCCGACCTCAAGTGGAACCAACAGCAGGTAAGAGATTTCCTGCTGGGTTCTCTGCTCTCAGTGTCCTGCTCCGGGTCAGGTCAATGACCCACCGTAATCCTACCTTAAGCCACTTCTTTCCCCCATTGGTCTCGCACTCTCTAAGCAGATTGTCCTTAACCAGCGGAGAGGTCTGAGCTCTGCACGCGAATGCATACCTGTCATACGGAGTGTTTATGCTTCAGCGGGCACTTTAACGCCCTTTCTGTCTCCTCCAGCCCCCACCCCCACTGGGTCTGTGTGTGGTTGGTGGGGAGGGGGAGGCGGGGATGAGGCGATGTTTGTATAACCACCCGGGCTGCTCCTTAACCAGCCAAGTGGCTTGGGTGGCCACTCTCACTTTCTGGAGCCCTGTGCTGGGCTGTTTGCTTTCCTTCATCTCCCTAGACATCAGCAGACCTAGGCCGGCCCTTGGTCTGAATTAGTGACAGGCAGCAGTCACGGAGAACAACCTGTGGCTTCCCCTGCACTTCCCTAGTTACCGAGGAGGTCCCGGCAGCTCCTCCTCCCTGAGCCTCTCCACCGTGTTTCCTGGTCTCCATGTGCCTGCTGCTGCTCCACCCACTAAGGAACAGGCTTCCGGGGGAGCCACCTTCTCTCTGTCCCTCCCAGTTCTCTGTAGCCTCTCTGTCTCTCCACCTTCTCTCCTCCCACCTTCACTCCCCTGCACCTGCCCACTGCAGTCACAGTGTACCATCCCCCTGGGTGGGCCTACATGCCCTGCTAAAGAACAGCAGACAGCGGCCTACAGGGAGTACGCTTCCCGCCACCGCCTGCATGGGGCCGGATGCAGCCTGCAGCAGGTCGGGCCAGGAGAAGGCCATGGAGGCCAGAGGCGGAATCACCGAGTAGGAAGTGGGGAGTAGATAGATGCCCCCCTCCTCTAACTGGACTCTGAGATTCCAGCTTGGGTTTCCGTTCTGCTTTTGGGTGGGTCCTTCTGGTTTCTGCGCTGCTCTGGCAGTCATGGGACCTGCAGAGGCATCCTCCGGGAGGGTGGGCCCTGCCCGCCTTGCCCGGGACGCCTCCCCCTTCTCTCAGCCCCGGCCTGCTCAGCCGGCTCTTGGGGCCTTTGGGTCCTTACTGGGCTCACCGGCAGTCTGCTTGGCTTTGATTGGGTGATTTCCATACCTGCCATGCCCCCTTCAATGCCAGATATGGGGGTTGGGAGCCCGTGGCTGGGCACGGGGCCAGCCTCTCTGCTCAGGCGCTTAGGCTCGTGAGCGCCAGCTGCCTTACCAGTACTGTGGGGCTTCCTGAACGTGGCTCGGGGTGGTAGGAAATGAAGGGAGTTTCCAGGAGTTGGAGAGCTAGGCAAGATGTGGGGTGCAGTAGTGAGAGAGGCGGCCCCCAACCTCCCCTCCCCTGCAGCTGAGCCCCACCTCAAGCCTCCACAGAGGAAGCCAGGACTGGCCCTGGAGATGTTGGGGGACCTGGGACAGGCCCTGGGGATGCTGGTGGCAGCTGTGGGCGATGCCCTGTGCAAACCCTGTCTGCCCCAGCAGCCCTGTGCCTGGAGGTCCTGGATTGCAGCCTGGTCACGGGAGGTGGGGGTGGGGTGGGAGGAACTCCAGACTCACAAGATCCGAGCTTGTGATTGCAGCGGGGGTAGCCTGAGGGACAGCAGGAGACCGACTTGTGGTCTCCATTCAAGAAGCCCACGGCACTGAGAAGGCAAATCGGGGTCCTCTGACCTGGTGCCGGCAGGCGTCCTGCCTCTGTTCCTTTAAGACAGAGAGGCTTCAGGAGCTGCACTGGCATCCAGCCGCAGGTCTGGACTGGTCCTCAGCGATCGAGGATGGGCAAGCTGAATGTCAGGCTTTTGCCCTGGCCCGTGGGGCTCAGTTGGGTGAGCGTCATCCTGTGCACCAAAAGGTCACTGGTTCAAGGTCATGGCAAATACCCAGATTTTGGTCTCTGGTTGGGGTGCATGTGGGAGGCAACTGAGCTTTCTCTCTCTCTCTCTTTCTCTTTCTCTCCCTTCCTCCCTCTCCCCCTCCCTCCCTCTGCCTTCCTCTCTTTAAATTTTTTTTTTAAGTCAGACTTTCCTTGATGGTAATATAGGTGCCATTGTTCTTAACCTTTGCTTAATTAGCACGGTCCTTGGTAATGCCATATGTCACTGTCTCAGATCCTTGTCCTGTGACAGAACCTGACAATTAGGCAGTGTCTCCAGCAGGGAGACGGCGGCTGGACGTCACCTCCTCCTCCCCAGGCAGGTGTGGAGGAGAGCAGCGCACCTGCGTTTTCTTCTTCTTCGGGGAGGCTTTCTGCTCACCTGGCACCTCCTGCTGCTCTTTCTCCCAGGAGGATGTCTTTACATGCAGGGTGTCCCCAAAAATGTGTACGCACTTCAAATAATTATGAAGTCAGTGTTTATTACATTACACTAAGTGTATTAAAATACATTTCATTCTCAAAATGTAAGAGGGCTCAGCTGTGTGTACATTTTGGGGGGGATACCCTGTATTTATGTAGCCCCCAGCTGATGACTCGGGATTAATTAGCAAGACTCTTCGTCCATATGTCCATATGTCCATTGTCCATCCATCCATCCGTGCCACGAA